>NC_132908.1:5559455-5885568 GCF_047675955.1 Chlorocebus sabaeus
AAAGACATGTCTTATAATAATCAATATTTTCTTATTCCAGGGTTTTTTTTGTTTGTTTTTGTTTTTGTTTTGTTTTGTTTTTGAGACAGAGTCTTGCTCTTGTTGCGCAGGCTGGAGTGCAGTGGCGTGGTCTCAGCTCGCTGCAACCTCCGCCTCCTGGATTCAAGTGATTCTCCTGCCTTAGCCTCCCGAGTAGCTGGGATTATAGGTGCCCACCACCATGCCTGATTAATTTTTGTATTTTTAGTAGAGATGGGGTTTCACTATGTTGGCCAGGCTGGTCTAGAACTCCTGACCTCAAGTGATCCGCCCACCTTGATGTCCTGAAGTGCTGGGATTATAGGCATGAGTCACCATACCCGGCGTTTTTCTACATATTCTATTAACAATAATGACCTAAAAGCATAAAACCTAAAATAATTATATGCAGAAGTTATAAAACTGGTGTATATTTCTGTAAAAATGCAAGTTATATATTTTAAAAATAAAAAAATTAAAATTATTTTTCTGTATGTTCAAAAAAGGTTCTTCTAAAACATTAAAAAGTAAGAGTAAATGGAAAAATACAAACCATATAAGAATGTATATTAACATTTTAATAAAGCTGACCATTTTACTTAATTTTAGTAACTTTAATCAGATATCATATGTTTCTATAATAAAAGTGCACAGTTTTGTGTTCAGTATCTGTCTTGGGGCCAATGTAATCTCCATCTTTGGGCCATGATTCAGCACTTACACAAATTTAAGACCAATGAATTGGTTAGTATTGCAACCTATTCCCAGACACCAAAGGCTCTATTCACAAATGTCTCAGGGATTATGAATTGATCAACAAAGAGGAGCAAGGAATGAATGCTTGACACTGGTGGATGATGGATTTGACAAGTTAATTAATTCGTTTGTCTTTTTCCTTACTCACATTTTTCCTACCTTCTGAGCAGTTGTCTCCAATGTCACGGTCAGTGGCACAACCCACAGACCTTGAGCGCTGTTATAAGTGACCACGTTCTGATTCCAGGACAGGATACAGAGATGTACTTCTATGGGGCTGGAATGGTGTTAGTCTTAGGAGTGGATGTTCATGGTCACAGACTGCACTGGGTCAGTCTGACAACCAAATCCCAGAAGAGAGATGTTTTCTTTAATTAATAAATGTACTCTTTTGTGTGTTTGTGACATGTGGGGCTCTCTCACGCTCAGAGTACAGGGCAAGAGCCCCTCTTGCCTGCACTAGCTACCCTCCACTATGGATGTTGATGGATTCAATTCAGTGGATAGAATGGAACTATTAGGTTGGTGCAAAAGTAATTGCGGTTTTTGCAATTACTTTTATTATTTTTTATTATTTTTGTGATGGAGTCTCACTCTTGTTGCTCAGATTGGAGTGCAGGGGTGTGATCTCAGCTAACTGCAACCTACACCTCCTGGACTTAATGCATTCTCCCGCCTCAGCCTCCTGAGTAGCTAGGACTACAGGCATGAGCCACCAGGCCTGGCAAATTTTTGTATTTTTAGCAGAGACGGAGTTTCGCCATCTTGGCCAGGCTGAACTTGAACTTCTGACCTCAGGTGATCCACCTGCCTCAGCCTCCCAAAGTGCTGGAATTACAGGCATAAGCCACTGAACTGGGCCTTGCAATTACTGTTAATGGCAAAACCGCAATTACTTTTGCACCAACCTTATAGCTGGACAGACTGTGCAAGTTACCACGATCTGGAACATGTGCCCTAAGTGTAGCTCTGTTGAAGTGAGGGTTGAGGGCAGAGACGGAGAAGTGTTTCACTAAGTCTGGACAGGTTCATTAGAAAGACCCTCTCCCTCAGCTGGGTGCGGTGGCTCAAGCCTGTAATCCCAGCACTTTGGGAGGCCTAGGTGGGTAGATCACCTGAGGTCGGGAGTTCGAGACTAGCCTGACCAATATGGAAAAACCCCGTCTCTACTAAAAATACAAAATTAGCCGGTTGTGGTGGTGCATGCCTGTAATCCCAGCTACTCAGGAGACTGAGACAGGAGAATCGCTTGAACCCTGGAGGGAGAGGTTGCAGTGAGCCAAGATCATGCCACTGCGCTCTAGGCTGGGCAACAGAGTGAGACTCTGTCTCAAAAAAAACAAAAACAAAAAACAAAACGAAACAAAAAAATCGCCCTCTTCATATATTCTACTACTGTGATTTATGCCTAAGCCAGCCTGTTAGAATTTATATTGAGGAAATATGAACACACATGTTAATTAAGGAACACATTTCCCTCTTGTGGTTACATACGTTTGGTCTACAGAGGAGCCCTGGTCATATTAATGAGGCTTTGCTTTGCTTTAAGGCTAATTCTAAGCCTGCCATCTGCAGAGGGTGCTATCAAAGGGATCTCAATGTAAATGGTGATATTTGTGATTGGCTCTGGTGGGGCCTTGCCCACCCTCCCTGGCAGCTGCTGAAATTGAGCTGTCAGTCGAGGAAGATGAAATGCTACTTTGTTCTGTGGCTTGAGCTCCCAGAGGCAACGTTTCCTGGTCATTTGACATTAGTTCAGAGAATGGGAAAGTATTTATCTTTTCCCACCCCTTTTTTCTAAAACTTAAAATAAAGAAATGCTCAATGGTTGTTGGTAAGTAGGACGTGACAGCTCTCCAAGACGGCTGCCTGGTGTTTGAGGGGAGACGTTTACCAGGGTTGCTGGCTGAGCTGCAGAGGATGCCCCCCTTTCCCTTGCAGGAGAACTGGCGGCTGCAGACTGTCACCCTCGGGCACCTTCCGTGTGATACTCTTTGAAGCAATGTTTTCTGAAGAATGTTCCACGGGACATGAGATGCATGACATGTCCCCGTGGAAAGAAAGAGGCCACGGAGACAAAACAAAACACTGTTCTGTGGCCACATAAATTTGAGGCCACAGTGTTTTGAGGCCGCTGTGTACCCTGTTATTTCCCTCTCGTTGACACACAGTTCATGTGCCTATTTTATAGGCTCTGGGGATTTCTGCAGGCAAGAAGCTTGTTCAGCTTCGCTGAAGCTAGAATTTCCTCATGTTAATTTGAATTTTTGAAATTTTCTGGGGCTGAGCGCGGTGGCTCATGCCTGTAATCCCAGCATTTGGGAGGCCGAGGCAGGCGGATCATGAGGTCATGAGATCAAGACTATCCTGGTTAACATGGTGAAACCCCATCTATACCCAAAATACAAAAAATTAGCTGGGTGTGGTGGCGGGCACCTGTAGTCCCAGCTGCTCAGGAGGCTGAGGCAGGAGAGTCGCTTGAACCTGGGAGGTGGAGGTTGCAGTGAGCCGGGATCACACCACTGCACTCCAGCCTGGGTGACACAGTGAGACTCTATTTCAAAAAAAAAAAAAAAAAAAAAAAAATTCCCAAAAGATGTTTGTGTTCCTGCTCTCTGTCTGGCACTGTGCAAGGCACACATGTGAGAGATATGATGGGAGTCAAGCTCATGGGCATTGGGTACCCTCATGAAGCTTATAGAGAGATAATAAACAGGGAAACAAAACTGAATAATTATACATTGTGATATGTAATATGAAGAAACAAGTGGAGTGCTGTGGTAAGGGGTATTAGAGGGGTGATTGTGATGGGGAGCAGGGATCACTCCAGGAAGGCAACTTTTAGTTGAAAACCAAAGCACGAGAAGGAGGCAGACAGGCAAAGTGTGGGAGAAAGAGATGGGAAAGCATGTGCAAAGGCCCTGAGGCATCGTGCCATCTAGTTCTTAGAAACACTTGAAGACTTGTGATAGAGACCGGAGACAGGGAAATACTGGGTAGAAGAGGGTGGTTCCCAGGTGGTACCCAGGTGGGACAAAGGCCCTACTCTCAAACCTGAAGACCTATGGCTCTAAGTGAGGACAGGCATTTCTGTTTTCACACCCAAAAAGTTGCCTTTTGGCCTGCCACACCCCTCGTCCTGGCCCCGTATCAACTCAAGATCTTAGTAGCCACACCCACAAGCGGCTGAAGGTCAGAACCAGAACAGTAGTGGTGGAACAACATGGCAGAGAAAAAGAGAAGAGGAAGGATGTCTGGATGCCAAGGGGAGTTCAGCTGGGAGTGGTCAGAGAAAAGAGTCGCCATTGGGTGGCCCAACTCCAGGGGAAAACCACCTTCCCACTCTATCCCCCGCTTCCAGCTCTCCATCATCTTGCTGAGAATGACACCTATCACTCAATAACCCTTTGCACTCATCCTCCCAGCCCACATGTGATCTGATTCTTCCAGTGTGCTGGGTAAGAACTTGGGTTACAGAAGGCTGTCACACTAGCCCCCTGCCCTTGTGATAAAGTAAGCCTAGGGTCTGTTGAGCTGATTAACACACAAGCTGTCTGCAGAATGCAAAGCTGAATGAGCACACTGTAACACACGCCACTGGGCTTTGGGAGTTCATAGACACCCACCCCTAGATGCAGCTGTGGGGCTGGAACCCAGAAGCAGTCCCCATGTCCTCAGCACCTGCCCATCTGCAAGCCCCCCCTAGGGGTTTGAGCAGCGGGGGAACCGAAGGAGCGAGCCACACCCTTGTCACACATCCTGCCAGGGGGATATGGGAACTCTCCCATTTCACTTGTACCCTGTGCAGACTACCTCTGTGACCAGAGACACTCCCGAGATCCTTACAAAGGCTTGGTACAAAGTAGACAATTAGAACTGGTCCCTTTTCTTTCCTTGTCAAGGGGATTCTGAACATGGCCGTTGAGAAGAGTTTCAGTCTTGAATAAGCTCCCTGGCTCTGTTTGTGCCATTATTTCAGTCTTGTGTGGGGTGGGACCCTGAGACTGTCAGCCCCCTGAGACTGCAGAGGTTCTGTCTTCGCAGCTTTCTGGCCAAAGACACCCATTCAGATCAAGGTGTGTAATTTGAATTCACTCAATCCATCATGAGAGTGTGAAGGTGTCAGAACGCTAGAGCAGGAGTTCTCAAAGGTCGATGTACGAAAGAGACACCTGGAGAACTTGTTAAAATGTGCAGTTTCTGGGACCACCCCTTAGATCTGGTGTCCATAAGTCTTGAGCTAGATGTGTGAGGCATGCCAGGTGGGTCAGAGGGAGGTGATCCCACACTCATCACACTTCGTGAAATACCCTGAAACCGTAGCAGTTACGTTCATGTGGGTACAGAGCTGGGCCGGCGGGTTCCCCTGAGGAAATCCGAGCTTTTAATATGTGATCAGTTCTTGTCTTGCTCCTCCATAATAGCAAAAGGGGTTTATGTAGCTAGGAGAACCCCCCGCCACAGGCAATAATAATAATAATAATAATAATAATAAAGTACAGAGAAAACTGGCCAAGTACTTTGCCACCCAGCAGGGGCAACGGCATACCCCTATTCTGGTTCGTGGTTTTTTTAAGCATGGTTTGTGTATTTTTTGATTTATACATTTCATGAGGTACATCTTACAGGCCATAGTAAACTTTGATGTAGAAGCCATTTGTTTTGTAATCTGTTGTGGCTGTGATCCTCAGATCTGAAATATGACAGCTAATAGGCGAATACATCAGGAAATAGACTTATTTACATACTCTCGAAACAAGCCAAACAAGACCACAGCTTTTTTGCAGGTAAATGAAACCCACACCACTGAAAAGCCCCGTCAGGATTGGGGCTTCGCCGTACGGGTCAGGGGAGCAAAATCCACGCCTCCTTCCTTGAACCTGGCCTGGTTCCTGTGTCCTAAAGGGGCCTCTCCACCGGGGACCTTGACACCACTCTTTTCTTGGAAGTTCTCCATCAGTTTTCCCCTTTTCCCCTTGGAATATAAATAAGCTTCCTGAATCTCTTTCTTCCTAGGTAATTCTCTCTTGTGCAAGATTAAAAACTCTTCAGTGACAACCACTCTCCTCATCTTGCTTTTAGCATCAACCCAGGGACTTCTTACTGCTTCCAGGATGTGCACGGACTAGCCCCTGCCTACTTCTGCAAGCTCACATCATCCCCTTAACTCTAGCATGCCGTACTCCGGCCATCCTGAGATCCTTTCATTCTGCCTCACCCTCCACTTTGGGACCTTAACAGTATGTGTTTTTATCTGGATGATCTTGTTTATATTCTATGCGTCTCTGTAACTAGCATGAAAAACGAGTGCATTTAAGCCGCTTGTCTGTCTTATAACCTATGGCTGTATTCCCAGAGTGTCAACAGTGCTTATGAAAATGGCCAACACATATTCATTATTTATAGAATACATTTCTTCTCTTTCCTCTGAGTATTTGCACATGCCTGACAGGCTCTTTCTCTTGTACACACTTTGTGAAATACCTGGCTTGCTAACCCCTGGGCACCTTTACATTCTCAGCTCGTATGTCACCTCCTCCAGGAAGTGCTTAGTCACTTCCTCCAGGAAGCACTTAGTCACCTCCTCTAGGAACCATCGAATTACTTCCTCCAGGAAGCACTAAATCACCTCCTTCAGGAAGGATAACCCGACTCCTCAAGTTTGAGATGGGTTCTCCCACCACTCTTGGATTATTACACTGCACTGCAATCACCCATTTCTGTAGTTTATTTCTCTGGAGACTGTAAACTCTAGGAGGGCAAGGCTCGTGGATTCCTTTGTCTGTTTGAATCTCCTGTCATCTGTGCATCACTCTACGAGGTCAAATGTGGTGCCTATTTTTGGTGGGTGTGCAGTATGTATTTACTGAATAAGTGATTTTTCACCTTGTGCTTTTATTCATTCATTTCTATCCAGACATCTCAAGCACAATCTGTACCCCACATCTTCTTTTTTCTTAACCTACCGAAAGTTTAACTCTTAGACCTGCTATTGGACTTCTCTGGACAAGACGCCTGTGAAATCCGTGCTGCCAAATCCAACAGAGACTCTGCAGCCCTTTTATCCTCCCTGTGGCGTTTCACACTCTCTACCCGTCCCCCTTGACACTCGGCCTCTGAAGGCAGCCCTAGTACCTAGGTCCTGCAGTGATGTGCATTACAGTAGAGAGGCGTCTTGGCTAGCAGGTAAGAGGAGATGTCATTAGCTACCTGGCACACCCTTGTGGCAGGAGGAATGGCTAATGCCAGGACTAAACCTCATGCAAAGAAAAGGAATTTCCTAAAGATTTGATTGCAACTTTGGGTTTTATAAATTCACAAATGGATTCCCTCAGTTGTGTCTTCCTTCCAGTACAACATTGTGACTAGGTACATCCTTAGGCCAGGAGGGGGGGAAAAATGGGTAGAAATGGCTTGCTGCCTGATCCTGCATCCTTGGGAGGGGGTCTTACACATTCATATTTCCACAAAATATGAGCAGACTCCATGATGACCCATGGTTAAAACCATTTTTTTTTTTAAATTGAATGAAGATCGATAATTACTTGGAATCAATACATATTTCAGATAGTTATAGTTAGGTGTCAGCAGACTTGGGTAAAAAGAGGACCTATAGCTTCATTTTTTTTCTTTAAAACCCCCTAGGCCGGGCGCGGTGGCTCAAGCCTGTAATCCCAGCACTTTGGGAGGCCGAGACGGGCGGATCACAAGGTCAGGAGATCGAGACCATCCTGGCTAACCCGGTGAAACCTCGTCTCTACTAAAAAATACAAAAAACTAGCCGGGCGAGGTGGCGGGCGCCTGTAGTCCCAGCTACTCGGAAGGCTGAGGCAGGAGAATGGCGTGAACCTGGGAGGCGGAGCTTGCAGTGAGCTGAGATCTGGCCACTGCACTCCAGCCTGGGCGGCAGAGCCAGACTCCGTCTCAAAAAAAATAAATAAATAAAAATAAAACCCCCAAAATTCTTAATTCTGTATTTTGAATACCAAATAGTGGGACACAGACATTCTCTTTCTTTCTTGCCTTATAGACACTTCTGGAAGCAGATCTGTTTAACAGTCTTTCTAACTTAATTAGTTGGAAAGAAAACGTGCAAAAGAAAGCCATTATGAAAAGTCAGACCATTTCAGACACCAGGGAAGGGGTGACGATACAAGGTTTTCAATGCATTTCCTATCCTATTTTAATACTAGACCTTTATATGATGATGATTATGAATAGTATGACTTCATGCTCTTTACCCTAGGGATTCTCTTCATTCTCTTATCTCTAGGAGGGTCCCCAGGCCTTACTGGGCAATATGCTCCCTTCTTTTGGGGTGAGAGGGTCACTTGTTCTACCCTCAGATGTATTTTAGCAGAAGTTACTTGAAGACGATGGTCTTGGTTTCTTTTGCACCTGAAGTTTAGGATCATGACCCTGGAATTAATGAGAAATTTTCTTGCAAATGCATCACATCCATTGAGAAATGGAGTCTACCCAAGATTTTTCTTCCCAGGGCCTCTTTTCCCCTGTCATCACTTCATTCATTAGTTAATGTATTCGCTCATCCTATATGGTGCTAGAGGGTGTGAAGACACAGGGAAGCTTGTCTTTTGTCAGCCATGTTTTATTTCCAGGGTGAGAAGCTTTGAAATGTCGGCACTCATTTTGTCTCTAGCTCCAAGGCAAAGTTCTTCCTGAGCTCATGGCAAGGTTAGAATGACCTCTCATCATTCAGGAAAAAGAAAGATTTGATAGAACAGATTTATTTCTGCTCCATCCAAGTTTATTTCCGAGGACACCATCCGTGGCAAAGTATGGAAATTGGAGGTCTGCAGTTATATGTCAAGTAGGACCCGGAGCCTCCAGCAGTCCGACTTAGAAGTCAGACGGCTGCCCAAGAAAACTGCCTGTTTCCTAGATATCAGAACTGCTGAGGTCAGGATTAAGTGAAGAACCTATTGGTCCTGCCAACTTTGGTTATGTGTTAGATCAGGGCTCTGATGGCAGATGCTGGGGCCAGGGTTGCAGTGAGATACCCAGGATATATAGAGCAATTCTTCAGGGCCAGGAGGAGAGGAAGGGGGAGGATCTGGGGGAGACAGGAAGACCCCAGAGGTTGGTCTTGGGATCTGAGGATTACCCACTATGGCAGAAATGGCCTCAGTTTTCTAGGACAGACAATGGGGTTCCTCCAACTTGTAAGTGCTAGGGAGACTTCCTTAATGTTCTGAGTGCAAGAGAGCTGGTCCAGTAGGCATCTGGCCATGTTCTCCTGCTCCTGGTACAGGTGTGTCTCTGTCATATATATATATATATATATGTGTGTGTGTATGTATATATATGCATCTCCCGACCCATGTTCATTTCCATTTCCGTTTGACTGATTCAAAACACCTCCTAGGTGAACTAACTGTCCTCCAAATATAAAGCAAAAGAGTCACATATCCTCATCTTTGCTGATGGTATCATTATCTACTGAACTAAAATGCTTGAACTGTTGAAATAATAGTTTTCTAGAATATTTTATTTTCTGAAATAACCCAGAGAGAATAAAGTACACCAAAACTAAATACAAACCATCTGGTAGTTTAATTTCAGGAAACATTTTACAGTTAATGCACCTTGGCCATCAAATTTGATGCTGTTGAGTTGTGCTGAAGCTTGATTCTTTCAATAAGTAGTTGACCAGCCCTGAAACCCTGACTTTATAACATGATGGTAGTAGTTTTTCAAATTACAGCTTTATTGAGATATAATTCATATGCCATACAATTCATTCATTTAAGATGTATAATTCAGTGGCTTTTCATATATTCACAGAGTTGTGTAACCAGCACTATAATATATTTTGGAACATTTTCATCACCCCCAAAGTAACCTTGTATCTTTTAGTAGCCACATCCCATTTCCTCTTCCCATCTCTAGCTGTTGGTAACCACTAACCTCCTCTCTGTCGCCATCTTTTATTTTCTTAAGTTTCTTGTCCGTCACTGATGTGAGACTATGACCTAGATGTGGTTAGGAACCATGTCATTTTTATCTACTGCTCCAAGTATTCAATGTATAGTTGTTAAAAATAATAGAAGAGGTTTTTTGTTTGTTTTGTTTGTTTGTTTGTTTTTTGAGGCTGAGTCTTACTGTGTTGCCCAGGCTGGAGTGCAGTGGTATGACCTCAGCTCACTTCAGCCTCTACCTCCCAGGTTCAAGCGATTCTCCTGCCTCAGCCTCCAGAGTAGCTGAGATTACAGGTGCACACCGCCATGCCTGGCTAATTTTTGTAATTTTTTTTTTTTTTTTTTTTTTTTTTTTTTTTTTTTTTAGTAGGGACGGGGTTTCACCGTGTTGGCCATGCT
Organism: Chlorocebus sabaeus; assembly: GCF_047675955.1. Classification (NCBI taxonomy): domain Eukaryota; kingdom Metazoa; phylum Chordata; class Mammalia; order Primates; family Cercopithecidae; genus Chlorocebus; species Chlorocebus sabaeus. Next base: position 5,569,568 of record NC_132908.1, read on the forward strand.
GGTCTTGAACTCCTGACCTCAGGTAATCTGCCTGCCTCAGCCTCCCAGAGTGCTGGGATTACAGGCATGAGCCACTGCACCCAGTCGAGGAGAGAGTTTCTTTACTTACTCCCCCACTGTGTCACCTTCTGCCATTTGATGATGTTGTCTTTCTGGGTTGAATTTTCGTCTCCTCCCACTGAATTTGTCCTTCTACCCTCTTCTTGGATTATCTCTTTCTCTCTTTTATTCATTTATTTTTGGTCTAATAAGAAACGCTTCTGACATCGAACATGTTTCGCAACACATGTCGGGTGTGTGCCCTTTCCCTTGCGGTCACTGAAATACTTGATTTGTTGGGAATGGAATGGGTTAATCCGTGTGGTGTGTGGAGCCATAGAATCTCTTTATGGAGTCTGTCCTATATCAGAGGAGGGAGACTCATACCTGTGTGACTCAGAACCTCCCCAGCCTTTCTGGGAAGCATCTAGCCATTTATTTATTCATTCTTATCTTTGAACAGTATCTATTGAGTGCATACAGGTTCATCTTGGTCTTCTAGTCAGTGAGTCCATGGTGATGAACACAACAGACAAGAATCCCTGACACCACTAACATTGTATTCCATGGCAGGGTTTTTCAGTCTTGTCATTGTTACCATTTTGGGTCAAACCATTTGTTGTGGGAGGCTCTTCTGTGCATGGAAGGATGCTTGGCAGCATCCTAAGTCTCTACTCACTAGCTACATGGTAGCATCTCCTTCCCCAGTCATAATAGCTTGTATTTGTATAGCATGCCCTGTGTTTGTTCTTGAGGACACAGAAATATTTCTATCTTACTGGTATGCACTGTCTCTTTCCATTTCTTCCTGGTTGCTAAGGAAATGAGTTCTTGTTCTAGTATTAGGTTCATTCACTTCATTCTGTATCATGAGAGACAATTTGTAGGTTTGCCAAGTGCAAAAGGTGTCATCCCAACTCCCTGTCACTTAAAGATAGATTTATCATTTTCAACCACAAGAAGACTTGTTAGAAGATGAAAAACATATGTATTGGAGAAAGGGCAGGGCTGAGCTGTCCAGGAGACCTAGGGCATCAAGCCAGTGTTCACAGTTCTCCAGCACTTCTCTAGCGGATGCCTACTCATCTTGGCTGATCTTACCTCCTGGACAAGGAGTTGGAGACAGCTGTCCCTGGGGTGAGATGCCTCTGGAACACACCTCAGCCTTGGCAGCCACGAGTAGTTTCTTCCATGGATTGGTTTTTTAGTTCCTGCAGGATGAGGGATGGCACTTGAAAGAGCCCTAGCCACTCACATTGTTCAGCTAGAACATGGCAGCAATTGCTCTGTCCATCACAGGTGAGCAGGAGACAGTGAGGATATCAGGAAAATGGGAACACGTGGGGTTTGTTCCCATGGCTGCAGCCTCAGGGAGATACTGAGTGGCAGAGATGGCTTGGATCATCCAAAGCACCAGGGTTCAGAACTAATAAGCTGCCTCTTCCTTACCTTTTGCTAAGTTATCTCCATGATATTCCAGATTTCAGAAGGAAAACTGGTGTGTGTGTGTGCGTGCGTGCGTGTGTGCGCAGGCATGCATGTGCACATACTACTCTGCATTAGAATTTGCAAGTCATGGCTGGGCGCAGTGGCTCACTCCTGTAATTCCAGCACTTTGGGAGGCCAAGGTGGGTGAATCACCTGAGGTCGGGAGTTTGAGACCAGCCTGACCAACACAGAGAATGCCTGTCTCTACTAAAAATACAAAATTAGCCAAGTGTGGTGGCACATGCCTGTAATCCCAGCTACTTGGGAGGCTGAGACAGGAGAATCACTTGAACCCGGGAGGCGGAGGTTGCAGTGAGCTGAGATCGTGCCATCGCACTCCAGCCTGGGCAATAAGAGTGAAACTCTGCAGGAAAGAAAGAAAATAAGGAAAGAAAGAAAATAAAGAAATAAAGAGAGGGAAGGGAGGGAGAAAGGGAAGGAGGGAAGGAAGGAAGAAAGGGAAGGAAGGAAGGGAAGGAAGGAAGGAGGGAAGGAAGGAATTGCAAGTCGTTTTCCCTCTTTTATGATAACCCGTGAAGGGAATAGAGTAAAGGTTTACTGGAATCTCCTCTGTAGCCATCCTGAGATATTTTCTGGTAACCAGTCTACTTGAGGCTAGTTTTATGTGGACATGGGAAATAGGAGAGGCTGCTAAGGGTGGGTTGGGTGATATGGTTTGGCTGTGTCTCCACCCAAATCTCATCTTGAATTGTAGCTCCCATAATTCCCACGTGTTGTGGGTGGGACCCTGTGGGAGATAATTGAAGCACAGGGGCAGTTCCCCCATCCTATTCTCATGGTCGTGAATAAGTCTCGTGAGATCTGATGATTTTATAAGAGGAAACCCCTTTCTCTTGGCTCTCATTCCGTGCCATGTAAGATGTGCCTTTCGCCTTCCGCCATGATTATGAGGCCTCCCCAGCTATGTGGAGCTGGGAGTCCATTAAACCTTTTTCTCTTTATAATTTACCCAGTTTCAGGTATGTCTTTATCAGCAGCATGAAAATGGACTAATACATTGGGGATCTGAATCCAGCCAAGGTTGATCTCCTCTGCAGTTACTGTCTGCTTTTGTGCTGAGGGTTAATGTGTTAACATAGTTTGACTGGCTTTCGTCAGCTCTGTGATGGCATTCCACATGTTGGAAGATAGACCATTGATGTATAATCAAACAAACATCAGGCTGCACATGGTGGCGTGGTACATAGAGAATATTAAATGTGATGGAATTGACTGTAGATGGATGGTTGGAAACACAGTCTTTGGAAGTGGAGTTTAATGTGTAGAACCCACTCCCTCTGCATGTTATATTTTGTCTTTGGCCAGTTTCGTGATATTGGCTGATTTTTCTTGTAACTTGCCCCATTTCCCAGAGATTTCAGGGAAGTAATTATTTAAAAAAAAATAAATAGAAAAGCCAACATGGATAAACTAGCTAGAGAGGTTTCAAATGCTTTGGAATGGTTTTTGTTGGGTATCAGAGACACACTCACAAATGAGCCATGAGACAATTCACCCACAGACGCACCACATCGACTCGCTCTGCTGTTGTGTATTTAATCAAATAGCCCATAATAAATTAGCAGCGATTCGTTTGGACACCACATACAAAGTTGTTCTCAGTGACCTGGATTGATTTCCATGTGTCACAATTCATCAGAATGAAGTGGCTTCATCGGCTGGGAGTCCAAATACCCTAACACATTTCTGTTCCCACTTTAACCAGAAACAGACATTTGCTTGTTCTGCCTCAGGTCCTAAGCCTCACCATTAGTGGGTCTGCAAATGCCACACAAAGACCCTCAGATGAACCAGAGATGTTGAAACAGAAACGTCTTGTGAACAACCGAGGGAAACTAAATAAAGCCGGTGCACAGGAGAGAGAGATGCACCATTTAGCTGCATCCCACAGCCCATGGCCTTGCAGACATGTGGGACGTATCCTGTGTGGATATCCCACGTGGACACATGCAGCTCAGGACTGCGTCCGTTTGGAGTGGCTGTGTGTTGCAGCACTTTGGTCAGGTTAAGTGGTGACTATTAGTTACTAGCTAATGTGTATCATTCTTTACAATGTGCCGAGCTCGCTGTTAAGTACACTAATAAGTATGAACACAGCCAATTTCTCCAGGTGGGTGGGTAGCCCTATAATCTCCACTTTACAGACTGGGAAGCATGAAGCATCCAGCGGGTCATCTTTGGCCCCGGTCATAGGGTGAGGCAGCAATGGTACAGGTTTTGTGTACTAGGCTTTACATCAGAAACAGGGCTAATTTCTGTGTCTGTGAATGGAGCAGAAGCCGGCTTAAACCATAGCAGGGGGACATTCAAGTTATAGGCACGAAAAGCTTCCTGGATGGAAGGGCTGTGTCTATGTTTAGACAAAATCGCTGTCATTGCTGACATCATCCTCACCACCACCATCAACACTGTCATCACCATCATCATCGTCTTCACCGTCACCTATACTAATTAGGTTGATGTTCCAGATATCTTGCCAAGCACGTCTTATTCATTATATTAGTTAATCCCCACAACTTTCTTATTAAGGAAGTAGGGTTGTTACCCCATTTTATGTTTGAGGAAACTGAGGCTTAGAGAAGGTAAGTAACTGGCTCAAAGTTGCACAGTAGTGGGGCAGAGGGGCTGGGATTAGAACTCCATGTCCTCTTAATTCCACCGTGAAAACTCTGAACTGATCTGCTCTACAGCCTGACAGAATACCCAGCGATGCACTTTCACTAAAACGCAGATCTGATCCTATCCTTCTGTAGCTCACAAACTTTCACTGGCTACCCATTGCTAAACAATGAGATCTGAAGTACTCAGCATTGCATTCAAATGTCTCCAGCCTTCCCCTGTGCCCTCTCCTTCCTCGAATCCCCATCATTCTGTACTTCAGGTTGCAGCGTACAGGGGTCTGTGCTCCATTCTCTGTGCATGCAGCACAGTCCCACCTCCTTGCCTTTGCCCAAGCTGTGTATTCCTTGCGATCTCTCCCCTCACTCAGAGTCCAAGATCTCCCTGTGACGCATGATCCTCTTCCCTCCTTGAACTTCCCTCCTTACTTAATATCTGATGGGATATCTGTAACTGGACATCATATGATCTGTGATCCGTTCCCTCAAAGCCCCTTCTCTTTCCCCCTTTCCTGTATTTTTTGGTAATTTCACCATCAGTGTTCGTCGAGGTGGAGCAGAGAGCAGTGTAAAGGTCACCAAGATAAGCGCATAGGGGGTTGGAATTTGGGAGCTAGGCATGCAGGGGTGTGAGGATGCATGATGCTTATCACTCTGTCTGCTTCTGTTGTCTGCAGTGGGCTCGCATAATTTGATAAATTCCATGTTTTCCTACAGTTCCTTCTCCATCTATGCCAACGTGGGCTTTCTCTCTCGTCCACATTCTTCTTGTGCTCTCAGATTTGCTGTGTGATGGTCTTAAGAACCTAGGTTTTGAAGCTTAAAGTCAGTTTTGAAAATGTTTATTTTTTCACTCCTCTCACCAAATGACTCAACCTGGCTTGGGAAACCGCATGACATCGGTTCTTTTTTTTTTTTTTTTTGAAATGGAGTCTTACTCTGTCGCCCAGGTTGGAGTGTAGTGGAGCAATCTCGGAACACTGCAGCCTCTGCCTCCTGGGTTCAAGCAATTCTCCTGACTCAGCCTCCCGACTAGCTGATATTATAGGTGCGCGCCACCACACCTGGCTAATTTTTGCATTTTTGTTTTAGTTGAGCTGGGGTTTCATCATGTTGGTCAGGTTGGTCTTGAACTCCTGTCCTCATGATCCGCCCACCTTGGCCTCCCAAAGTGCTGGGATGACAGGCATGAGCCAGCCTGCCCGGCCGACGTTGGTTCTGTATGTGTGTTCACGCGGGGTGGACACCTCTCTTTTAAAGTCAGGGCATCGGTGGAGCAGGGTAGAACATCTCCAAGGGACTGACCAACCCCAGTGTGGACGTTGGAGGAGTCAGCAGAGGGGCTTTGAAAGAAGACAGATTTGAAGCTTGGTTCTGATTTTTTCGCACGTCAGGGAAATCACTTCTACTGGCTAATGCTCTGACTACTTCTCTGTGAAGCAGAATGGATGATGCTCTTTTCAGACATTTGGTAAGGGTTAATGGTAAGAATTAACCTTTTTGGAGCACTCTCTATATTTTGGCCACTATGCTAGGAAATTCAGCTCATCATCTCATTAGATTCTCAGAGCAGATCTATGCGATGGATACTTACCATTCCCATTTCACAGATGAGGAAGCTGATATTTAGAGAAAGAAAATAAACTCCCTAAAGTCTAGTAGATGGTGGAACCAGGAGTCTCACTCCAAAACCATTTCTCTTAACCACTCAACTTGGTAGAGTGGGGGGTATTCAGTTGACGAGTTCCCCCTTTTCCTTTCCTCCTCTGTCTGAGCTTCCTGATGGACATCCTGCCGTGGGGATAAGACATAAAGGTTATTTCTCTCCTCTTCCTTTCTTGACATGGTCTTTCTGTTTGGCTAGTTTGGGGTTCATCTTGTTCTGTCTCCGACATAAGAAGATCCTAGTCAAAGAACAAGACCTAATGTCAGTCACATTGCAGATATCATAAAGGTTGAAACCCCGTAATGATGGGAACTCGGCATTTAACTGAAGATTTTCACATTAGGAGTGGAGTCTAAACTCTATCCGCCCTTTCATGGCAACAACACGCAGTGACATGGACAGAAGAGCATTTTATACACGTGGAAATACACACAGTGCCACAGCCTGGGTGCGTCTTCCACACCTGACAAGTAGGTGACCAAATATTGGGAGGTTTATTGTTGGTTCTTCCTTACGTGCTCAGTCTCTCTTTTATTCCCCCTTCTAACTCTGAGTTCACATACAGCAGGGTTTGCACATATCACACATGAGATGGGTTTGTACTAGAAAGTATGGGTTCAGATCCTGGATTTGTCATCTGCAAGCTGTGTTCCCTGAACCTCCATTCACTCATCCATAAAATGGGTCAAATGATCAATAACTCTCTAAGGGTTGTTGTGAGGTTTAAACACGAGTTAGTGTGTGGAACTCATTCATGTTAGTTAGGACCTGACAGTCCTTAGAATGCTTAGGTCCCTGGCAAGCATTTGATTAGTTGTAGCCATTTGAGCATTCTGGGTGCTAACAACCGGTCAGGTCAGGTCAGCCTCTGATGCACAAATGAATCTTGGGCATTACAAGCATTTCAGGTTGGATGTGGTGACTCACGCCTGTAATCCCAGCACTTTGGGAGGCCAAGGCAACAGGATCGCCTGAGCTCAGGAGTTTGAGACCAGCCTTGCCAACATGATGAAACCTCGTCTCCACTAAACATGCAAAAATTAGCTGGGCATGTTGGCACGCACCTGTAATCCCAGCTACTCGGGAAGCTGAGGCATGAGAATTGCTTGAACCCGGGAGATGGAGGGAGTGAGCTGAGATTGCACCACTGTACCCCTGCCTGGGCAACAGAGGGAAACTCTGTCTCAAAAGAGAAGGAAAGAAGAAAAAAGTATTTCATAGATTACACTTATTAAGTAACTTGGAGACCTTTAGAGAAATAAGACAGTGAGTAAAAGGTTCAGATGCTGAGTTTGATATTAGCTGGAAGGGTATTTTATTCTTAGTACTGCCTATTTTATTTTCTTCTCAAAATAATATTAACATTCAGCTCTGATATAGACAATCTCTTGGATCTTTGCTGGTGGGATTTCTTTCCTTTAGTTGTTTTTGATATCTGTTCACTGAAGATCCCCTGATCACTCCCCCAGCCCTTCATGTAATTCCATTCATGTCTAGTCAGAGTCCTGAGACAGAAACCTTGTAACTCCCTTACCCTTATTCCCTTAACCTTACTCCCTTGTCCCCTGGTAGTGAAGTGGCCCGTCTTTGACTTTTTTTTTTTTTTTTGAGATGGAGTCTCACTGTGTCACCCAGGCTGGAGTGCAGTGGTGCAATCTCAGCTCACTGCCGCCTCCACTTCCGGGGTTCAAGTGATTTTACTGCCTCAGCCTCCCAAGTAACTGGGATTGCAGGTGCATTGCCACCACACCCAACTATTTCTTTAGAAGAGATGGGGTTTCACCATGTTGCCCAGGCTGGTCTCAAACTCTTGATCTCAAGTGATCTGCCCGCCTCGACCTCCCAAAGTGAAGAGAGCCAAAGGCCTGAGGTTCGTGACCAACTCAGCATTCCCCTGAAGGCTATATGATCAAACAGCAGACTGCTGATCATGAATGCAGGATGTGGGCAATCTCACATCTGCACCTGCCAGCAGAAGGTATGCTGAGTGCAGTCACTCCCTGGCGCCGTGCTTCTTGAGGTTATCTACTGAAACATCTGGAGACTACTGTTCAAAGGATGCAGTTGTGCAGGCCTGCACGGAGTCAAGCAGCTGACGGACAACTACTACCTCCTCGCTATCTCTTTTACTCAGTGAATACGAAGGGAACTAGAAGGTCAGGGTCCTTGTTCACTAGAAGCAAGGAGCCCCCTGCCCCTTCTTCCAAGTATGCTCTTTTGTCTTTGTCTTTATTTCCGCATTCATCCTCCTTTTGTTCAGTCCACCAAGGTCTGCGGTACCAACGTGCTGGGGTTAGAGGCGTGAGCCACTGTGCCTGGTCCATCTTTGACTTTCATAACTAAGATAATGGACCTTTACTTATGTGGGGACCCAGGAGACCAGCCTCCTCTATTCTCCATTAGAAACACTGCAAAAAGGAACATGAGAAGCCCTCCTGACTGACATGGAACAAGCTTTGCAGCACATCTCAGGTGTTTACTCTTTCCCTTGTGGTCCCTTAAATACATGATTTGTTAGGAATGGAATGGCTTCATCTATGTGGTCCACGGAGCCATAGAAGCCCTTTATGGAGTCTGTCCTGTATCAAATAAGGGAGACTCATACTTGTGTGGCTCAGAAGCTCTCCAGGCTTTCTGGGAAGCATCCAGCCATTTATCTCTTCATTCTTATCTTTGAACCGTATTTATTGAGTGCATACCACGTTCATGATGCTTTTCTAGGCAGTGAGTCCATGGCAATGAACACAGCAGACAAAAATTGCTGAGGCCACTAACAGTATATTCTGTGGTTTGGATTTTTCAGTCTTGGCACTGTTAACATTTTGGGTCAGTTTGTTATGGGAGGCTCTTCTGTGCATGGAAGGATGCTTGGCAGCATCCTAAGTCTCTACTCACTGGATACATGGCAGCGTCGTCTTCTCCAGTCATGACAACCAGAATCTCTCCAGGCATTGCCAAATGGCCCCTGGTGGTCAAAATCACCCAAGGTTGAGAACCCCTGACCTGTGCGGCGGGAAGAGAGAATCTGTGAAATAGTGTAATGGAGAAAATCCACAGGAGAGAGAGGAGTCCTTGAAGAGTAGGGTTGGCAGTTTTACAAAAGGTGGCCAAACAAAGACTCACAGAGATAATATTTGAGCCAAGACATAAAGAGGTAAGGGAATGTACTCTGTGGATATTTAGGGCAATCGGGATGGGGCAGAAGGAGCAAGAAGTGCAGTGGACTATGTAGGAAGTGGAATGAGCAAAGGCAAAGGTACTCAGGATTGAGGCCAGACAGGTAGTGGTGGGAGCCAGGGCAGACAGGGACATCGGGGGAGATCGGGGTGTGGTTGAAAGGCTTTAAGTGGAAGAATGGCGTGACCTGACATTTGGTGAAGGCTGCCCCAGCCACTGCATGCACAGAGGGCCCTATGAGGCAGGGGCAGGGAGGACATTTAGGCAGCTGTCGTAATGATGGTGCTCCAGCCCGGGATGGTGGGATGGAGATGACGAGAATTGGGAGATTCTGGTTCTGTTATGAAACTCAAGTTGGGAGGACATCATGAAGATTGGAGGTTTGGAGGAGCAGTGTTAGGGTTGACTCCAGGCATCAGGTGTGAGCAATGCAAGACAGGAGTGTCCACGTTTCATTGGCTGCTGGTGGGGATGCTGTCCCTTCCCCACAGCCTTGGGTGGGAGGTGAAGGCCACAAAGGTGGTTCCTCTCCAGCTTTCTCATCCCTGCTTTGACCTGAGCTGTTCCACCTCTTCCCCTGCCTATGTATGATCACTTTTGGGTGCTTCTTAAAATGAGGATTCCTGGACCCCCGCATGAGTATACTGGATTGGAATTGCTGGAGGCAGAGCCTGAGATACCGTTTTGTAGTATGTACACCACGTGACTTGGGCACTGCCACCTTTGAGAGCTTCAGCTCCAGGGAATGCACCAGAAATCAACCTGAGCTTCCTCTAAAGGAGGCCTCATTTGTCTGCTTCCCTGGGCCCCAGTCCTGGACCCAGTGTGCATCTCCCCTTTCCCCAGCCAGGCATCCCAAGGCTCCTCTCTAAGAATCAGGCCTGGCTGGACGCAGTGGCTAGTGGCTCACGCCTGTAACTGCAACACTTTGGGAGGCCAAGGTGGGAGGATGGCTGGAGCCCAGGAGTTCAAGACCAGCCTGGGCAACATGGCAAGATATCATATCTACAAAAAGTAGGCTGGATGTGGTGGCGTGTGCCTGTAGTCCCAGCTATTTGGGAGGCTGATGTGGGAGGATCACCTGAGCCCAGGAGGTCGGGGCTGAGGTGAGCTGTGATTGTGCCACTGCATTCCAGCCTGGGCAACAGAATGAGACCCTGTCTCAAAAGAAAAAAGAAGAAAGAGAGAAAAAGAAACAAGTCTGTTCCTAAACCATATCTATTTCTGTTTAGCTTCATGGATTTGCCTCCTGATGCCATTCTTCTGATGAGCTCTTGAGATTTTTATCTGTTGCTTTTGGTGGAAGGTGGAGTAATTTGTACAACAGACAGATGTATAATCTTAGAATGGCAGAATTTTTGTGCCTACGAATGATCTATGAGGGCATCGAGTTCGTTGATTTCATTTTTTCCAAGTGAGGAAACAAAGGCTCAGAAAGTGCCGTGGTTTTGTACAGTTTGATGCAGTGATAATGCTGCTGGCTGCACTTGCCTGGAAAATGAGGATCTGATTGTGCCGTGTCTGTCTGTAGCCTCCTAACCCTCTGTATAGGTTTCTCATTCTCATACAACCCTGGCTTGCCACATCTCAATAGCTGCTTTTGTTTTATAAGGTAAGAAAATTGTTACATGCTTTTTTTTTTTTCTCTGAGACAGTGTCTCTGTCACTGAGGCTGGAGTGCAGTGGCGCGATCTCAGCTCACTGCTACCTCCACCTCCTGGGTTCAAGCGATTCTCGTGCCTCAGTAGCTGGGATTACAGGCACCCACCACCATGCCCAGCTAATTTTATTTTTATTTTTATTTTTAGTAGAGATGAGGTTTTGCCAGGTTGGTCAGACTGGTCTTGAACTCCTGACCTCAAGTGATCTGCCCACCTCGGCCTCCCAAAATGCATTACATGGTTTTAAATGTCAATGCTTCTGTCACTCCTCTCTGTTTTAGTCTGTGCATCTCTGAGCTCCATTTTTAGGGAAACCTGGGGGCTTACAGTGGACTCTGGAAAGGCATTATGTTGTTGTCTCATTTTGCAAGAAAGGCTTGGCTGCGGAAGGAGATGGTTCTCAAAGCCCCAGGTGAGTTGTAGAGACGGTGGCCGCCCAGCCACTGTGCTGTGAGTTGGGCTTTTCGTACCCTGCAGCTTGATAAGGCTGCACAGAAGGCACTGTGCTAAGTGGCTTCTGGCCTTGTCCCCTGGCTAACCAGATAACAAAGGGATACTTTAACAACTTTGTGAAAATCAGGACCATTCACCTTGTGATATAACAGCCTCTCCTGAGGGATTTCACGTTGGGATTATTTTATTACCTTGGAAGTGCCTCTGCTTTATGAAGGGAATGTGTTTCATTACAATTATGACGCTTCTTTTACCCTAAACCCACCCTAACTTGCTGTCTCTGAATAGGCTGTTTTTAAATTTTAACTCTTACCATCCTGGCTAACACCGTGAAACCCCGTCTCTACTAAAAATACAAAAAACTAGCCGGGCGTGGTGGCGGGCGCCTGTAGTCCCAGCTACTCGGAGGCTGGGGCAGGAGAATGGCGTAAAACCCGGGAGGCGGAGCTTGCAGTGAGCCGAGATCGCGCCACTGCACTCCAGCCTGGGTGACACAGCGAGACTCTGTCTCAAAAAAATAAAAAATAAAAAATAAAAAATAAATAAATTTTAACTCTGAGAAATCTGGTATTAAGGAACGGATGAAGTTAAGGAAAAGCAAACCATTGATCGTTATCATCATCATCATTTTCATTATCATCATCATCATCATCATCTTCATTAGCGTCATCATCACTGCCATCACGGCTCAGCCATCATCGAGTTCACATGCCCTGCGTGTCCTCTGTCTTTGGTGATCATCCTAGCAGCTCTGTATCAGGCAGATTCAACTTTTCTCATTTTATGGATGATACACCTAGAGTGCAGAAAAGTGAGTTTCCTTGCCCAAAGCCATCACAGTCTGTCTGGAAAGTGGTCATTTCTGACAGTACACTGCTTGGCATCTAGTCCTACCTGACAGGAGTGAGCACACATCCCATGCCAGCCAGGGTTGGAGCTGCCCGTCTCCGAGTCAAAGCTCCCAGAGGCGCACGAGACGGGCAGGAAAGTTCTACATTGTGTGGACCTAAGCAGTGAATAATCCATTTGCTTTGCTTGACCTGATTGGGGTGATGCCTTCCTGTCCAGATAGGAAGAAAAGATAACTCTGTCTTTATTTGGCATAAAATGTAACCTCTTCTTGGGCTGGAATGTGCCCAGAGAATCTGGTGCCAGGACACTGAATTTTCTCTCATTTAAAAAAAAAAAAAAAAGCATCAAAAGCTGGCATGATATGAAGTTTGCAGCAAATGGGTCACCCATGCTTGCACTTAGAAGTGAAGACATCTGCTTCTTTGGCTGGGGGGAGGGATAGAGAGATTTGCAGAAAGTTTCATTTTTTTTTTTTTTTTTTTTTGAGACAGAGTCTCACTCTGTCACCCAGGCTGGAGTGCAGTGGTACAATCTTGGCTCACTGCAACCTCCGTTGCCCCTGTTCAAGCAATTCTCTTGCCTCAGCCTCTGGAGAGGCTGGGATTACAGGTGCCTGCCACCATGCTCAGCTAATTTTTGTGTTTTTTTTTTTTTTTTTTAGTAGAGATGGGGTTTCACCTTGTTGACCAGGCTGGTCTCAAACTCCTGACCTCAAGTGATCCAGGCTGGAGTGCAGCGGCCTCCCAAAGTGTTGGGATTACAGGCGTGAGTGAGCCACTGCACCTAGCCAGAAATATTTATCTTTTGATGGGGTCCTGTTAAGATGTACTTGATAATCCTTTTTCCTTTTCTCCTGCAGTCCCTCCGTACTTGTATTTCTAATGAATCCAAAATTTATATTCACCAAGAAGCATGGTTGAAAAAAATCAAGACAAATAGTCCCCTCCCATTCCCCCAAGAGCAGAAGTATTTTTGGGGGAATACTTATTGCATATTGCAATTGTTTAACTGGAAAGTGATAATTTCCCAGATGAATCCTATAAAGATGTGTATCCTGCCCCTTTCCGCCAAAGATCCTAATGAGGTTTTGCATTAACAGGAACTAGGAGAAGTGCCAAAGTATTTTCCGCTGGTTTTGGAGGTATGGCAGGAATACCATCTCATTTGTCTCTTTGGTGTTTCTTGCCTTTCCAACGTAGAGAATTCTCATCCAAGCCCGTTTCTTAAAGATTCACCTTCTGGGTGGATGTCAGCAAGCTGCCTTTTCCTGAAGGAAGAGAAGTTCGGCTTCAGATATCTTGGGGAATAAAAAGCTGAAGTGTCTGAGTGCTGGAGAACTAAATAAATAGAGGGAAGAGATTTTTCAGAGCTGCTATTGATTGGATGCTGAGGAGTTATTAAGTTCTCAGAGTGGCTTATTACAGCACTTGGGCCAAGATTAAAGAGGAGTTAAGCCACGAATATCCTTCAGGAGCCGTTGCTAAAGTTCAGCACCCTCCGCAGAGGCCCTTTTCCTTGTCTGCTCCTCTCTCCCCAATTTCCCGCTTCCCCTCTTCCAGATTTTCAAATGCGGGAGACTGTCAGGATATTTTCCAAGCTGGTCTCTCTCTCTCTCTTAATGGAATATCCCTAGGAGCCCTGCGTGGGATGTCTTTATCAAATCACACATTTCTCTCAATGAATGCAAACTGTTCTCCTACAGAAGAGAGCAGGGTAATTATTTTGCAGCGATCTGAGAACAAGCAGACTCCGGGTCTGATGAGGCTCCTGTTGGTCTGATTGGCTCTGTAACTAGCAGCATTGTAGTGGGATCAAGCTCTTGCTTCAGTCTGTGGGTGTTAGGGAGGCATAGACCTGTTGGAGGGTCTCACCTCCTCACCTCAACATTTTTCTGTTAGGACAGTAAGTGGCTTCATCTGCTGGCGTTTTAGTGGGAAAAATGGTGCCTTATTTGAGTTCCTATAATGAACACTTGTGAGCTTTTTCCCCCTCCTCATCTTTATCCCCAGAATGAATAATCTATGTAATGCCTAGCACAGTGCCTTGTGCTGCCAGAATGTGCCCCATAAATGGTTTTAACCACTTTTCTGTTACTACATGTTTGCAATCCTGAGGCCAGGTGTGGTCTCGAATTGATCATTTGCAAAATTTTAAAAAGGCAAGGCAGTGACTGTGCTGTACATTACATCATAGCCCGAGTGAGGTCTGAGGCAGTGTGCTATGATCAAGCACGTTAATATTCCTGCAAAAACTAAAAGTTAGTGTTCACACCAGGTGGCATAATAGAAGCCACGAAGCGGAAGACATGGTTCTTCTTTAGGTTGGAAACTGTCAAAGGTTGATTTCTTTTGGTGCAGCCTAATATAAAGAGCCTCATGTTAGAGCAGAGGGGATGAGGCCAAGTCAAATTTAAGAAGAAAATTACAATTTGTGGAGAGATTCTGGGGTTTGGGGATTTCTTTTGAGACAGTCTCACTCTCTTGCCAGGCTGGAGTACAGTGGTACCCTCTTGGCTCACTGCAACCTCCGCCTTCCAGGTTCAAGTGATTTTCCTACCTCAGCCTCCTGAGTAACTGGGACTACAGGTGCGTGCAACCACACCAAGCTAATTTTTGTAATTTTAGTTGAGACGGGGTTTCATCGTGTTGGCCAGGATGGTCTTGATCTCTTGACCTCGTGATCCAACCACCTCGGCCTCCCAAAGTGCTGGGATTACAGGCATGAGCCACTGTGCCTGGCCTGGGGATTTCTGATGGATGACCTGAGCTTCTCACCTAGCCTCATTCATCAGGAGGCACTTTGGCGTCTGGTCTTTCTGGCAGTCAAAATTTGCTTGTTGGGTGGGGTGTGTGTATGTAAAAGGAAGGAAGGGTGGAGTGGATAAAGGAGAGGTTTGTTCCAGCTCCCTTATCCTCTCTGCATCCCAAGAAGGACCTTGGGCTCCAAAGCCCACCAGGAAAACCCCATCCATGGTCTGACATTTAGAAATTTATTGACTAGAATAAAAGAATTGTCCATTTCAAAACACAAAAAACCACCGGGAGATCAGGAACTTACTGCAAACATTCCCACACAGTGACTCCTGGCATGGGGGCAAAAAGCCTGCCTCGTTGTTCTATTAATTTAGTGCCAACAGCTGTTAGATCTAAGGTCTTCAAGGTTCTCGGCAAAAATTTAATGCATCCTCAGGAACTCCTCTGTGAAGTATCAATAATGAACCGTGGAGGGAATGAAGGTTAAATGAAGATAAAATAGCTCCACCGGGCCAGGTGTTTTTGCGCTTCAATCCCAGAAGTCCTAGTGCATGAAACCTCCCCACCCCACCCCACCCTTTTTTTTTTTTTTTTTTTTTTTTTGAGACGGAGTCTCACTCTGTCGCCCAGGCTGGAGTGCAGTGGCTTGATCTCGGCTCACTGCAAGCTCCGCCTCCCGGGTTCTAGTGATTCTTCTGCTTCAGCCTTCTAAGTAGCTGGGACTACAGGGTTGTACCATCACACTCGGCTTTTTGTATTTTTAGTAGAGACAAGGTTTCATTATGTTGGCCAGGCTGGTCTTGAACTCCTAACCTCAGGCGATCCCCCTGCCTCGGCCTCCCAAAGTGCTAGGATTACAGGCATGAGTCACCGTGCCCGGCCACACCCCTAATTCTCTAAATCAGTGAAGACTGGACCTGCTCTCTCCCCACCCAACTTGCACTTCTACTAGGATCGCCAGGCTCAGGAAATAGTGCAGGTGGCCAAACAGGTGCTTATGCAGAAACCCTGCAGGCATTCTTGCCTCTAGTCCATCATGCCCCAGCCGCCTTCATTTCCCAGGCCTAGGAAATCCACTTGCTGATCTCCTCTTTCTCATCGCTCCCCTTGTACGTGCCTCCTACAGCATCCTTGATTCTGGGATTCCCCTTGTGGCCTCTTACTGTGCTCCGCGCATCCGTGTGTGCACTCGTAGAATCCAGCCCCGGCCTCTCACACACACACCTGACCTTGCTTCAACCCTCCTGCTGCTTGCGGCGTGGCCTTTAAAACCCCCAATCCTCTAGCCCACCTGTTGGTCCAGCTCTTCCTGCTGCTAAAACCATGCTGTGGCGAGACCCTGTTTTGCTGAGGGCTGCTCCTTCTGCCATCTCCTGCCATGCTTAGGGGAAACCTTCCCCAACTTGGTGTACCAGGTAAGGTCTCGAAGCTCGCTGGACTTTTACTTTCATGGCACTTACCACACAGTCGTTGCCCAGTTAATTCATTTTTTTTTTCCTTTGAGACGGAGTCTCGCTCTGTTGCCCAGGCTAGGGTGCAGTGGCTCGATCTCAGCTCACTGCAACCTCCGCCTCCTGGGTTCAAGCTATTCTCCTGACTCAGCCTCCCAAGTAGCTGGGATTACAGGTGCCTGCCACCACACCCAGCTAATTTTTTTCTTTTTCTTTTTCTTTTTCTTTTTTTTTTTTTTTTAAATTTTTAGTATAGACGGGGGTTTTACCAACATGGCTGGGCTGGTCTTGAACCCCTGACCTCAGGTGATCCACCCACCTTGGCCTCCCAAAGTACTGGGATTACAGGTGTGAGCCACTGTGCCCGGCCCCCAGTTAATTCTTTATCTGCTCAGTATCACCTGCAACAGCTTGTAAGCCCAAAGAGGGCATGGACCCTGCCTCCCTCGTTCCCAGCTGCCTCCCTTGGCCCGGCGTAGTGATGGTGCTTAGGGGTGCCCCAACAACGGATGCATGAATAACAGTTGGGCCTGAAGAGACAGTGAGGGCAGCCCGGCTTTTCTGGATTCTGGGAGTGCCGGCTGATTGGATTCCACTCTGATCTGGGAGCAGCTGCAGGGACTGATTGGTAATCGAGCTTGTGGGAAAACATCCTCAGCTGTGTGGGTCTCGCCTGGCGCCGTTTTCCGAGGGGTAAGTGCCGACTGAGCTTGCAGAGCCTCTCAAGGAGTGAGAGAAGTGGTTTTACAGACGTCCCCACTTCACCCCCTGGGTGACTTGGATGCCACCCGCCACCAGGCGGCCAGCTGGGTGTGCGTTAGCTCAGAGCCAGGGCTACTTGGCTGAGGTGCTGGCTCCAGCTGGTCCTGCTTCAATGCTGGTTGTTCCCCTTGGGAGGCTTCAGCCTTCAAACATCTGCTTTGTGTGGGTTTTGAGCTCTCCGCACTGGATACCTTTGGGGAGAGGATGCAAGTGTTACCTTTCGTGGCATCTCACACTGCCCTGCCTCTGCACATAGAGGCCGAGAGATGGGGACTCCTACACTGAGGTTTAGAGGCAAACTGGTGGGATTCCAGCCAAGGGCAATGCAGGCCCAGGAAGCTGTAGGGCAAAGGGCATTTATGTGGTCACCTGTCTTAATGATCCCATTCCTCAAACGGCAGAGCTGGGAATAACATGTATCCATGCTGGTCCTTCCCAGTCACTCTATGGGAACGATGAGGACGTGACAGACTAAGACAAGGGAAACAGTTTTCCTTTATCTCAACTCCCCAGGGGAGGCTGGGATGATTCGAGGGCTGTCAGTGTGCACAGACCTGGGAAGGATTTTTAATGAACTGGAAAGTGTTGTCTGTCTTCTTAGGTAAATGCAGATACCCACGTAGCCATCATTGTAGGCGGCACTTGACAGATCCAGAGGAGAAGGGGGCAGGGCTTTCTTGGACTCCTATGCACATTTTTTTTTTCTGACAGAAAAGAAACGAGAAGCTAAAGCATGAGTCTGCTTAAAAATTCTGCCAATTCAGAGCGAGTATTTTTTCATGTGCCAGGGACTGCGCTTAGTTCTACAAGGAATAGACATTGGGCGAAGACACAGGTCCTGTCTCCAGCAAGTTGCTCTCCTTAGGAGGAATAAGCCATTTGTGTAATTAAACACTCTTTTGTTCAATACCTATGTGTGTCACTGGGGCTGTGCTTGGTTCCTGGAGGGAGGATCCAGGAGCAACCTTGCAACAGGAATGGAGTACACAAGTCAGTGGTGGAGGCAGCCATCTAGTTTGTAATTATCCATATGCAAGTAACTAATTACAAGCTTTAGAAAGTGTCACAGGGGTAATGGGCACGATGCTGCAAGAGCATGTTACAGGAGTCTCATAGTTAGTGTGGAACTTCAGGGAAGGCTTCCCGGAGGAGGTGATGTCTAGACTTTGACATGAAGGATGTGTAGGAGTTCACTTGCAGAATGGGAACAGAGAGCTCTCCAAGCGAGGGTGACAGATAGCTGGTGCAAGGGTCAAAAAGAAACACTGTATAGTTGCAGCTCATGACAGGGCCCAGAGTAGAGGAAGAGAAGGGAGGAGTGAGTGGGAGATAGACCGTATTCAAGGTGGGCCCAGGTAAGGCGTTAGGATATTATCTAGGGACAAAGAGAAGCCTCTAAGAGGTAGAAAGTGATGAAAGATTTAGGAACAGAACCAAGGACACTGTAATGTAGATGAGTAAGTGTAGTTGAAGGCAAAACTGAGAAACTCCTTTGGGGTTTATGCACAATGCAGGATTACATTTAAGCAGCAGTTGTTTCGAACAGAAGGTGGCTTCTAATTGCAGTTGTTCAGCGTAGAATCCACATTCAGACTTGCAATTATTTCACTGTTAAAAGAGCTGACAGCTCCCTCTTCTGCAGGCAGGCAGTCTCGAGGGAGCCCTAATCCCAGGGACTTGGATTACTCTCGGCCTCGGGAGTATCAGACCTCACTCCCATGAGGCTGCACCACAGGAAGTGAGGCTGGGGTAGAGATAGGCTGATGGGGAGTGAGGAGCATCTGAGGCACGACTCTGGCTGCACGGGCCTTCAGAGCCAGCTGAGTGAAGGAATGCAATGACATGGCTTAGTGAAGTCAGACTCACCTTCCACACAGGTAATTGGACTGGAGCCAGTGGAGAAAACAGACCGCACTGGCCATCGTGATCGGCATTGCCAGGTATTGAGGAATTGAGGTGTGAGTGTAGTGCCCCCCTTAACAGTGAGGAAACCGAGATCAGAGATTTTAAATAGCCCTCCAAGGTCAAAGTCAGAGCAGAGCTGGGACTTGAACCCAGGCATTTTCAAAGCTCATCACTTTTTTAAAAAATCTTTTTATTTTTGAGGTGGAGTCTTACTCTGTTGCCCAGGTTGGAATGTCAGTAATGTGATCTCGGCTCACTGCAGGCTCCGCCTCCTGGGTTCAAGCGATTCTCCTGCCCCAGCCTCCCAAGTAGCTGGGACCACAGGCACGTGCCACCACACCCACGCCCGGCTAATCAAAGTTCATCATCTTAACCTCTGCCACCTGCCCTGCCTCAGATGACCCTGGGAACTTCCTTGAGGAGGTGGTTACCAGTTCAGCCCCAAGTGCAGAAAGCAGAAGAGCATGGGTGACAGCGAGATTCTGCCTCTCATTCAGCTGTGTATCTTTAGGCTCACCCTCTGTGGGCCTTGTTTGTGAGATGAGCTAAAAATCAGTGATAACATTGAGCACTTGGGGACCAGGCTCTATTCTGAGACCTCTGCAGACATCAACTCATTTAACTTCTCACTCTGTCCTCTTTTTAACAGATGAGGAAACTGAGGCACAGAAAGGTAACATAATATGCCCAGGTTGACACAGCTAGGGAGAGGTTGAGCCTGGCTTTGAACCCAGGCAGTTTGGCTTGCACGTTCTTGCAGAGCTCAAATGACATTTAAACAAAAAATGTACAGGCATAGAATGCCATGCACAGCAAAAGCCAATACCTACAAACATCCATGCTTGTTATTTAACTGTTGTTAAAGCCAACTAAATATGGCCTTAGAAGGACTTCATACTTCTATGTTTGAGTTCTTGGGGACAAACCAAAACCTAGCTTCATAGGCAGACAACAATGAAAACCTAGCTTAATAGTACGTATCTGTAGTAATAGCTGAGGGTTGGCCAATCCCAGCGGCCATACTTCAACCACTCCTAGACTGCTGAGTGTTCAAACTGCGTTCAAAGAAGGCCCACGCTGAGCTCTAACCAATGTCACTTCTGATTCCTGTACGTCACTTTAGTTTTTTTTTGTCTATAAATTTGTTCTGACCACGAGGCAACCCTGGAGTGCCTCTGAATCTGCTGTGATTCTGGAGGCTGCGTGATTTCACGAATCATTTTCTTTGCTCCATTAAACTCCATTAAATTGAACTTGTCTGAAGTTTTCTTTTAACCCTAGGCTGGGCTTCAGTTTCCTCTCTGTAAAGTGGGGACGACAAGAGCTAAGATTTATTGGGCTTTTAGGATTGTCTCATTTCACAGCCTCCTGTGATGTAGGCTGTTAGCCCCATTTTACAGAGGGGAAAACTGGCTCAGAGAAACAGAGTGAGCTGCCCAAGGTTATATGTCTGCTGAAATAAACAGCAGCATCTTCAATGCTGGGCTGCTCCAGTCTGGAGCCCATGGGCTGCACCTCTCTCATGCATTTTCTCTGGTGATGCCATCTTCATTTGGAGGGTCTTCTCTCCGGGAATGGCCCAGGGAGCTCAAGACTGTGCGGGGCATTCCTGGTTCCACCGAGTCTGGACCACGTCCCTATAATCAGCCTGCCTAGTACCCCATGCTCCAACTGTCCCATTTCTGCATCAGTGGTCCGTGACGTCATGTGGATGACTGACAACTCCTCTCTGAGGAGCCCTAAGGAAACCCTGGGCAGATTGGATAAAAAGCCCTTGTCAGACATCCTAATTTTAGTGTTCTCCCTTGTGATTACATTCAGGAAGTATTTATTTAACACTTCACTTGTTTTGCCATTCTCCCCGACTTCATTTTGCAAGAGCTTCGGTAATAATCCGTGTCTCCTTCAGCAGCTCCCCTGCTCTTCTCGTCCTTGGGAAAACTGGAGTGCTGCGTTCAGCATCTTGAGCCAGAAATATGTCCGAGTTTCATCTTGCATCACTAATGCCCTCCTTTATCACCAAGCCGCATCTCCCAGCGTTTTTGCCAAGACTTCTTGATGTTCCGTCTTCCCTTGTCTCATTACGTCTATTTCTGACACCATTGCCCACTTGCAAATGGACATTTTTCATGCTGTGCGTTCCCTCACAAGGGCACAGAGACCAAGGGTAGTTTCTCTCCCAGGCTGGCTTTTATCCCCTTCCAGCTTCTGTTTTTGGAACTCTTCCCTTGCATGGCAGCACAGGCAGGTGGGTCATTCTCTCCTGAGTGTGGTTACCCTCAGGTGTTTGAGGCTGTCCCTGTGAGACAGATGGGAGAGGAGGACTGGGTATTGTTAATCAATCCCCACTCACTTTAGATGGAAGTTCTCATTGCACTGGGACTGCAGTGCTGTTACTGCTTGGGCCTGTTTCTTGATTCAGTGAATTGGTAACTCTATTAGACATTCCTGATACAGACCCTATTAATTTTAATGGCTTTTGAGATGAATGGAGACGAAAGCCGCTTTTGATTGTATGGATGTGTGCAGAAATCTGTGGTTTATATATTTATTTTTATTTGAAAAAAATACAGTCAAAGCACAAAAGGAGGGATAGAAGTCTGGGTCTGCTGGGAATTTTTTGGAGGTCTTTTGTAAAAAATAAAGGCAGCATCCACATAACATAAAATTAACCATTTTGGAGCGAACAATTCAGTGACATTTAATACGTTCACAGTGTTGTACAGCCATCACCTCTATCTCATTCCAAAACACTTTAATCTCCCCAGAATAAAACCCTGTATCCCTTGAGGAGTTACTCCCCATCCTGTCCTCCCTCCAGTCCCCGGAAATCACTAATCTGTTTTCTGTCTCTACAGGGTTGCCTTTTCTGGATATTTCACATCAATGAAATCATGCCATGTATGGTGTTGGTACCTGAATGCTTTTGGTTAGCATAATGTTTTCAATGTTCATCCTTTTGTCGAATGACTCAGTCCTTCTTTCCTTTTTTAAGGCTGAATGATATTCTATTGTATGACTGGGCCATGTTTTATTGATCTGTTCATCCAGTGATGGACATCTGGAGTGTTTCCCGCTTTGGGCTCTCTTGGGATTTTTAAACTTGTAGACATGGGCAGTGGGCCGGATTCATGGTTGCCCTTGGCCCCTAGCTGTTAGTTTCCTGTGAGTATCCTGTGTGTTCACTGACTGACCTCTGTGGAGAGTGCAGCTAGGTGTGTATGAGCTTCTGTGGCTTGTGAGACTATGGGATATCCTGATGAAAGGGCTGACAAGGCCCCTTATAGATACCCTGCCACATTGTGGGGTGACCCTGACTCCCCCAAAGCCATTCGCCTCTAGGACCACTGCAGCATTTATGCAGGGTGCAGACCTGGGTTCTCCATCTAACCATATGTGGCCATCACCTGGGTGGATTCAAGAACTGCAGAGCCTTGGGTGTCACTGCTGGAGATTCTGACCTGATTTGTGTGAGGTAGAACAAAATTCTTGGCATTTTGTGTGTGTGTGTGTGTGTGCGTGTGCGTGTGTGTGCGTGTATGTGCGTGTGTGTGCGTGTGTGTGTGCGTGCGTGTGCACTCTAGTGGGTCGAATAGTGGCTCCCAAAAGATATGCCGAAGTTCTGACCCCTGGAACCTGTGAATATGATCTTATGTGGAAACAGGGTCTTTACAGATGGAATTAATTTAGGGATGTCACGATGAGATTATCCTCCCCGGAATCCAACGACTGGTGTCTTTAAAAAAGACGGAAAGGGAGAAGACACAGTGACGTGCAGAGAAGAAGGCCGTTTAGAGACAGAGGCGGAGATGGGACCGATGCTTCTACAAGCCAAGGCACCTTGAGAATCTCTGTGGCCAGTAGAGGTTGGGGGAGACACATAGCATAAGTTTTCCCACAGAACTTCTAGAAGGAACCAGCCCTGCCCACACCTTGGTTTCAGACTTCGGGCCTTCAGAACTGTGAGAGAATACATTTCGCTTATTTTAGGCCACCCAGTTGGCGGCAATTGTGTGACGGCAGCCACAGGGAACTAATGTACGTGTTTTTAAAGCTCCCTGGGTGATTATCATATAAAGCCAAATTTGGAGACCACTGGCTTTGACTGTGCCAGAACTCATGCTAAGAGCTTTATATATGTTATTTCATTTACTCCTGACTCAAGTAGCTAGTTTTACTATTGCTGTTATTATCCCTAATTTTATTTATTCATTCATTCATTAGAGACAGGTTTCACTGTCGCCCAGGCTGGAGTACAGTGGCATGATTGTAATTCTCTGCAGCCTTAACCTCCTGGGCTCAAGCAATCCCTCCACTGCAGTTCCTAAGTAGCTGGGAATACAAGCATGTGCTACCACAGTCATCTAATTAATTTTCTCCCCCTATAGAGAGGGGAACTTGCTGTATTGCACAGGCTGGTCTTGAACTCGTGGCCTCAGTGATCTCCCACCTCTACTTTCTAAAGTGCTGGAATTACGGGCGTAAGCCACCATGGCCGGCCCCCATTACCCCCAATTTTACAGATGAGAAGAGCGAGGAGCTGAGGTAGCATTGACAAGGTTTGAGCCAGGACAGTTTCCTTGAAATGCTGACACTCTTAGCTTCTCTGTCCTACTGACAGGCACTTAGCAGTTTCTTAAACGCTATTGGCTGAATTGTGTTGTCATTGAAACTTCCTGTGCTGCCCGGATGCCCTTCCCAGAGCAAATCCTGAAAAGAAGGCAAGTAGAACAAAACCTAGGTCTCAGTCCCAGAGGGAGCCAGGGCAGAAAGCTCTGAAAATGGATATGGCCCATTGGTTACACACCTGAAATTGACATGACCAAGATGCTTGAGGATAAGATGTTGTTCAAAAGTGAGCAACCCATCGAATGGGAGAGCATATTTGCAAATTGCTTATCTGTAAGAGACTTATATCTAGAATATGTAAAATTCAACAGTACAAACACAACTCAATTAAAAAATGGGCAAAGTATCTTAACAGACATTCCTCCAAAGAAGATACACAAATGGCCAGTCATCACATGAAAAGATGCTTGACAACGTTAGTCATTGGGAAAATGCAAGTCAAAACCACAGAGAGATACCACTGTACATGCATTAGAATGGCTAGAACCTAAAAGTCAGATAATCGGGACTGGTTGCAGTGGCTCACGCCCATAATCCCAGTACTTTGGGAGGCCAAGGTGGGTAGATCACCTGAGGTCAGGTGTTTGAGACAAGCCTGGCCAACATGGTGAAACCCCTTCTCTACTAAAAATACAAAAATCAGCCGGGCCTGGTGGCAGGTGCCTGTAATCCCAGCTAATCTGCAGGCTGAGGCAGGAGAATCACTAGAACCTGGGAGGCAGAGGTTGCAGTGAGCCGAGACCACGCCACTGCACTCCAGCCTGGGTGACAGAGCGAGACTCCGTCTCAAATAAATCAGATAATCCCAAGTATTGATGAGAATATGGAGGGATCTGAGCCCTCCTAAACAGCTGTCACTTGAGAAAACAGCCTGAGAGTTCCTCAAATATTAAGCAAAGAGTTGTGGTATGAGCCAGCAATTCTACTTCCAGGTACGTACCCCAGAGAAGTACCAACCTATGTCCACATAAAAACGTGTATGGGAATGTTCACAGTAACATCATTTATAATAGCCAAAAAGTGACAGTTACCTAAATGTCCACCAGCAGATTCGTGGAAAAACAAAAGGTGGTCTGTCTATGCAATAGAATATTTTCAGCCATACACAAGGCATGCAGCACTGATGCCTGCTGTAACTTGTTTGAACCTTGGGAATATGATGCTGAGTGAAAGAAACCAGGCACAAAAGGCCATAGGTTGCATGAGTCCTTTTATATCAAAGTCCAGCACAAATAAATCCATGGAGAAGAAAGTAGATTGGTGATTGCTTGGGACTGTGGGAATGGGGAGATGGAGGATGGAGGTGATGGAGTTTCATGGTGATGAAAACGTTCTAAAAATTCATTGATGGTCACGCCCAACTGTGAACATACTAAAACCCATTGAATTGTACATTTGAAATGGAAGAATTGCTAGGTGAATTAGCTCAATAAAGCTTGAAAAAAAAAAGACTGAGAATTGTGGCACAGAGGCTGAGTTCCCTTCCTGCTTCTGACATAGTCAGCTGTGGGGTCATGTATTGAAGCACATGGTAAATGCTCAGTTAAGTAGCATTCTGCTTTTTTTTTTTCTTTCTAGTTTTATAGCCCCCGAAATCCAGGCACTTCGTCCTCAGTGGCATCAGTGTTGACTTTGTCAGACGTGGGCTGTTTTGTGTCTCCATGACCAAGTTACATGTTTAAGGGCAACAGTCCTCAGCACGTCCCCGTGTGAGCAATGGACACCACTTTGCAGACTTAGAGGGCTGGGAGGGCACTGAACTGGGAGAGGCAAGAACTACTTTTTACCCAACGATGATTGCTCTGGCTATCGAGAATAGACTGAGGGGGAGAAAATGGAGTCAAGCAGGTTTTTTTTGGAAGCCACTGCAACAAAAGTGATGTGAGTTTAGGCATTAGCATTAGAGATGCCCACATGAGACAGGATTTTGCAGGTGGAGGTGTTTTACAGGTTGGGAGGTACAATTGGGTGGTTAATTGGATGCACAGTTGAGAATACAGGGCTGGCTTTTGCAGAAACAAGAGTCGAGGATAGTTTTGGGCTGCCCGGATGTCATGGCCTCCTAGGGGCAGTTGGTTAATCTTCTGGATGTCGCTGAAAAACTTCACAGAGAGGGCATCCATCAGGGATGGCAGGGCCAAGGCAGTGGGTTTGGAGTGGGGTAGGGAGAAACCGTCTCCTTATGGGAGATGTTGTAAAGATGGGTTTCCCCAGTCTGCTGGGTCCAGGACCCACTGTAAGAAGCTCTTGGCACCCATCTGCACTTGGCCACATCCCTGGTGGGTTTGTGGGGCGGTGGTGGAGGGAACATGAGTGTACCGAGGCAATGTCTCTGTTCCCTTGCATGGTTTGTACAAGGAAGTATGGTGTGTGCTGGGGTCAATTGCCTGAGGCTCAGGTGTCCCAGCATTCAACTTGGATGTGCTGCTTTTAAGTTGGCCAACCTTGGGCAAGTCACTTGCCCTCTCTGAATCCTATCTGCTCATCCAAAAATGAGGATGAGGGTTCTCTTTCTAGAAACACATAACGTTATTATGTCCATCTTCCAGAGGAAGAAACTCAGAGGATAGAAGGTAAGTATCTTGTCCGAGGCCATACAGCTCATTCATGGATCAAAGGCGATTTGGGCTCCAGAGCCTGTTTAACCCCCACACTATCCTACGTGTTGATGAAGGATCCCTACATGAAAGTGGCTAGTTCTAGGCCAGTTCTCCAGGATGTATAACCTTTGGTGAAGTCCATAATGGACTGGGTTGAAGGATTCTGTAAGGTTACCTGGCCCTCGTTTTAAGTAATTTAACAAGTGTAGAGTCTGAAGCTCAGAGAGGTGAAGTCACTTTCCCAGAACTCAAACAGCCATCCAGCCAGACTCCTCACTTGACCCCAGCTCTAAGTGACCCCCAGTGCAGCTCTCCTGCCACTCGGCTGCCTTGGCCTGCAGAATGTTGTCTTGCTGGAACCTGTGAATCTTGTCTGTCCCAAACTCACACCTGGGGCCACTGGGCCATGGTACCAGGGTCTCCCCTGTCACTGCCCTGACTGACGTGAGACTGGGTTTTCCATTGCTGCCTCTTGACGCCTTAGACAACAGCCTTGCGTTTCAGAGGAGTCTGCATGTTACAAAAAAAAAAAAGGCAGCAGGTGTTATTTGGGCTAAATTGACCTTGAAATTGATTTCTTTATTTTATGACTTACTGAGAGGAGATTAATACTTTTTTTTTTCCTGCAGTCTGAAACAATTTACATGGTAATAGAAGGCATAGTCAGTCAAATAAATTGCTGGAAGTGGTAGTGTTCCAAAGAGGGGGAAAAAAAACGGAACTCACTTGCATTGATTTTTTTGCCCTGGGGAGAAGCAGAGATTTTAACATCTGGGAATAGGGAGGTAAATTTTATCTCTCATTTTAAAAGCAGAGGACTGAAGAGCTTCATCTGACATTTACACAGAATTTTCTAAGTTGGGGGAAATGAGGGCAGCCTGAGTTGCTTGCTGAAGGTTAACTGGCATTTGCTACGAAGTGCTGGGGGTGGTTTGATTCGGGATGGGCAGGGGAGGCCTGGGTATCATTACGATGGGCCTAGAAGTTGGCTGCATGCTCTTGGCTGCCTTGCTGTGATTCGGGGCTTGGTGGAGGAATGCGGTGGTGGTAGCGGACTGGCTGTCAAAGACTCGAACCCAGGCCTGCGTGGGGCACTGAGGAACTATATGGGTAGAGGCCATGCTTCCAGCTTTCTAGGCATTGCCTTGTTGTCACCCTACCTCAGGATGGGGTTTAGTGTTCGCAGATGCTTCAGCTCACACAGATCGGTGGGATTTGCCAGTTTCCCAGGAGCGTTGGGTTGCAATCCGAGAGTGCATCTACCTTAGTGGTAAAATGCAGTGATTGATTAGTACTGCCTGCCCTGGGAACAGGAGGGGAACTGGTGGCTTGCATGCTATTTATATTTCCTGGTAAAATCCGTTAAGGTGTTACCCCAATGCCAGCTTTACTGTGTTCCAACCACATTGAAAGGACTCCTGTCCTCCAAACAGACCCCAAATTCCTTTATCATGTGATAGAAGCTAATTTTTTTTTTTTTTTTCCAGAAAATGTCAAGAAATGAAGCCTTACCCAAAGGGTTCTTGCCAATGTTGTCATGTGTTTTTCCCTTATTTTCTTTTAAAAATCAAATAAGTTTCAGGTAGCATAAAAAAAATTTTCCTCAATAATATATGCCCAGTGTACAAAATTCAAGGGTCAGGGTCAGCAAAATAGAATGAGTTTTCCTCCTACCACATCCTTCTCCTTCTCCAAAATGAACCTTTTTTTTTTTTTTTTTTTTTTTTTTTTTTTTTTGAGACGGAGTTTATCTTTTATTACCCAAGCTGGAGTGCAATGGCACGATTTCGGCTCACTGCTATCTCCGCCTCCTGGGTTCATGTGATTCTCCTGCCTCAGCCTCCCTAGCTCCCTAGTAGCTGGGACTACAGACACCCACCACTGTGCCTGGTTAATTTTGTATTTTTAGTAGAGATGGGGTTTCACCATGTTGGCCAGGCTGGTGTTGAATTCCTGACCTTAGGTGATCTGCCTGCCTCCGCCTCCCAAAGTGCTGGGATTACAGGCGTGAGTCTCCACGCCTGACCCAAAATGAGCCTTTTAAAAAATACCATTTTCTTTTCTGTCTTCTGAAGATTTCAATGCATATACTAGAAATGCCTATATTCTTCAAACAACAGATGCAGAGTACTATACATACCACTGTGCATTTTACTGTTTTCTCCCTGTCATTCCATATAAAGCTACCTCGTTATCTTAACTGACAGTGTCTGGATTCACTATAACTTATTTACCTGGCTTCTGAATAATGGAATTTATGTTGTTCCCAGTATTTTGTAATTACAAAAAGGCCTTCCATGAATATCCTTGGCACAGGTCATGTTGCACTCATGCAGACGTTTAAACAGCAGGCACTTGAGAAATGGAATCCCTAGTCCAAATAGTATCAACTTTTAAAATGTTGACCAATGTATAATTTCACTATGTATAAAGAATACATGTTGCCCGATAGTCTTATAATTTCCATGCTTTATTCAGATTTCGTCTTTGTCAATCTCAGTAAACAAATAATATATTGCCTTATTTGCATTTCTTTTATTATGAGTGAAGTTTTAATTACGAGGATTATGGGGATTTCTTAATGTGCATAAGAGGTATTTGCATGACTGTCTTGTGAAATCGTCTGTATATTTCCTTTGCTTGTTTTTTTCCTTTGACTTCCTTTGGTGTTTTTCTTATTGATTGGGGGGAAGCTCTTTATAAATGATGCTACCCCTTTGTTCGTGGGTTTTAATTTTCTCAGATTGCCCTTTGTCTTCTACTTTGTTTACGGTATTTTTTTCATGCATGCAATTTTATGTACGCAGAATTTTGAATCTTTTAAGGCTTTTGGTTTGGGGGTTATAATTAGAAAGATCTTCACTACCACTCTGAGATTACAAAAATCTTTTTTTTTTTTTTGAGATGGATTCTTGCTTCATTGTCCGGGCTGGAGTGCAGTGACGCGATCTCGGCTCACTGCACCCTCCACCTCCTGGATTCAGGCAATTCTCCTGCCTCAGCCTCCCCAGTAGCTGGGATTACAGACTCCCACCACGACGCCTGGCTAATTTTTTGGTTTTAGTAGAGATGGGGTTTCACCATGTTGGCAAGGCTACAAAATCTATTTGATTATGCTATGTCCTCTGGTTGGACCATACATTAAGGAGTTATTTTGATGTTTTGCCTCCAAGAAGGAAGTCTCGGAGGTGTGGTGGAAATGTGTGTGGTCTGTATTCATCCAACAGCAGTGATCTGGCCTTATAGGCGCCTCAACCTGCTTGCTTTCTCTTGGCATCCAGACTTCCCAAGGAGATATGTCATAGCCCTGGGGTCAGAACACTTTAAGGTTCAGTGGCTTGGTAGACCTTTAGAGCTGTCAGAGGTGTGGGGACCAGAGCAACTCCATCTTGAATAGGAGCTGGATAAAATGAGACTGAGACCTACTGAGCTGCGTTCCCAGATGGTTAAGGCATTCTAAGTCACAGGATGAGATAGGAAGTCAGCACCAAATACAGGTCATAAAGACCTTACTGATAAAACAATAGCAAAGACTTGGAACCAACTCGAATATCCATCAATGATAGATTGGATAAAGAAAATGTGGCACATATACACCATGGGATACTATGCAGCCCTAAAAAAGGATGAGTTCATGTCCTTTGCAGGGACATGGATGAAGCTGGAAACCATCATTCTTAGCAAAGTAACACAGGACCAGAAAACCAAACATTGCATGTTCTTACTCATATGTGGGAGTTGAACAATGAGAACACATGGACACAGGGAGGGGACCATCACACACTGGGGCCTGTCAGGGAGTGGGAGGCTAAGGGAGGGATAGCATTAGGAGAAATGTCTAATGTAGATGACATGTTGATGGGTGTAGCAAACCACCATGAAACGTGTATACCTGTGCAACAAGCCTGCACGTTCCACACATGTATCCCAGAACTTAAAGCATAATTAAAAAAAAAAGAAAAACAGCTTTCTGATAAAACAGGTTGCAGTAAAGGAGCTGACCAGAACCCACCAAAACCAAGATGGCCACTAGAGTGACCTCTGTTCATCCTCACTGCTACACTCCCAGCAGCGGCATGACAGATTACAAATGCCATGGCAAGGTCAGGAAGTTACCATATATGGTCTGAAAAGAGGAGGCATGAATAATCCATCCCTTGTTTAGCATATCATCAAGAAATAACCATAAAAATGGGCAACCAGCAGCCCTGGGGACTGCTCTGTGGAGTGGCCATTCTTTCATTCCTTTACTTTCCTAACAAATTTGCTTTTGCTTTGCACTGTGCTTCTGCCCATTGTTCACGAGGCTTTGGTCAGCCATGGCCTTGGCTTGGAGCTTTCCACAATGTTGATCCATGTAGGTTTTACTGGCGCCATCATTGAGAACCCATCATGCACCCAGAACCCCACCCCTGACCCCAAACCCTCTGTCCATTGCTCGGGAAGCCTTGATTGGCCATGGTCTTGGCCTTCTGTTAACCTATAGGATGGAGTGTTTATTTTTTTCTACCTCCTACATCTTTATTCTGTATGACTATGCCTACAAAGATCGACACATCTGGATGTGGCTATTTATAGGTAGGCACTTAAACACTCACGGGATTACATGAATATGTCTATGAGCCCTGAAAATCTGAGACAGAGGTCTCAGTTAATTTAGAAAGTTTTTTTTTCCAAGGTTGAGGACTCGGGCCTGTGACACAGCCTCAGGAGGTCCTGAGAATGTCTGCCCCAGGTCAGAGCACAGTTTGATTTTATGCATTTTAGGGATACTGAGACATCAGTTAACATATGCAAGGTGAACATTGGTTTGGTCTGGAAAGGCAAGAGAACTTGAAGCAAAGGCAGGAAGATGGGAAGATACCAGGTCAGAAGTAGATAAGAGACAAATGGTTACATTCTTTTGAGTTTCTGAATAGCCTCTCCAAAGGAGACAATCAGATAGATATGCATTTATCGCAGTGAGCAGAGGGCTGACTTTGAATACAGTAGGAGGCAGGTTGGCTCTAAGCAGTTCCCAGCTTGACTTTTCCCTTTAGCTTAGTGATTTGGGAGCCCCCGAGATTTATTTTCCTTTTACATGTCTATGTAAGTATATACACAAAAAAGTGTGGCTGAACACGGTGTCTCCTGTCTGTAATCCCAGCACTTTGAGAGGTCGAGGCAGGTGGATCCCTTGAAGTCAGTAGTTGGAGTCTAGCGTGGCCAGCATGGTAAAACCCCATCTCTATTAAAAATACAAAAAAATTAGCCAGGCGTGGTGGCAGGCACCTGTAATCCCAGCTGCTCGGGAGGCTGAAGCAGGAGAATTATTTGAACCTGGTAGGTGGAGGTTGCAGTCAGCCGAGATCGTACCACTGCACTCCAGCCTGGGTGTCAGAGCGAGACTCCATCTCAAAAAAAACCACAAAAGACAAATATATGTGTTTACCCAAAGACATTTCCAATCAGCAAGAGACTCTTTAAAGGCAGTAGTTATGCAAAGAATATCACCTTTTAATGCCACCTCTGGGAGCTGACACCAGCCCATGACAAATCTGGAGAGGATGATGTTTGATGGCCCATCTGGGATCTCTGCTTGGGTCATTGTCTTAACTGGCTAAATCCTTGCTGCTGGGGATTCATGTCCCAGCTTTTGAAAGCTGTAAACTGAGGCGCAAGAGGGCATACATTTCCAGGGAAGACTACTAGACTTCTAACAAGTGGGTGGAAGATGAGAGAGCAGAACTTGGAGGGAAGAGAAGAGTGGCATTCGGCGACCAGAGTGACAGCTAGCTCGGGCTCCTGGTTTGGGATCTGAGAAGGTTTGCAGATCCGATCAATCTTCTCTGCCCTCCTCGTGCATTTTCATCAGGATGGATCAGGCCAGCTCAAATGATACAGAGGCTTATCGTAAGGATTCAGGGAAAAGACCAGGGTTTTCTGAAAACCAGAACAGTGTCAGACAGCCACTACCTCCCTCGCTACATCTCTTGGCTCTCTTTCCCCAAGTCAGTCAGACTCAGAATGTTAATATGTGCTTGTCTCTGTTTTTAAGGTAAAGAGGGAAATAGGGACAACGGGATTGGGTGTAGAGTTGGCTTCTTTGTTCAGATAACACAGGGACTGTGTTAAGAAGGAGGGTGCCAATCTAGGGTTACGGTGCATGCCCAGTTCCAGGGTATGGAGAGGTATAAAAGAGTCAGGAAGGGCAGAAAAAGTCTCTCGACAAGAGTAGATTGAGTTGGTACCAATTGAGTTGGTACTGTCTTCTCTTTCCTAGAAGTGAAGGCTTCCTGTGCTGCTTCTGATTAAAATGACATGGAAGTATGGCACAATGAGAGACAGTCAGCTAAAGAGGACACAGGCCTCTGGGACTTCAGCCTCAGGGATGTGGAGAGGGAAAGCCCCTAGCTAGGGGGCGTGGCCTGGGAAGTGAGGGAGGGGCAAAGAGGGGGAAGGCTTTGCAGGGGCAGCTGGATAGGAATTTCATCTGGTAGCTAGGTTCCCAAGTAAGATCATACTTGAGTGTAAGTCCTAAGTTGTCTCTTTCCAGGCTCTGGGATACTGGTTGCCTCGATCCTCTATTCTCTTTTCTCTCAATCAACTTCCCCTGGAAGACTCTTAATTTTGACTCAAACCTAATTTTACCTTCCTAGGGCTGGTGGTTGTTATGGAACCAGTACTGACTTCATGTGCAAGGCCTTGGACTTATGGAGTCCAACACAGTGCTGTGACCATTTCCGTGGGTCTCCGTTTCTGTTCCTGAGAAAGATAGATTGATTCATGCTGCCTGGGGCAGGTGTGTGTCCCTAGAGTGGTTAGAAGTGGGCAAGGTGCTGGGTCACCTGTGAGTCTTAGAGAGAGGCCCCTCTCAAAGAAAGGACCATGCTGTAGATAGGGATCCCAGGGCACTGAATAACACTTGGGTCTTGTCACTGGGTTGAAATCTGCTATTGGGCTTAACTCGTTGATCAAGCACAGTTTTTTCTTGGTCCATCTATAAAGTGAGACTGAAAAGAAAGTGACAAAAGCCAGACATTCTCAGACCAATGGACATTCTCTCAAAGGAAAATTGGCATATCTGGCAGCACAATCACTGCATCAACCACCTCCCCCTTCCCTCCCCATTCAGGCTACTACTTCAGACAGTTGCTGGAAGCAGGGGACACGATTTGTGTTTAAGTTTATTTGTTTGCTTCAGTAAACTGGAGGGTGGATGTGGCGTGAGGACCATTCTCTGTGTCGAGGAAGGAGAGGAACAAACACAATTTTGATTTCTTGGTCACCAGATTTTTCCATGACCAACGTCTACTAGAAACTGCAAAAAGAGAAACAATAAAATATGTGTCTTCTCATTATAAGTTCAGAAGCGATGTACAGAAACAGAAATCCCAGAACTCTGTGGGTGGGTCTGAGTAATTCTTGTGGCTGGTACAGGAAAGAGTAGGTAGCTTCTGTCCCCCTCTGTTTCTTTCTCTTTTGATCTCTCTGTCTATATCTTTGTTTCTCTCTCTTTTTATACACCTCTCCTTCCCCTCCCTCTTCTCTCCTGCTTTCTCTGCACCTCTCCGTCCTTCCCTCTTTCTCTCCCACCCTCTGTCTTTTGAGACAGGGTCTTGCTTGAGACAAACACACCCCTCTCTCTGCCCAGGAAGTTTAAGGGGTGACCCCAGGCCAAAGTCTGCTGACTTTTTTTTTTTTTTGAGCTGGAGTTTTGATCTCATCGCTCAGGCTGGAGTGCAATGGCGGCGGTCTCGGCTCACTGCACCCTGTGCCTCCCAGCTTCAAGCAATTCCTCTGCCTCAGCCTCCTAAGCATCTAGGATTACAGGTGCCTGCCACCACAGCGTGGCTAGTTTTGTATTTTTATTAGAGATGGGGTTTCACCATATTGGCCAGACTTGTCTGGAACACCTGTCCTCAGGTGATCTGCCTGCCTCGACCTTGCTGATTTTTTATTAATGACGATGTAGAGCTTTAGGCATTGCTGACACTTTTGAGGCGGGAGCAGTTCCCCACAGTTGGTGGTGACCAGCCCTAAATATGCTCCTGTGCTGTACCTCATGGGAAGGTGGACGAAGGCCTCAGGAATACTCCAGTGGTGATTCACATCCCCATGTTTGCAGTAGGCGTGCTCCACTGCAGCCCTGCTGAGTGCTGTGTTACCTTGGACGAGTCCCTCAGCCTCTCTGTTGCTTCTTTACCTATAAAACGGGGCTGAGGTTAAGACCTACTTCTTAATACCCTAGTAAGGATCCAGGGTAAAAATGCACAAGAAATACACAGTGGCCAGGTGTGGTGGCTCATGCCTGTAATCCCAGTACTTTGGGAGGCTGAGGCAGGTGGATCACCTGAGGTCAGGAGTTTGAGACAGCCTGGCCAACGTGCTGATTCCCTGTATCTTCTAAAACTACAAAAACTTATCCAGGTGTGGTGGCGGGCACCTGTAGTCCCAGCTACTTGGGAGGTTGAATGACAGAGGGAGACTCTGTCTCAAAAAAGAGTAGCGCACAGCATTGCAGATGCTCCCTAGATGCAAACTGTTGCTGGAGTGGAAGGTGGAAGGTTAGGGACCCCCAGCGTCCTTGGGTTGGGACGAGGAGTCCACACTGAGAAACATCCGGACCAGCGCTGCCTCAGGGGTGTCAGGGGAGTCGAAGATGCAATTTAGCATTTGCTGGTGGCCACATTAAAAAGTAAAAAGAAACGGATGACATTAACTGTAATAATAAATTTCCTTTGAGATAGTCTTAATATATTTACATTTTTAAACATAGCAATATATTTTATTTTTATATATTATTAAATGTCATTCTAACATGTAATCTATATAAAAATATTAATGAAATATTAATATTAATGAGCTATTTTATATTCATTTTCTTCATCATGTCCTGAAAACCCAGTGAGTGTTTTATGTATACAGCCCATTTCAATGAGACTAGCCACAGGGCTCCATAGCCAGATCGGGTAATGGCCACTGCGCAAGGCAACGCGGGTCTCAACCCCTGCAGGGGATGGGCGGAGAGACAGAGGGTACTGTGGCTAAACGTGGCGAGACGTTCTGGGGGTCGTGCTAAACTGGATTACTCCAAGTTAGTTTTTTTCTTCAACCCAGCTTCCCCAACCTTTTTTTCTATTTGTTTGTTTTTTTGCCAGGACTACAAGTCTGAAAATTCAACCCTCCTCCCCGGTGCCAAGAACAGTCTGCAAGACTCCGTAAGTAGAAGCATTTTGCTGAACAGATTAGATTTTGAAACTCCTTTTGCATCCTTTTCAGCCTCTTTGGTCTCGGTCATCAATCACCGGGAATGGTTTTTACCTGAAACTGATCTTGCTGAGAAGTAACTGGATTTGAGGGGAATAAATTTTCCCGATCATGTGCACAGTTTCTATTAGGAAACACCTGGCCCGTGTTCCCAGCCTCTGGTACATGGTGTGAGAGCTGTATTCTGTCCTCTAAAAAGACCAGGTCCACTTGGTGGACAGATGTGGGCACAGTGGTTGGTGACAAGGCTGCAGGTCGGTCCCTCTGCCCCCTGGTGTGAGGGCCCCATGTTGTGGGAGCACGTGAAGAGGTTGACTGTCATTGGGCTGTCTTCCTGGTAAGGACAGGAATGCTCACTGAGTGCCCTGGGGTCCTGCATCATGGCGTTGGGCTTGGAGTCACTGGGGCTCATAACTTGGGACGATGGCAGTGCGTGCATTCCTCATCTGTCACCCGTGCATACAATGACCAGGAAGTTCCCTGCACAGATACTTCTGAAATCGCTCATGCACAGCCTCTCGGCAATGCAATCATGGTGTGGTGCCTTCCTCAAATGTAACCTGTTTGTGTGTTGTTGGTGACCTTGTGATGGCACCTTCAAGGGGCACACAGACTGTGTTGTTTAGTGTTCATCATTATGTATTTCATTTTATGATGATCTTCTCTTTATAGCCATCACTACTGGCTTTCTGTTAATGGCAGTGGTATGAAATTTCCTTCAAACATACTTAAGTTAAAAAACATAAAGTGAGTTGACTCAAAGACAAAAAAAATGGTATGGAAATAACAGAATGGAAATCATAATGTAGGTATGGTGAGATATTGTGATAGTGGTAAGTGAAAGACTGAGAGTAAATTCTTTTATCAAAAGATGTTCATGGCTAGGCACAATGGATCACACCTATAATCCCAGCACTTTGGGAGGCCAAGGTAAGAGGATTCCTTGAAGTCAGGAGTTGGAGACCAGCCAGCCTGGGCAACATCTCTACAAAAAATACACAAATTAGGCCTTGCGTGGTGGCTCACGCCTGTAATCCCAGCACTTTGGGAGGCTGAGGCGGGCTGATCATGAGGTCAGGAGATCGAGTCCATCCCGGCTAAGACAGTGAAACCCTGTCCCTACTAAAAGTACAAAATAATAATAATAATAGTAATAGCCGGGTGTGGTGGTGGGTGCCTATAGTTCCAGCTACTTGGGAAGCTGAGGCAGGAGAATGGTGTCAACCTGGGAGGCAGAGCTTGCAATGAGCCGAGATCGTGCCACCGCACTCCAGCCTGGAAGAGAGTGAGATTCCGTCTCAAAAAAAAAAAAAAAAAATAGGTTAGCTGAGCGTGGTGGTGTGCGCCTGCAGTCTCTGCCACTCAGGAGGCTGAGGTGGGAGGATTGCTTGAGCCCAGGAGGTGGAGGCTGCAGTGAGCCATGATTGTGGCACTGCACTCCAGCCTGGGCAAACAGAGTGAGACCCTGTCTCAAAAACAAAAAAACAAAAAGTCTGCTTGGCCCTGGGCCTTGTCCATGAGTGTGCTCTGTATTTGGAATGTTCCCTCCCCTTTATGCCCTAATCTATGCTGACCCTTGGTCCAAACTGGAATCTCTAAGGGCCCACTGCTAGGTGCTTGTCTCTTCCTCCAAAATGACTTTTCAGGCTGAGTTTTTATAATAAACCTCATTAATGGATCATCTGAAAGTGGTGTTTACCTGCAATGCCAAGAAGAAGAGGAAGAAGAGGAAAGGGATGATGAAAAATGACAACCACACACCCAACTTTCTTATCCCACTTCTCAGTTGACCAAATGTTCGATCTGTGTTGTTTTAACATCCTCTCAATGACTCCATAAGGTAAGTGCTGTTTCTGTCCTCATTTTGTGGCTTAGGAAACCGAAACTCAAAGTAATTGCCCGTGGTCACACAGCCTGGACTTACCCTCTGACCCAACCGCATCATTGGAGGACCAGGAGTCTTGCAGCTTCACATCGAGTCTGTGAAATACTCTTCCTGTTTTGGATAGATGGAAAAATGATGTGTGAAGCAGGAAAGTACTGTATCGGCTGTCTCTTGCACGTGACAATGACCCTGAACTTAGTGACTTCAAACAGCAGACTTTCATTATCTCACAGTTTCGGCAGGTCAGGAATCTGGGAGTGGTTTGCTTGGTGGTCTGGCTCAGGGTCCCATGTGAGCTGGGGCTGCTGTCTTCTGAAGGCTGGAGTGGGGCTAGAGGGTCTGCGCCCAAGGTGGTTCACCTAACAGCTATTGTCAGGAGGCCACAGAGCTGCTTGAGTGTCCTCAGGACATGGCGGATGGTGTCTCCCAGGGTGAGAGATCTGAGAGATTAAGAGCAAAGTAGAAGCCACAGGGGATGATGGCAGTGAATTCCTGTGCATCCCTTCGATGACGTAGCCGCAGATGTCCTATGCCATCGCCTCTGCTGTATTCAGTCATTCATACAACCGAATCCTCAGGAGATTGTGGGAGCATACCATACGAGGGCATGAGTACCTGGAGGAGGGATCATGGGGCCATCTTGGAGGCTGGCCACCATACTCTTCATAATATTGGAATTACTATGTCTTGCAGTTCCACCCAGGATGCTTGTAATGTCACACTGAGTCTGTGGAAAGAAAACAAAGATACTAAACCCATTTTGCAGATGGGGAAATGAGGCGTGGAGCAGGAAAGTGACTTACTAAAAAGACTTGATGTTGGTGGTGCAGACGCTTTTGAAGGGAAAGTGGTTGAAAAAGCCAATTGCTCACACTAGGATCAAAGGTGTCTGAGAGGGTTCCATTTCCCCAGTGGTTAGAATAGTGCCTGTGCCTGCTAGATTTTCAGCTGTCTTGGGTTGGGTCAGGTATTTTCTGGCCCCCAACCTCACTCATGGAGGCTGATGTGTTCTCTCTAGTGAAAGGGATGATGGTATCCTGCTGGTTTCTCCTCTGGAGGCTGTAGAGTCTTCTAGGTTTGCAGAGATTCATGTTGTGAGGGTCCAGTTGCCTTAACTTGCTCCTTCTTATCCAGCCTCTGACTGTAGAATGCCTGCTGGGCTGGGTCCTTCTGGCTGGACTCTCACAGGTCAGCCTCCTGTCTTGCCTTGGAATGGGTCATGGATGGAAGCAGTCATTTTCACAGCCTCTGCTGGAGGCAGCATAAGTTAGCCTGACCATCTCTGGATGGCAGATTGCCTCATATTCACATGTGTCAAAATGCAAAATGTGTTCCATCTTTGATCTAGCAATTACGCTTCTGGGAATTTGCACCTTGGAGATGATTGTACACGTATGAGATGTGTTTGTATATTTATTAAGGGGATGATTGTAGTGGCAAAA
The DNA here is from genome assembly GCF_047675955.1 of Chlorocebus sabaeus. Lineage (NCBI taxonomy): Eukaryota > Metazoa > Chordata > Mammalia > Primates > Cercopithecidae > Chlorocebus > Chlorocebus sabaeus. Next base: position 5,608,219 of record NC_132908.1, read on the forward strand.
ATAATTTTTTAAAAGATGCACCCTCAATATCCCTCAATAAGGGATAGTTTAAGTCAATTGTGTGTATCCATAAAGTCCAATTCCAAGCTGCTGCTAGGATTTCGTGGTGAGGATTTATGTTTATTGACTTGGAAAGATGCACATGACATATTGTTGAGTGAGAAATACAGCCTGTATTATATGATTCCAATTATGTGCAAACTGTATTCATAGATCTCCGTTTCTCTGAGTGCAGAGAGATGTCAGAAAGGCAGATGGAAAGTTCAACTAAATTGCTGGTTTTTGCATTTTTCTTTAGACTCTTTTATTTATTTTTTCTATAGTGAGCAGTTATGTTCTTTGACAGTGGTAGTAATATAATATTAGTAATAATGTTGTAATAATGTATTATAGTAAGAAGCAGTAGTAATAATAGTAGTAATAATAATACTAATACTAGTAATGGTAATAACTATTTATGAAATTAAGGAGTGTGTTCTGGACTGTTAAGAAGGTTTTCCAGGAGAGCTGACGGCATATTCATTCAAGTTTCATTCTCCCTTGTCATGGAAATGCGGTGATGTTCCTCTAGAGGAGTGAAAATGGGGTTTACAAGACTAAATGTGGCCTCTGGACAGACTCTTTGGCCCTTACCTGCTCCAGAATGCAGAATGCTCCAGGCCACGGCATCTCACCGCCCTTCCTAGTCACTGCCCTGTGTCACCAGTCAGCTGTACTTTTTCTTACCTCCACCTCTCTGCTTTGGCACTGTCTCCCAGAAAGGGCTTTCCCTGGATGCAGAAAGTATATTTTGCCAGCATGCAGAATAAAATAATCATAATAGGTTGCATCTTTGGGAACTAGGAAGTACCTGGCATTGCACCCACCATTTTACAGGCATTGTATCTTTCTCTCCCCAGAGTAGTCCAAGGAGGGAAGACCTATCCAAACCCCTTGATTACAAGTGGGGAAACTGAGGCTCAGAAGGGCATGACTTGCACAGTCTCATAGCTAATAGGGAAGCAGTCTGAAATTCAGACCCAGATCGGGCTGTTTCCCATGCTGCGTTGAGCTGAGGGGAAGGCCAGCAGGTTCCGTTTGGTGATGCAGGCAGCCTTCCTGGGAACCTGTGTCTTGGGTGCCAAGTTAATTCCAGAGTCATCAGGTAACATAAAAATCACACCTGGTCAGTTACTTGCACAAGTCCTGTTAGAGACCAATCTTTCTGCCCCTTGATACATCAAATACAGCCACACTTTCCTGACTATTAGAAAAAATGAGGGTCTTTGCTTAGATGCCAGATGAAGCGATTGTGTTGAGATGGCATGCTGGATGAATGAAACATACCTGTCTGTAAACACTGGAGTCATCTGTGACATCTGTGATCATGTGGCCACTGGGGAATGAGACTGAGAAACTTGCAGGTACATGTTCCCTTTTGGGTTCACTCTGGAGCAAATGCATCCTGAACCCGTGCAAGTGATGCCGTCCAGCGTAAGAACCGTACTATTATTTTTTCTCTCTTTCTTGATATAGTAGAAATACACTCTCCTATACCCAAGGCAGACATTACTAATCGATAGTGCCATTCTCAGCTCCTGTACCCAAGGCAGACATTAGTAATCAACGGTGCCATTCACCTCTTCTATACTCAAGGCAGACATTACTAATCAATGGTGTCACTCTTCACTCCTATACCCAAGGCAGCAAACATAGTGAAGTTAAGCGGGAGAACCCAAATTTTTACTTTGTTCTGCCTCATTTCAGAGCCATATTTCGTTACTCCTGTACTTTTCTGTAATAAAAATACAAAAAATTCATTTTTTATGCCTGCTTAAGAGACTATAAGAGGCTTAGTGGCTTCAAAAAACACCTGTCTACCATCTTACGGCTCCCACTGGTCTTAGGTTTGGACACAGCTGAACTGGGTTGTGTGCTTAGGGTCTCACAAAGCTGCAGTCAAGGGAGTTGGCAGGAGATGTGGGTTTCGTCTGGAGCTCAGGGTCCCTTTGCAAGCTCACTGATTGTTGGAATAATTCAGTTTCTTGTGGCTGCAGGATGCAGGCCCTCAGACCATAGAGGCCACCTGCAGTTCCCTGCCACATGGCCCTCTCCACAGGCAGTTTACAATGTGACAGTGTTCTTTTCCCAGGAGTGTCTCTCTAGTGCATGTTAGCAACAAGGAGTCTTGTGTACACATGTCCTGACATAATCACGGGATGCCCATCATCTTTTCTATTGGTTAGAGGTAAGTCATGGGTCCTGCCCACATGCTACTGATCATGGAGCCGCACTGAGGTCTGTCCATGCAGATACAGTCCCGGGATGAGTCTGGATTTCTCCTCTTCTTGGGGCCGAGTGTGCTGCTATTTCTCTGCAGCATTTTCCCTTTTTCTTGCAGAAAAGGGGCTCATGGGACCCCCAGGAACCAGACCACATCAGTGTTTGACCCTCCAGACTTCGTTATCCCCTGGCCATCTAAACGTCTTAACTTCCTGCCCATGTCACCTCTGTAGGACGTCCCCTGCTGCAGGCTCAGCAAATGAATATTTGATGGAATGCTGCCACCTTTTGGAATTTAGCAAAAGTGATCTGTGTTGTTCAGAGGGATGGAAGTGAAGCTCCTGTTGCCTTCCGTACAGCCTGCGCGCACACACCCACTCACCCGGCCTTCGTTTCCGCTGAGCATTGACTCAGTTTTGACGCCAGTCTCTTCGTGAGGAAGGTTTGCTTGTTCTTTCTGCTCTGGTTTCTAGTTGCTGCGAGTGCTGACAGGCGTGTTCCCTGTTTTACCCACCAAGATGCAGCAGAATGTAGAAGAAAAAGATGGGGCACATTGGACTGAAATTCATCTCTGATTCCACCACCAACTATCCGAGGACTTTGGCTTCTGTGTCTGTGAAATGAGGGTTTCTCAGGCTCTTTCTGCTCTCACATCCCTGATCCCAGGTTATGATGCCTGTAACCGTGTATGGAGAATAGGTAACACCTCATTTATAGATGGAAGTCAGATGGGAGTGGAGGTTAGACCCAGTCCCAGGTCAAGGATGCCAAGGCTATATCTGTCCTCAATAGGGAAGAGTGGTGCCATTTATGAGTAATATCTGCCTCAGGTATAGGAGGGGAGAGTGGCGCCATTGATTAGTAATGTCTGCCGTGGGTCTAGGAGGGGAGAGTGGTGCCATTGATGAGTAAGTCTGCCTTGGGTCTAGGAGGGGAGACTGGCATCACTGATTAGTAATGTCTTCCTTGGTATAGGAGAGAAGAGTGGTACTCTTGATTGGTGATGTCTGCCTTGAGAACAGGAGGGGAGAGTGCCAACACAGATGCTGTCCCAACTCCAGGTGTCTCATAGAGACTTGTAGCAGCCATCATGGAACCCATAAGCTGCCCCACCTTTCCCGTTGCTTCTCTTTCTCTATATTCATAGGCATAGCTGTCCTCCCTCCTCCCTGGCATCCTTGGCATTTTCCTGTCTTACTCTCAATCCGAAGTTAGCAGAGGTTGCCCATGGCATGTCTCTAGTTGACCCACTGTCTGACTGGTCAGCTCACTTGCTGAACCATGACTCCTCCTTTCCAGCATATTTCAGCAGCTCTCTATGATGTGAGAGTAGAGAGCAAGATCCTCTGATTTCAGGCTTGGCATTTGGATACTATCTGGTGGCTTCTCTCTCCAACCTTATATGCTACTCTCCTCCCACTCTGTCCTCCAGTGTCCATGCCCCATGTTCCCTGACTGCAGACCTTTGCTTAGGCTACCCTTTCTGCTTGAATTCTCCCCTCAAATCTGACTATCCAAATTCCTAACCATTCATCCACATTCATCAGAAAAGCCTTGTTCAGAGATTCTTCCTAAATCACTGTGGTTGCGTTGCTCGCCAACCACAAAATGCCCTCCACCCTCAATCCTCCCTCCTTTCCTTCCTCACCTCCTCTCTCGTTCACCTCTCTCCCTCACTTCTCCTTCTCATCTCTTCCTCATTCCACCCCCAACTCCCTAAACTATATTGCAGTCACTGCTAAGAGTTGGAAGATATGCATGTGAATAAGACTCAAACCCTGCCCTCAAAGGGCTTGCAGTCTGTGAGGAGGACACAGGGTGAATAAGAAGTAGCCCATAACTGAGGCACAATCTGATTACTTTGTAGTGTAGGAAGAATGCGAAGTTGAGTGGTGGTGCAAACAGGTAGGGAAGGTGTCACAGAGGAGGTGAAACTTAGAGTCTCGAAGGACAAGAGGGAGTCATAACACTGATTGCAGGAGATGGGGAGCTCCAGGTAGAAGGAACAGAATCATCAGAAACATAGGCATGAACTTGGGTCTGTTATAGTCTGGAGGAGGGGATGTCAGGGGATGGCGGGAGAAGCAGGCATGCCCCAGTGCTCCATAGTAGTTAAGAAATTGAGTTTTTGCTGTGATTAGTGTGTGGCTACTGAAAGGTTTTAAGCTGGTGATTGTCTGGATCCGATTTGCATTTTAGAAACATCTCCCTGGGACCTGGCTTAGGAGCCTGGGAGGCTGTAGGAAGCCTTGGTTCCTCCTGGGTATTTTTCACTATGTTTCCTTGCTGGAGTGGGCTGGGGAGCCGAGGGGTCACCAGTTCTACACCCAGACTCCTGGGCACGCTCTGCTTCTCACCGCTAATGTGCCTTCTACAGCATCTGCTCGGCAGAAAATCAAGTGTGCGGACGAGATAACGGCATTAGGAGCAGGAGGACAAAGCTGATACTCGGGGCAGTGAGACATGCAGGCTTAAATTCTTTCCCTTCAAAATATCACCCGTGATGTTGGCCACGTGGTTCTGATTAAAGGAAGCTGGACTTCCTGGGATGAAATGCTAAGTGGCACTGTTGACCTCGGGCACAGCCAGCGCAGGGTCTGCTGCTCCGGTGAACATCCCTGCCATTTCTTTCTGCTGCTTTCTGCCAGATAAGAGGGGAAATCTATTTAGTGATTTCCCCTAATCTCTGAGGATGGCTATGCCCCCTGGAGACACGGTGATGATACTGACAGGTTTCAATGTTAGCATTGAACTACGGATGGGGAGTGAAGGTCTTTTCTCCTTCCTATCTCCTGATGGGGTGCCTAAAATACAGTAGGTGCTCCATAAAGGCTTGTTCTTGAAATGAATGAAAGTGTCAGCTCTGTTGATTTAAACTATCCCAGAAGGCTCCCTCATACTTCTCCCTGTCAACACTGCCTGCCCCAATCTGAGGTCACTGCCTTTCTAATTCCACTGGGCTCATTTCTGAAATCTGTATAAATGGACCCCTGCAGTCCATGTGTATCTGCCTTCTTTCCCTCCACAGCATCCCTAGGAGAATCACTTAGGCTATTGCATGCACCAGTAGCTACTCTTTTTAATGGTTGGACAGTATTTCATTGTATGATCGGACCGTGACGTATCCATTCTCCCATGGATGAGCACTGGGGTTGTTTGTAGTTTGGGGCTATGTGCACTCTTGCACCTGTTGTTTGGTGGACCTACGTACTCATTTATCTGGGGAATACACCTAGGAGTGTGTCTCTGGTCACAGAATAGACACATGCTTGGTTTGAGTAGCTGCTGTCCAAAAGTGACCCCAAGTGGTTATACCAATGCTCACTCCCACCAGGAATGACTCCGAATCCCACTTGCACGCTCATTCTCTGAATGCATATTTTGTGAATTGTCACAACACCCCGGGGGCAAGCGTGGTTGTTATTACCCCCACTTCACGGAGGGACACTCTGAGTCTCGACTGACTGGGTCAGTGTCGCAAGGGTGTAGCACGGGAACCAAGGGCTCTGTTTCCATAACAGCAGCAGCCCTCTGAACACATAGCATACCATGATTCTGGGCAGCTGTGGAGGTGTGGGGGTCCACACGTTGCCACCGGATGGAGGGGCACTATGGCGAAGCGGTTCTGTGCATGGCTGGGAACCACGCTGCAGCCTTGAATTCCAGCCCTGCCGCCTACTTGTTGTGGAAGCCTGGACCAGTGGCTTGACCTCTCTGTGCTGTAACTTTTCCTGTCTGTAACACAGAGTTGATAAAAACAAGTTGCTATGAGGATTCAATGAGTTAATATAGGTAAAGCCTTAGGAGAGGGCACTGGAGAAGGTTTAATTATTATTATTGATTATTTCCGCTCTGCCCAGTTTGAGTGCTGGAGTTGTCTGAGCTCTGTAGGGAAGAAGGCTGCAAAGCCCTGTAACAGTTGTAGGGCTAACAGTTGTGAGACACACTGCTTAACTCTCCCTCCTGTCCCCTATCCTCTGAAGGTAGCTGACTTTCCTGATGAAATCCAGAATCTAATTTTGAGCCCTGATCATTGGTTTCACAAAAGCCTGCTGGGCGCAGTCCGGGTGGTCCCTTCTGAAATGCATCTCTGCTCTTTAGTGCCCCTAATAAGAAATGCAGTCTGTTTGCTCAAGGTTTTACCCTTCACAGAAATGGTCAGACTCCTTTCTTCCCCCCATATCCGTTTCGCAAATCCATGCCAAATATTGATGTTTGATAACTACAAATATCACACATAGCTTTTAATCAAGAAAGACGGAAGGAAGATAAGGGGAGCAAATACATCTCTGTAAGGGAGTTCAATATTCTCAGTAATGATTTTGCTAAGAAATAAAATTACTGGAGGGAGGTGAGAGGACTCTGTGCTGTGTACCCAAATGGGCCGAACCACCTGAAACTACCTGGGCCCTTCTTCCGAACTCCCATGGCTTGCATTTAAGTTATGTGTTCATTACCCGAATTGGTAGATGCTATCTCATTTTACAGAAAGGAGAGCTGTATTTTAAATGTGAATTTCCAATATGCCATTGGTCTATCCCATCACCAGCAAAACCCATAGCCATCTTACGTTCTCTGTCACTTGTCTGAGACAGGAGTGGAATGTGAATACCTGTCACCTCCCACTCTAGAGAAAAGTCAGCCTACTGGGGGCAGAGGAGAGGTCAGCTTCCAGGCTTTTATCCAAGGAGGCTATTTCCTTCATCTGGAGACAAAGGGCAGGATCGTCCTGGAGTAGTGTCAGGTGTTAAGCATGTAGGGATATCCACCACGTTAGCCAAGGTTGACCCAGGGTCACTGCAGGCCAGAGCGTGGCCAAACCAAGTGGGACCCCATGACCTGCATCCAAACCCTCATGTATAAGGCAGCCCTCAGTGTCCTGATGCATTTCAACTTGACTGTTTTTCATGGTCCTCATGCCTTGTGGCCTCTACACATGCTGTTCCCCTGGCCATGAACGCTTTTCCCTAAGACTTGTTAATCTCATAATTTTTTTTTTATCGGTCACGTACTTTGCGTCGAGCTCTGTTCTAGGAGCTGCGGAGATAGCAGGTGGGGATGGGGGGCAGAGGACTGTGTGGAGATGGTGGGGGCGGGGCGGAGGACAAAACTGATATCAGCATAATTTGTACTCTCACCACCTTTGGGTTTTTATTCAAATATTATCTTCTCTGCAACGTTTTCCTTGATGGCTCTGTTTAAATCTCTAAGACCTGCTCGGCACCCTTCTTCTTTTCCTTGCTTTGATGCTCACACAACACTGAGTGCCACCCTCTGACATCCAGTGTATTTTAGGTGCTTGCTGGCTTGCAGTAGCTCTTGCACTAGGAGGGCGGGGGTTTTGTGAATTTCCAGTATGCCAGCAGCCTATCCTGTTACCATCAGCCTATCCCGTTACCAGTGTTTTGTTCTCTCTTGTATCCCCAGCACCTGTGCCTGCATGTCATAGACTCTCAGTCACTACTTGTTGAAAGACTAGTGAACTGCTGCTGCACACTTGCTGTGTACTAGGCCCATGTTTTATTCCCGTAGCCTCATGTGATTGTCAGAGTGTCTTAGGGGGTTCTGTTGTCCCCATTTAACAGAAGAGCAAGTTGATGCCTAGTGAGGCAAGTGTACCAAGGAACATGGGTATAGGCAGGATAGGGGTTTACCTAAAACTGCAGTCGGGGCAGGGGTTTTAAAGACACCATGATGTACAAGGTTGAAAAATAAAAATTAGGCTGGGCACAGTGGCTTATGCTGTTAATCCCAGTGCTTTGGGAGGTTGAAGCAGGGGGTCAGTTGAGGCCAGGGGTTTGAGATCAGTCTGGGAAACATAGGGATACTTTGTCTCTACAAAATTAGAAAATTAAGAAAATGTATTTTGAGATGAAAAATTTAATGGCATGTTGGCACATGTCATGAGTCCCAGCCACTCCAGAGACTGAGGCAGGAGAATGGCTTGAGCCCAGGAGATTGAGGTTGCAGTGAGCTATGATTGCACCACTGCACTGCAGCCTGGGTGACACAGCAAGACTCTGTCTCTAAAAAAATAAAAATAAATAAAAATCAGAACCCTCCAGTCCCTGGCTATGTTAACACTCAAGTTGTGTGCTGTGGTTCTCAGGGTAAAATCCAGACTCCTTGACACAGCCCACAGGGCATCCTGTGACATGGCCTTTGTGTTTCTCTCCAGCCTAGTTTGTTTCCACATCTCCCCAGCAGCCAACTGGAGCATCATCCACATCCTTAGGTGTGGCATGCTTTCTTGCTGGCCCACGTGTGCTCTGTTGGCAACATCTCCATCCCAAATCCACCCAGTGCAATCCACCCAGTGGAATCCACCCAGCCTCCCTGCCCGCCTTCCCCTGAAATCTTGGGTTCACCTTTAAGGTCTTGGCTTACCTAGGGCAGGTCCTTACTCACCTGTCTGGGTTAGTTTGGCAGTGGGTTTCATGGACCCCAGGCCCCATCTCCTTCCTTCATCAAAGTGTCAATCACTCTGTATTCTAATTTGTTCTCTCATCTCCTTTCTCACTTCTGACACATCTGGTTTGACAGCTCACTGCAACCCCAGCATCACCTCAGTGCCTGCACATGTAAGAGCACAGGAAGTCTAACAGAACAAATGAATGGTTTGGTGGACAGTGTTGTTGCTTCTGTGTTCCTTGGCTCCTATGCTGGCTTTTCTCTTCCTTCAGTAGCCTTTTGCTTTGTACTTTTGTGTACTCAGCTTCTTTCAACTGATAAAAATGATCAATCTTAAAAACCGGTATCAACAAAAACTAGTGATTCACCCATCTGTCTGTTCATCCAGCCACTCTCCCATCCATCCCTCCATCTACTCTCTCATCCATCCGTCCACCCAGTCTCCCACCCACTCTCCCAACCATCCATCCATCTATCCATCCTTGCATCCATCCATCCACCCACCCACCCATTCATCTACTCTCCCATCACTCAGCTGCTGGGTTCAGTGACTCATATCTGTAATCCCAGCACTTTGGGAGGCTTAGGGAGGAGGATCACTTAAGGCCAGGAATTAGATGAGCCTGGGCAACACAGTGAGACCCCATCTGTTCAAAAAATTAAATAAAAATAGCCAGATGTAGTAGCATGCATCAGTAGTTCCAGCTACTTGGGAGACTGGGATGGAAATATTACTTGATCCATCTATCCATCTACTCTCCCACCCACCTACTCTCCCATTCATTCATTCATCCATCTACTCTTCCTTAATTCCTCCCATCCGTACAGCTACTCTCCCACCCACCCACCCACCCACCCTCCTACCCACCCTCCTACCCATCCATTAATTCATTCTTCCTTCCACTATCATCCATCCATCCATCCATTCATTTATTCATTCATTCATCTACTCTCCCATCAGTTCTCCCATCCATCCATCTACTCTTCCAATAACTATCCCATTCACCCAGCCACCCACTTTCCCATCCACTCATCCACCCATCTACCTCTCCATCTGTCCATCCATGCAATACTGGGCAGCCACCATGTGCCAGGTCCTGTGAAGCTGCTAAGGTTACAGTTATCAGCCAAGACACACTAGGACTCACCCTCCGAGAGCCTACAGTTTAGTAGGGTGAGACAGAGATTAAGCAGATACTCATACAAAAGGGTATCTACAAATGAAGAAAAGTGCTTCACAAGGTAGATAATGGCTCTGAGAAAGACTCTTATAATAGAACATGGCATACATGGTGGATATGTCTGGGGTTTCCCCAGGAGGATACTCATGAACTGAGTTCTCAAGGTCACAGGGCAAGGTCAGGAGAGAGCAGAGCATTCTAGGCAGAGGAAATAGCATGTGCAAAGGCCCTGTGGCCAGAGGAGTGTGTGTGTGTGTGTGTGTGTGTGTGTGTGTGTGTGTGTGTGTTTTGGGGGGGGAACTGCTAAAAGATAACCAGAGTAGCTGGAGTTCAGGGAGGGGGAGCATTCCAATGAGGCTGGGCCATGGTGAGGATGCTGGTCTTTAACCTTAAGCACTGAAGACCTCAGTGCCACTGTGAGGCAGAAACCCAGCTAGGCACTCATCATTTGGGTTCTTTTTTCTAACGAGGTCTCTTAAATTGATCTACGCTCAGGTCCCACAAAACATGGATCTGGCCCCTTCCTGGCACATAGAAAGGACTCAATCCACAGTGGCTGACCAGCAAGATAGAATGGACTCCATTTTACAGATGACAAGACTGAAGCTCAAGGGCCCACGAGAACGGGACTAAGGCTAGGGGAGGGCCCTGATGGGTTTTCAAGGAGGTGATTGGATTTGCATTTTGTGAAGATCTCTCAGGTTTGTTTGAGGGGCCTCAGTTGGAGCAGGGGACAGAATCACAGGGGTACCAAGATGGGAAAAAGCTGGTGGCATGGCCAAAGCTTCCTTCAGGCTTGAGAAGGCCCCACATCCAACATCTGGGTGGACATCCTTCAAGGCTCAAAACACACATATGCCTGCAGTATCTCTGCATTTGCACAGTTGAAGGTGGATTCCCCAGTATAAGCCTTCCAGGTTCTTGGCAAAGGGAGGGTAAGTAGACATATTTCCATACATGGGTGCAAGATTACTTTCATCTCCACGCCATATATGCAGGGATCTTCCACTTGCTTTCATTCCTGCTGATGGCACAGGGTTGCAGCCCTGATTATAGCTCTCAGAAGCTGAGGTTATTTGTGGTGTAAAACTGAGAGGAGAGAGGAATGAAAAAGTCACACTCCAAGAGGAATTTTCTTTTCTTGGTATCTGTGAGCTGATAAAGACAGCAGCATCTCAGGTTCATTTGATGGACAATTTCAGACCATCATTTCGTGGGAGGAGGCAGTTCAGTACCAGGACCATATTGGGGTCATGTTTATGGGGCCAGGTTCCATCACTGAGTGGAAAGATCACAAGAACACTTGATGTCTAAGGGCTTCTTTGCACGTCTCCAAGTTCGAGGTTCTGTCATCCTTATTTAACTCCCCAAATCAAGATAGGTGGGTTTTTTTTTTTTTCTTCCCCAGCCAGCATCCGAAGACTGGATTCTATGGATGGGCATAGAAGTCCCTCTTTCCTCTCTGAATCCTTCATCTCCCATTCTCCTCCGGCAGAATTCCCTTGGACTTTTTTAATCCTGCTGCTGACCTTCAGGGTCCCAGCTCTTTGACTGAGGTCCGTTCCCTCCACTTCTGTCAGTGGGGCTGTGGAGGGAGTGTTAAATTCTGTAGGAACACTGAGAAAGAAGGCTAGCCTTTTCCTTGCTAGGAATGGCCACCTTTTTATAGGAACGATGCCCACCTGGTCTCATTTCTGTCTTAGACTCCCTCTTGGTTGGGAGGTGGGGATCAGGTGGTTGGGGGATCCTGTCCTGTCACGTACAACCTGAGCCTGACATTTTTTTTTTTCTCAGCAACTGGGATTGCAGATATGTTTTAACTAGAAGAAAAAAGCAAATTTGCACACGGACTAAACAGAAATTTCATTTCCCCCTAGGTCTCCCCTGGGGACTATGCAGGAGGGCTCTGGGCCAGTGGGGAGAATCTTCAATGCAACTTTCATCTCTGGTTTTCCTCCCCGAGTCCATGGGGATTTCATAAACATTATGTTGCTCAATTTCAGTTCAATGGCACAGAGTCGTTCCAATGTGTTCTAATTACTCAGACATAAATGATTTCTGGTGCACTTTAAATGATTTCGGATGCACTTTTGTCTATCAGACTCCTGATTTATCACTCCCCGGGACTTTGATGTTGTGCTTCATTGATTTCTTTTAAGGCTCTTCAGAGGTATATTTATTATAGACGATACATCTCCCTGTTCATTTGCTCCATAATTCTGAAACACTTTCATTTTCCAGTTGTCAACATTCCACCCCTACCCCCTGTGCATATCTTGTACCAGCAGGAAGAAGACACATTTATTGAGTGCTTACTGAATGCGAATCCAGATGCGAGGTGCTGTGGGTGAGTGGAGGTGCACAAATTAAAAACAGAAACAGCCATTCCTGGCCAATGATAATACGCTTATTGTTTAGACAAAGGGACAACGCACACCCATTGATTTATGTGACATGACAGAGTAGGAAGAGCTCAGGGAGGCTGGGGTTTGGTCCATGAGCTGTGAGGGGTACTTGGAAGAGAAGAGCCATGAGAGATGGGTGGGGTCAGAGCTTTGTACCCAGATTGCCATGATGATGAGCGACAGAAAGTGTGTAGCATTCGCTCGATTTTATTTGTTTTTGAGATGGGGTCTCACTCTGCTGCCCAGGCTGGCGTGCAGTGGTGCCATCATAGCGCACTGCAGCTTTGCACTCCTGGGTTTAAGTGAAATTTCCATCCCAGCCTCCCAAGTAGCTGGAACTACAGATGCATGCTCCCACATCTGGCTATTTTTATTTTTGTACAGATGGAGTCTCACTATGTTGCCCAGGCTTGTCTCTAATTCCTGGCCTCAAGTGATCCTCCTGGCCTCAAGTGATCCTCCTGCCTCGGCCTCCCAAAGCACTGGGATTATGGAAAGGAGCTGCTGCATCCTGCAGCTGAGTTTTTCTTTTGACAAGCTAAGAGGCAAAGCCGCCAGTTTTTGATGAGTGCTTGATAGACCCTAGGGCTTCAAAGAGTGAGTGGTGTCTACTGCTCAAGTCCACTTGCCCTGAAGACAGCTGTTTATCTGAACAGGCACCTTCTGAGCCTTTATTTAGCCTGTCCCCATAGACATGAGGACAGGAGGGACATTGGAGTGGTATTTTGACAAGGCAGCTGGCTGCCAGTCTGAAGATGTGATGGGAGTCCCAGCTCGGTCCCATTCCCATAGGTCCTTGAACCCTAGTCTTGTCATCTGTAAAATGGAGGCCATCCTATCTTGCTGGTCAGCCACTGTGGATTGAGCCCTTTCTACGTGTCAAGAAGGGGACAGATCCACATTTTGTGGGACCTGAGCCTGGATCAACTTGGGGGACCCTGTTAGGAAAAAGAACCCCAGATGATGAGTGCCTATCTGGGTTTCTGCCCCATGATGGGAGCCCACCAGGGTTAGCAATGGGGTCTTCGATGCTTTTTAAGCTGTGGACTTTTTTTCTCCCCAATTACTTGTGGCATGGCTGTTCAGTGCTTAAAACAGGTCACCGTGGAGCTTCTGTAAATGGGAACGCTTCTTTCCCCCCTGAGGTCTGGCTGAGAGCTGTCTCCAGGAAGCATGGTTTGAACCTGAACCCTCTGTTGTGGTAAAGTTCAGGTCTGAGCCCAGAGCTTTTCCCCACTCCTCTCCCTGCCCTGGGGTCTCTCTGGGAGCACCTGTAAGCTAAGCGCTGCCCTGCAAGGGACAGTGTGGACCTACTTCCCGGGCAGACCGTGGTGACAGCTGTTGCTCCCTCAGGCTGCTCTGTCATCCCCTGGGCTGGCTCCACAATCCATCTGTGACAGGGACCTTCCGCTTCCTGGAACCCCAGCCCCAGCCTCTGCCTCCCGCGGCTGGGAACCCGGGACGGAAGATGAGGCGCACACGCCACCTAGTGGCCGCTTCCTGGAGCTGTCACTCCCGACGCCGCCCCTGGGAGGGAGCTGGTCTCTGGGCCCAGCGTGTCTGCGGTGCTGGCCAGCGAGGTCCAGACGCTGTTCCTGAGAGCCTTGGCTCAGAAGAGCATCTGGCTTGTTAGAGCAGGAGGTTCTTGTGTCACAGCGCCCTTGATTTTCCCACTTAGCTGCTGCCACCGTGAATACAAGCTCTTGGAGAAGCTGCTGTCTGTCCTCTTCCTTTTCCTCCCCCTCCTCCTCCTCTTCCCTCTCTGTTTTCCCTCTCCCTTCCCTTCCTCACCCTTCCTCCTTTGCTTCCTCCTTTGCTTCCTCCCCCTTATCCTCCCCTTTATCTTTCTCCCCCTCATTGTTATTGTCCTCCCCTCCTCTTTCTGTCCCTCTCCTGTCCCCCCTTCTTCCCCTTCTCCCCCTACTTCCCTCCTCTTTCTCCTTCTCCTCTCTTTCCCCTCCTCCCTCCTCTTCTCCTTCTCTCTTCTCCTCCTTTACTCCTCATCCTCCTTTCCCCACCCCTCCCCTTCGTCCTTTCTCTCCTGCCTCTTTTTCCACCCCCTCGCCTTGGCTCAGTCAGCTTTCTTTTACTTAAATAGATATTTATTGGTGCTATCGTTATTTGTTCCAGGTGAAACTGGCGGGCGGGCAGTTGCTGAGTTAGAGACTAGATCATGAGTCCCAGCTGCGGATGCTGAGGGGCTGAAATTTCCCTCAGATCTAGCCATCCATTCCCTCCCTCCCTCCCTCCCTCATTCATTCATTCCCTCCCTCCCTCCCTCCCTCATTCATTCATTCATGAATGCATGCATAGCTTTAACAAATGCATTTTGAGGCTCTTTGCCAACATCACCTCACTTCTGACTTTGACCCCAGAATCTTTAGCACATGCCATTCCTTTCACTTCCCTGCTTGGAAAGTTCCCATTCACTTTCAAGACCCAGGTTCAATGCTGCCCTGCGGACTAGGCTGTGAGCACTTACTCCTGCTACCCAAGGTCCTGGGTTCTTCACCAGTTTTCTGACTCAGTCTTCTCTGGTTCCCATTCCAGAGTGCTCAGCAGTCAAAGCCAGCCTTGCGCACAGTCAAAAACCCCAGAAGCTGTCTCTGTCTGCCTGGGACTCTGTGTTCTCCAACAGTCAGGCTTGTTCCCCTCTTTTAAGGGTGTCCTGTACACAACAGTGTCCACTGAAGTCCAGAAACATGAGCACCAGCCGTGTGGGAAAGACAGGCGCATATGTGTTCCGCATACCTTGGGTTTTACCAATCTTACTGTAATCACGCTGTCTTTATTCTCAGGGAATTAGTGAAAATGAGTTGTTTCTGAGGACTGTACCTTGGAAACCTAGTGTTTTTTTTCTGTCTTGTCTTTATTTCTCTCTCTCCATATTCCTAAGCTAATGCCGTGAATGGGAAAAGCAAGGTTTGCTGTTTGATTTGTTGCAGAGCCAGGTCAGGTAGCCAATTATATTTAATAGAAGAATAGATGATGAGAGTGTCTGTCCTTCCCCTCGGCAGCATCTCCGAGACTTATCTGTGGCATCATGGAAGGTAACACTGTTACCTGGTATCTGCTAGGAGGATACTGTTCAAGCCATCAGTCCTTTGTTTAAGCTCTGGCATGTAGAATGTACCCAGGAAGTGGTTGGCAATTTAAAAAATTGAGGTATAACTTACATAACATAAATTACACAAATCTTGAGTACACAGCATTATGAATTTTTACATCTGTGTATCTCTGCGTTACTACCACTCAGATCACGATGTAAAGTATTTTTAGCTCCTGGAAGGCTTCCCACTGCCCCTCCACCGACAGCTCTCCCCACTCTGCCCTCTCTTTCCTTTGGTAAGTTTTGTTAGTTTCTGAGAGTCATAGAGATGGAATCGTGACCTGATGTGTGCATCTGTTTCCTTTGCTGTGATGATGGCTGTGTGGGTATATGCATGAGTCCAGACTCATCCGATCATATACAGGAGATGGCTGCAGATTTTTGTATGTAAGTTATACCTCAAAAAAAGAAAAACTGTTTGAAAAGAAATAAATCTCTATGAACACCATCCATCACTTTGAAATTCTCATTTTGGGTCAGGTTGAAGCCAGCTCAGGAAGGCAAATCAGGTTAGTTTCTGTTTGAGAGTCTGCTTTTACTTGAAAGCGTTAAAAGGCAACCTTCAGTGTGGATTTTGCTGTGCCTGGACGCCAGTGGGTGTCAGATCCAGAACCCAGCTTCCTGTTGCTCTGAGATCGTGGGATCTGGAGAGCCCCATGTAGGGCAGATGACTTTGGGTAGCTGATGGATGCTAGCTCCTCCCAGCCTGCATCCTTTGCCCCTGTGGTTCCAGGGAGGCCAGGCTATTTAGAACGAATGTGGCTGTTGCCCCTGGACAGGACAAAATGTCTAATATATTTACAGTTACTATGGTTTGTGCCTGATTTGCAGTGGTGGAGGAATCACATGAGAAAATTGTCCATTTTACAAGATGTGCAAAGCGGTTACCTGCGAGGCCTTGACTTTAAGGCTATGTTCATTCCTAGGAAATAGTGTTGACTCCACTGTCTTCTCACTAAGCAGTGTGTAGGATGCTGACAGACAGGCCTCCCGGGCTCCAGCCACCTTGGCTGCAAACATCAGCATGGAACTCTGACCCTGGGACGGAAGGCCTAAGTTCCCTGGCAGATAGTGCTCAGGGACGGGCATGTTCAACACGAGATTAACAGACTCTGCAGGGAGGCCCGGAGACCTGGGGCTGGGACTAGATTGCTTTGCAAGGTAAGCTCTTGATTTCATGACCTCATCTCTCGCCCCAACCCCGAGACTTCACTCACAATCCAGGTTGTTAACAGGGAGTGATCTTATCCTGTTAGCCTTTCACTCGAGAGAAATTGGATTGAAAATCTTGCCAGACTGCCTCCGGACAGAGCTTTTCCATCAGCTGTGAGTGACCCTTGGGCCAGGGAGAGTTGCTTTCCTTTACACACCATTAGCAGGTGGCGAAGAGGGGGGCCTCCGTCTCTGCCCGGCTGTTGTCAGAAACTCTTGGAGAGGAGGCCCCACTGGGAGCTTGCTGTCTGACCCATGCTGAGACCTGAGTAAGCTGCTTCGCCTCTCTGGACTGGGGCTCACCTCTCTCTTGCATGTCCTTTCACCGAGTTTCCATGAAGACAGTCAGACCTGGGCAAGTCTCCTGGGGACATGGGGGCTCACCACCTTCTCCTGGTGGCCCAGGACTTCAAAGAAGAATATGTCTGACTTTCTACAGTCATTATTTTTTACTGTGCCCATTCTGTATTATTAAATCTCTGTGCAGGTAGTACATTCCTAGGATGCATTAAAAACAAACAAAACAAACAACAACAACAAAACAAAAGCAAAATCTCGCAAAACTCCAAGACCTGAACTCGTGACACCTTCTGGGTTGGCGCCTACTGTTTCACTGGCCTCGCTTACTTTCCTGGTTCAGCAGAAAGTGAACATTCAAGCCAGGTTCCCTGTCAGTGGCTCGGCCGCTGTGATTTCTTTCTTTTTTTTTTTTTTTTTTTTTGAGACAGAGTCTCGCTTTGTGGCCCAGGCTGGAGTGCAGTGGCCGGATCTCAGCTCACTGCAAGCTCTGCCTCCCGGGTTTACGCCATTCTCCTGCCTCAGCCTCCCGAGTAGCTGGTACTACAGTTGCCCGCCACCTCGCCCGGCTAGTTTTTTGTATTTTTTAGTAGAGACGGGGTTTCACCGTGTTAGCCAGGATGGTCTCGATCTCCTGACCTCGTGATCCACCCGTCTCGGCCTCCCAAAGTGCTGGGATTACAGGCTTGAGCCACCGCGCCCGGCCGGCCGCTGTGATTTCAGCATCTGAAAGAGCAGCTTCCATTTTCTGAGCAGCTGCTGGAGGCTGGGGAGCTTTGCGTTCATTTTTGTGCGAGGCTCACATTATCCCAGGATCATCCGTCCTGGCATTAGCCCATTTTGTGGAGGGAAGGACTGAGCTTAGGGATCCACCCAACACGTGCCATCTGAATTGAGATCTCCTTCTCTTTCCCACGTTGCCACATCTCTACACATGCTGTAGAGAAGCATCATGTCATTGCCTCTCTACAGCATGGCAAGGCCTCAGGTCTACTGAGTACTTTCTGTTCTCAGTGCTGTATTGATGGCCTGGGACTGCCATCACAGATCACCCACACCGACCGCTTCAACAGTAGAAATGCGTTTCCTCACAGTTCTGGAGGCCGGAAACCTGAGGTCAGCGTGCCAGCGGGGTTGGCTTCTTCTGAGACCTGTCTCCTTGGCTTGTAGATGGTCATCATCTTGCTGTGTCTTTGCATGTGTCTCTGTGTCAGTATCCTCACCTCTTCCTATAAGAACAACATTCACGTTGGATCAGGGCCATCCTAATCTCATTTTATTTACTTATTTATTTTTTTGGTAGAGATAGGGTCTCACTCTGTTTCCCAGGCCGGAGTGCAGTGGCAGGATCCTGGCTTGCTGTAGCCTTCACTTCCTGGGCTTAATTGATCCTTCCACCTCAGCTGCTTGAGTAACTAGGAACACAGGCATGTGCCACTACACTCAGCTAATTTTTATTTATTTATTTATTTATTTTTGAGACAGAGTCTCGCTCTGTCGCCCAGGCTGGAGTGCAGTGGCACGATCTTGGCTCACTGCAAGCTCCGTCTCCCGTGTTCACACCATTCTCCTGCCTCAGCCTCCCGAGTAGCTGGGATTACAGGCGCCTGCCACCGCGCCTGGCTAATTTCTTGTATTTTTAGTAGAGACGGGGTTTCACCGTGTCAGCCAGGGTGGTCTCGATCTCCTGACCTCGTGATCCTCCTGCCTTGGCCTCCCAAAGTGCTGGGATTGCAGGCGTGAACCACCGCGCCCGGCCTGCTAATTTTTATTTTTTGTAGAGATGGGGTTTCCCTATGTAGCCCAGGCTGGTCTCAAACTCTTGGGCTCATGGGATCTTCCCACCTCAGCCTCCCAAAGTGCTGGGATTACAGGCATGAGCCACCGTGCCCAGCTTTCCTTTGAGCTGAATTAACCTTTTTAAAAGACCTGTCTCCCAATAGGTCTGACGAATATGTGTCGCATTCTGAGTTGCTGGGGGTCAGGATTTCCACAGGTGAATTTTGGAGGCACCCAGTATAGCCTGTCAAAAATGCTTTGCATGTTATTTAAGTTTTGTCATCTTGATGATACTCTGTGAAGTAGATGTCGCTGTCAACCGTTGATGATGGTTGGCCTGTCAGTCACTGATGGATTGAGGAAACGGAGGGAGGGTGGGTGGGAGGGTTTACATAGAATGTGGGATGTAGACATCAGCGGGGCTCAATGCTGACTTCCCCTACTGAAAATACCCTAAGTGAAGATTAATTCTTAAACCCGTATCAACTCAAGGTGTCATGGAATGATTTAGGAAGAGGAGGATATGGAAAATACCAGGATGGTGAGGATTCTTTCCAGGCAAAAGATGTTCCCCCACCCTAATTAAGAATGGAGTCATTAACTCCAAAAGTCCAGTGAAATCATCATCTGCGTACTGTATTTGGATTTTGTGCAAATGTGTGTCTATCCAGGTGCATATTTCTGCACCCAAGCCTTGTTTCAGTGCTTAGGGGTAGTGGTAATGATGTCCATACCCTGAAAACATCTTTCAGTGCTCCAAGCAGCTGCCAAAAGCCACTGGCCCAGCATCTCCTGGGAAGGATGAGGTTCTTGTAACAACACAGACCTTGGCCATGTGTCAAAAGTAAACATGGCTGTGGGGAAATGGAATTATCTGGGTTATCTGAAACTTTGCCAGAAGCATTGTTCTCTTATTCCTGAAAAATGTGTTCTTCATTAAAACCATAGATGAATCAAATTTTCCCCAACGTTCTCAGCAACCAATTCCACTTGGCACCAAAGATCCACAATCTACAGTGTACCTACTAGGCTCTAGTTGTTAAAAACAGTGCCTTGACACCAATTATGATGCCAGAGCCCCAAGTTTGAGATGTTAGGCTCCTTTGGCTTGTTATATCTTCTCTTTGTCATACTTCTCAAAATGGTGGGATGTTAATTATACATAATTAATTAGTTATGTTTAGTGTCTGTCTTTTCCACCAGAATGTAGGCTCTGTGGGGTAAGGAGTCTGGTGCACTGCCCTCTACTCGGCAGCTGGCGTAGTAAGCGCTTGGTAAATAATCACTGGATGAATAAATGAATCCATTGGATTACAGACTTAGGTCATTGGAGGTCTTCGTTCATGCCTATGGAATTTTCAGAAGTTGACTCTTGTCCTTTTCTCTAGTGGTACTTTTTAAAAATTCCATTTATTTGCTTAGACCAAGGGTTGGCAAACTTCAGCCCACGGGCCAAATCCGGCCCAATGCTTGTTGCTTTTAAATAAAGTTTTATTGGAACACAACCACACCTGTTCATTTATGTATTGTGGCTTTCCTGCTACAATATCAGAGTTGAATAGTTGCAAGGGAGACTGTGTGGCCCAGAAAGCCAAGAATATTTACTATTGGCCCTCCACGTCTGGGGGTTTTGCATCTGTGGATTCAGTCAACCTCGATTCAAAAATATCCTTATGTGTATGATGGCTGCGTCTCTACCCAACATGTACCAACTTTGTTTTCTTATGGTTCCCTAAACAACACAGTTTAACAACTGTTTCCATGGCATTTACGTTGTATTGGGTATTACAAGTCATCTATAGACGGTTTGAAGTATATGGGAGGACGTCTGTAGGTTATATACATATACAAATACTATGCCACTTTGTATGAGACTTGAGCATTCATGGGTTTTGGTATACGGGGGTGTCTTGGAACCAACCCCTCATGAACACCGAAGGGGATGGATGACTGTGCTATCCGGCCATTTAAGAAAAAGTGGCTAATCCCTGGCTTAGTCTAAAGAAAGCCACCAGTGAAATGAGCAATCTCACGGGGGCATTATGGTGTTGGCCTGAGAAGAGAAGGGGTGCGGTATGTCTTACGGGGTGACTGTTTTCCTTTACCCAGTGGACAGGACTCTAGTGGACTTCTTACAGCAGGGGTCCTCAAACGGAAGGGTGTGTAAGAATCACCTAAGCAGTTCCTCAAAATGCATTTTCCTGGGCCGTTCCACAGGCAGTGATGGGATGGTACCCAGGAATGTATTCAGTTATTAAGTCAGCAATTGTATACTCAGCACTGACTGTATGCCAGAGACAATTCTAGGTGCTGGGTGGACTGCACTGAACAAAACAAAACAGAGAAAGTCTCTACTCTCAGAGAGTTTCTATTCTAGTGGGAGAACATTCATAATCACCAAACAAACATACATGGTCGTGCTAAGTGCTGGACAGGCCCACAAAGACTTTTCTGCATTTTTACCCACTCCCTAGGTGGTACAGGTGCAGGTGGCTGGAGGACCACTTGGTCCCTACTGCTTTCTTAAGGCCTCTGAAAAATTCTCATCTGTGCCTTCTTTTGTTTCCACTACATTGGTTCCCCCTTCCCCAGCTGCTTGTGATGTCTCTCTCCTTTCTCCCCGCCTCCTTCCCTTTTTCTCTCTCATTTGTTTTCTTTCTCCTTCCTTCCCTCTCTCTCTTCTGCTCTTTTTCTCCCCCATCGCTCCCTCTCAGTCTGATTGAGAGTTGAAGTCCTCAGATGGCAAGAATATTTCACAGTTTATAAAGGCTTTTGGAAAAACAGCTTTATTGAGATATCATTCATATACAGTACAATTCACCCATTTAGAGCATACGATTCAGTGGTTTTTTATTATTCACAGAGTTGTGCCAACATCAGCACAATCAACTTTAGAACATTTCCATCATCCCCCAAAGAAATCCCATACTAAGGCTTTTGCAGACTGTTTGATTTGATCCTTATAGAGCTGAGAAGAGCAGGGCAGATGGTGTCGACCCCATTTTACAGATGAGCAAATAAGGGATAAAAGAGTTTGGGGTTTTGGAAAAGCAAAGGAGAACATTTTAGGTCACTTTTAATATTAGAAGGTGTGAAGGAGTCCCTAAAAATAAGGCCTTTTGGTGACTCTCCTCCCCAAAGACTTTTTGTTGTTGTTGTTGCTGAGACGGAGTCTCGCTCTGTCGCCCAGGCTGGAGTGCGGTGGCGCGATCTCGGCTCACTGCAAGCTCCGCCTCCCAGGTTCACGCCATTCTCCTGCCTCAGTCTCCCAAGCATCTGGGACTACAGGTGCCTGCCACCATGCCCAACTAATTTCCTTTTTGTATTTTTAGTAGAGATTGAGTTTCACCGTGTTAGGATGGTCTCGATCTCCTGACCTTGTGATCCGCCTGCTTCAGCCTCCCAAAGGGTTGGGATTACAGGCGTGAACCACTGCACCCGGCCGCCCAGAGACTTGTAAAGCTCGTATCCAGGTGGGGAAAAGCTCCTGAGAACCCGCTGAGTTCCTGGGATTTCTAAAGCACAGGTTCATGTTCCGCATCCCCTACCTGGGAGGCACAAGGACAGTGGCTGTGATTGTCTGTCTGGCTAATGGATTCCGACTGCCAGCCACTCACTGAAGCGCGCTCTCAGCTACTGCCCTGCATATGCATCAGGCTGGCTGGCTTGGGCACGGCCGCCAATGCGGGGTGATGGGGCCTGGGGCTTGCCTCAGGGACTCTTCAGGAAGCTCATATGCTGAGTGCCAGGTGGCACCACAGAGCTCTTATCGCAGGATGGGGGGACAGAGAAAGCTGCTTGCTAAATGGCTCTGGGAGATGAGATGGGCTGTTTGAACACTTGGAAACTGACCAGTAGCTTTATCTGGTGCCAAACAGCAAAATGTACGGTCTGTAGGGACTCCACCCGGATTTGGGGCAGTGTGATTGAGGGTGACTCTGGTGCCAGAGAGCCTGGCGTGAGAGATACCAGCAGTCACCCTCCATAGGCAGCTCTGGATTATATTTAAAATGGGATTCAGGGACATTGCACAGAATACAATGAAATGGACCTAGCATTACAATTTTGCATTTGAGCCGTCTTTCTCTTTCTTATCAAAGTGCCGTTAGTATTGTCATTGGTTAGGCTTTACTGGAAGATAAGCCCCCCAGAACCGGGAAGGATATATATATATATATTTATATAATTTTTTTTTCTGTATCCTTAGGGTCTACAGCAGGACCTGGGCATGGTCGGGCCGTAGGAAGCATTTGTGGAATGAATGATGCAATGGAGTCTCTGAGGGTGGTCCCCAGCTGTCAGGGGCTACTCCACTCTGATGCTCACTGCAGTTCTCAGATGAAGAGACTGGGGCACAGAGAGGTCAAGAAAGTGGCCATGGGTCACACAGCTTCTCAGGAGTCTGGTCGGGATTTGAACTCACTGGTGTGCCTCACCACCGCACTGTTCTTCCTAACCAGTCAAGTTTTGTGGAGGAGTTTGGATTTACTCTTTTTTTTCTTTTTTTTTTTTTTTGAGACGGAGTCTCGCTCTGTCGCCCAGGCTGGAGTGCAGTGGCGCAATCTCGGCTCACTGCAAGCTCCGCCTCCCAGGTTCACGCCATTCTCCTACCTCAGCCTCCCGAGTAGCTGGGACTACAGGCGCCCGCCACTGCGCCCGGCTAATTTTTTTCTATTTTTTAGTAGAGACGGGGTTTCACCATGGTCTCGATCTCCTGACCTTGTGATCCGCCCGCCTCGGCCTCCCAAAGTGCTGGGATTACAGGCGTGAGCCACCGCGCCCGGCCTGGATTTACTCTTAAACATATATTTTTTTAAATTTTTTGAGATGGAGTCTTGCTCTGTTGCCCAGTCTCAAGTGCAGTGGCACGATCTTGGCTCACTGCAACCTCTGCCTCCTGAGTTCAAGTGATTCTCCTGCCTCAGCCTCCTGAGTAGCGGGGACGACAGGTCCCCACCATCATGCCCAGCTAATTTTTGTATTTTTGGTAGAGACACAGTTTCACCATTTTGGCCAGGCTGGTTTCAAACTCCTGACCTCAGGTGATCTGTCTACCTCAGCCTCCCAAAGTGCTGGGATGACAGGTGTGAGCCACCATGTCCAGCCCTGGATTTACTCTTTAATTTCTTTTTTTCTTTTTTTTTTGAGAGAGAATTTCACTGTTGTTGCCCAAGCTGGAGTGTGTTGGTGTGATTTCAGCTCACTGCACCCTCCGCCTCCTGAGTTCAAGCTATTCTTCTACCCCAGCCTCACATGTAGCTGGGATTACAGGCATGTGCCACCACGCCTGGCTAATTTTGTATTTTCTTTTTAGTAGAGACGGGTTTCTGCATGTTGGTCAGGCTGGTCTCGAACTCCTGACCTCGGGTGATCTGCCTGCCTTGGCTTCCCGAAGTGCTGGGATTACAGGCGTGAGCCACCGCACCTGACCTCTTTAATATCTTGTGTCCTCCGATTTATCCTCTGGAGGAAGGATGACTCACAGTTCTGGAGGCAAGCAGTGAGAGACCAAGGTGTTGGCAGGGTCGGTTTCTTCCACAGCCTCCCTCCTTGGCTTATAGACGACCGTCTTCTCCCTGTGTCTTCATGTGGGCTTTCTGTGTCTGTGTGTGTGTCTGTATTTTAATTAGCTGGGCATGGTGGTGGGCACCTGTAGTCCCAGCTACTCAGGAGGCTGAGGCAGGAGAATCTCTTGAACCCAGGAGGCAGAGGTTGCAGTGAGCCAAGATCACACCACTGCACTCCAGCCTGGGTGACAGAGTGAGACTCTATCTTAGGAGGACACCAGTCAGGTTGGACTGGGACTCACTGTGATGACCTCACTTTCACTTACCTCTCTTTCAAGAACCTGTCCTCGATATGAGTTATATTCTGAGCTCCTGGGGGTTAGGACTTTAACATATGAATTCTGGGGGAACACAGTTCAGTCCATAACAAACCGTAACCAAAAAGATCCTGGAATAGTCCTGTTCCTTCCTCTTCAAAATCCTTTGTTTTCAGCCTCTGCTCCCCCAGTGGAAATAAGGTGTCAAATGTTGACACGAGCTCCGATATTCATCAGTTCTAGACAACTGGTTATACTTCAGTGCTTAGGGAGAAATGAGTTTCCTTACTTTCTCATGATAGATCTTGTGAATGGGACTGAAGATTCAACCAGAGATTAAACAAAAAGCTCAACTCTCTTGCTTTCCTTGGTGCCCTTCTGAGCACATCTGAGCAATCATTTTATCTAAATCATTTTTTTTCCATAAGAAAGAATTTTGCTTAATTGGGTCTCATTTCTGTTCTCCCCTTAACAACTGAGCATCTCCATTTCTGTTGGGATTGAGAGCCCCAATCAGTTCAGATAAATCAGCTTCCTTTTTAAATTACGATCTTGGAGGAAATAATGATCTAACTTACTTTTTGTTAATTACTTTTATGTGAATTAGACATCCCAGCTTTGCAGTTGCTGCTTTCCTCAGAAGTATTTAAGCCCTCAAATCTATTTAAACTTTTTCTTTTTACTTAAATTAAGCTGCTGAAAATTTCCACTATTAGAAATAATTTGGGTTTTTTAAGTTCAACTTCATGGCTCTGTAATTGTAAATAATTCGAGCTGAAAATGATTCTATGTTATCCCATGTAGTGGCACCAAATTACCATTTTCTCTTCAAGATTTTCTCATATTATATTTGTGTCAGACTTAGTAAATAAATAAATAGAACACAAGGTAGTGAATGAAACAGTCTGGTAGAATTGTAAAACAGAAACCAAACTGTGTATCCCACATTCAGCAATTTTGACTTTTAACCATAGTGATCATGGTGTGTATGTGTGTGTGTGTGTGTGTGTGTGTGTGTATCCCAAAGGGGGAAAATAATCATTTGTAAAGGATGGAAAATGCTATTGCTTTGAGTACAAAGCAATAGATTGCAAAATAAATAATTTAGAGTTTTTATATTAAAAAATCCCAAATCTTCAGAAGAGAAGTGACAGCCTTATAATAAATAAGCAACAACCTTACAAATAACAACAAACTAAGAAGGGGATTAATACCCCAAAGTAGAAGTACAGTTGCCCCTCTGTATCCACAGGTTCAACCAACTGAAGATTGAAAAATAAAAGAAACAGTAAAAATTATACAAATAAAAAGCAATAGAGTATAACAACCACTTACATAGCAATTGCATTGTATTGAATGTTAAAAGTAATTCAAGATAATTTAAAGTATACAGGAGGATAAGCATAGGTACTATGCAAATACCACACCATTTCACATAAGGGGCTTGAGCATTCATGGATTTTAGTATCCACAAGGGGAGTCCTGGAACAAATCCCTCATGGATATGGAGAAATAATTGTATGTAATTAAAACTTGTGCGAAGAGGCCAAAGCAGCATTTAGAGGCATTCTTATAGCCTTAGGTATCATCAGAAGTATTCTGTCATCAGAGAGAGGAATTCCTTATATTTTGACTATTAAGTAAAGTAGTATAAGGGTGGTGGTCTATCTCTGCCCACCCCACCCCAGTTAGTAAAAATGTTGTACAGTTAGAGTTTTGGTGCTGGCTCACAGTTTAGTGTCTGGTGGATACCCTTATATCAGAGAGTCTATTGAGAAATACAGTGCAGCCCAGTGTTTGAGGTAAGGACTTGGGAGTTCAAAGAATCCAGGAATCGAAGTCTCTTCTACCATGCAAATGGTGATCCTGTCTGTGATATCACTTCTCACAGACTAAATTCCTTTTTGTTTTCTTTTCTCTTTTTTGCTTCTTTTTATTGCCCCTCCGTATCCTGGGCACATTCTCCATTGAAAGCCCAATCAAAAGGAGCTCTGAGTTTTGGGGATAAGTGTTACAACTATAGTGATCACCATAGCGATCATGGTGTGTGTGTTTAGGTGTCTAGGATCTGGGTTAGGGGAAGAACCTTTAGGTCAGCCAAGTAGTATTTGGACTCTAGGAAAGATCTCAAACATAAAGTCTGAACTGCTGAACTGTCCTAGAGTTATTTCTCTGTCTTCATCACCAGTAAGAGTGAAGACACCCTGAGAACCCACAGCTGAGACAGCTGCTGGGATAAATGATGGAAGAATCCTTGCTATTACAGTCCTTGATATCAAGCCAGGGTTGACATAGCAGTCTCTTGTTTTTCACCTGCCAAGTTCCAAGGGTAGGATTTTACATCCGCAAGAAATGTCAAATTTCAGCATCCTTATGGCTAAAGGGAGATCTCACAGCACCCTTGTCTGTACTCTTCTACGTGGGTTCTGATGAGTGCTGTAGCATCTGACCTAAGCTAAGTCTTAAGACCTTAGTCCTAAGCTAAGTCAGGGAATCTTGTAGCTTTGTATGGATAGCAAGTTATGGCTGATGCCAAATGTCAATAGAGTAAACTGTGAGTGCGATTAAATGTCTTTCTAATGATGTCATCCAGGCCCCAAGCACCCACTGTAGAGCAAACAAATACACCACAGCAGCAGTAAGCAATCAAGAGAAAAGAAAAAAAAGTGATGCTGTAAAAAGAAGAAGCTGTTTTACTCTTCATTTTCCACTTACAACATATTGAGAGTACAGGGCTAGACAAACATCCTGAATTCAACTCACGAGACCTAAATTCAAAGCAGAAGTGATTCTAGAATACCTTCCCCCATCCCAACTCCTCTGTCTTCTAAGGATGTACCAGGACGATGTTCAATATTAACAACATTTAGGGCTCAGGTGCCAGTGACTCAGAATGGATACAGCAGCTAACTAGAGCAGACCCAGCTATAAACCCACACAGCTGTGCCATGGTCGACCAGGACTGCCAGTGGTATAAATCCTTCATTGCATCTTCGGAACGTTGCCTGCAAGTTTGTAGAGGATCCTGTGGTCCTCATGGACCCGAAGCCACTGTCCAAAGAAGGCGTCATGGGCCATTTAACTACTGGATAACTCAGTAGCGAAGGAAGAATGGAGTCTAATGTCAGAACAATGTCTGAGAAGCTAGTTTAGCTTGGGACCAATGCCTCATTGTTTATGCAAGAGATCTTGTCCGTGGTGCCTGCTTGGGGTCTTGGTATGGTAATGGTTGCTCTGAGCCTTGGCTTTTTATGTGCTTACCTCCCTTCCTTCCAGTTTAAGGTCGTGTTTGTCCAACTCTTGTATTTCAGCCGAAGGACCTGATGTCAGTGGTTCAGTGCATTCTGTTCAGCTGGAAGCAACAGAGCCAAATGGTTGCGAGGGTAGATTTGGAGTCCATTAGAGCTGGAGTGAAATCCTGGCCTTCAAGCCCACTTTATAAGTCTTCATGAGTAGGAAAGCACCCATCTTAGGGTGTTGTAGGGAGGAGTCAGCTGATGTTAGCTGATGTTGATCAAGTCCTTAACTCACAGCAGTGCTTGGTGCCTGGTGACTGTTGTTTGGTTGGGGATAGGATCTCTCTATGTTCTGGGAGGTGCTCCTTGCAGGAGAAAAACTCAGATGCATTTCAGGATTCTGTGTGTCTTTCCACCTGTCTTTATCCTCCTCTCAGAGGTCATTTGAGGCTCAGAGGCACAGCGGTATGTGCCTTCGGCAGGAGTAGAGATTAAGGAGGAAGCATTGGGACTTTGGCCAGGTGTGATGGTTCATACCTGTAATCCCAGGACTTTGGGAGGCCAAAATGGGTGGATCACCTGAAGTCAGGAGTTCGAGACCAGCCTGGGCAACAAAGTGAAACCCTGTGTCTACTAAAAATACAAAAATTAGCCAGGCATTGTGGCGCACACCTGTAATCCCAGCTACTCAGGAGGCTGAGGGAGGAGAATCGTTTGAATCCGGGAGGCGGAGGTTGCAGTGAGCCAAGATCACACCATTGTACTGCAGACTGGGTGACAGAGAAGACTCTGTCTCAAAAAAAAAAAAAAAAAAAAAAAAAAGAAAGGAAAAAAGGAGGAAACATTGGGAACATTGGGATGTTAGACATTGTGCCTGTGCCCCATCATCTGATTACAAAAGTTCTTCCATCTCTGCCTGCAGACCATCTCAGGACCAGAGCATTGGCAGGTGACTTTCATAATACTCTTGATGGAAAGGACTGAAGTTTTCACTGATTGGTGCCGGTGCCCTCATCAGCCAGTGTTTCCCAGAGACAAGCCAAGCCGGCTTCTTATTCTTTTTCTATCCTGATGGACATGGGCTTGTCATTCAAACCCAGGCAGTATCTGGAGGGCCAGGCCCTAACTCACACCTTGTACTTCAATTGTTGGAAAAAGGCAATGAGGGAGATAGAATGTGTAGATGAGGAAGTCATTTCAGAGGGGAGCAACTTGAACTTTACATTTTTTAGTTTGCTGATGTTTAATGACCAAATATGTGTTTTTAGGTGGTTTCTGATGTTATTTTCTCCATCTATTACAAAACAGCTGCAGAATGGCAACATTTGACATTTGAGAAAGGGAAAGTGGGAGTGGTGAAGTGATTCCCCTTGAAAGTGTCACACTTGTGTCTAGAGGTTGTCTGCAACAAATGGCCAAACCGGTCCCCGAAACTGTGACTGTAGGCACTTGGAGGTGCTGCATCTATGTTTGAAACAATCTAAAGCAAAGTAAAGAAAACTCAACTGGTCATTGAGTATGTCAGAATTTGCTCTGATGAAGGTGATGAGGTTGATGAAAATGATGTTGGTGGCTTATGTTACTGGTCGGGCTCTGAGAGGCTCTCTCCAAGCTCATTTAAAAGTCTCTCTTAAGCCAGGTGTGGTGGCTCACGCCTGTAATCCTAGCACTTTGGGAGGCCAAAGTGAGTGGATCACAAGGTCAAGAGGTCGAGACCATCCTGGCCAACATGGTGAAACCCTGTCTCTACTAAAAATACAAAAATTAGCTGGTCATGATGTACACCTGCAGTCCCAGCTACTTGGGAGGCTGAGGTAGGAGACTCTCCTGAACGAAGGAGGCGGAGGTTGCAATGAGCCAAGATCGCGCCACTACACTCCAGCCTGGCGACAGAGCAAGACTCCGTCTTTTAAAAAAAAGAAAAAAAAAAGTCTCTCTTCTATGTATCCATTACATTTTGACTTCAGTTTTAGATAGTTTTTCGCACACTCTTATGCCCTTCTGCATTCATGTTTCCCACCTTCTAGAATGGAAGCTACTTGATTGTTTCCTTCCCCTACCCTCATTTTTTTGTACTTAGTATTGAGTTTTGGAACTTAGTAGGTGCTTACTGAGTATTAATTCAGTGAAATGTCCAGAGTCTGGTGAAAGGAAGTTAAGCATTGTCTAGATGAGCTTTTCTCTTACAAAGTCAAAATTTGGCCAAAGGCAGCTGCCATTGTAGCATCATTTTATGGGATGGATACTGGGGTGTCCATCAGGGTCAGGTTAATGATAGAGTGGAGACAGTAGAAATGGCACCCCCAAGTAGCAAAGGAAAGTTAAGCCTCCAGCTGTTTGCTCTCTGTAAGCTTCTGTCTAAAGATCTCACAGGAGAATTGGATGTCTGAGATTTCTTTTCCAGTCCTACTTAAGCTAGGAAGCCAAGGAGAGCACAGAGGTACCAGAAGTAGGACATCTGTGTGTGCCCAGAGGTCTCGTCACAAAGGACTCAGGATGCAGGTAAGCTACTTCATATAGTACCTGTCACATGTATACATTCAATATACTAAAAATAATAATTATTGTGTATTAGAGAAGATGTCATGAGACAACTAGCCACGGTCTGATGCATGAGAGTGAAGATGGATTTGGGAGTTAAACCTGCTGGGTTCCCAACCCACATCAATCTCTGTGTCCCTTGGGCAAGTCCTTTTACCTCTTATAGCTGTTTCCTGGTCAATGTTATGTGAGCCCCTGTAAGGTGGAGATGATAATGCCTACCCTGTATGTTGTGGTGAGAATCAAATTAACCAGATGAAAAGTGCCTAGCATAGTAACAACTCAGTAAATGAGAACCATCATTTTTGTTGTTGTTGTTGTTGTATTTTTCAGCAAGGCAAGGGCTTTGATGTCTTTTAGGAATAGTTGAATTTTGGTATCATATGATTACGTACAGTATCAGTGGTGATTTATCCGGAAATGGCACTCACCTCCAGGCCCTGCCCACGAGCCACCAAGGTGCCCCACCTGTGTTTATTTTTCTTTCTTTTGTTTTGGAGCCTATAAGGGCATATTGGGAGGGGTTAAGATAGCCCCGTGACTGTGATTTAGTGAGCACTTACTGTCCCGTGCATGCTGCTGCGCTAACACTTTACAAAATGGTCATGAATGAGCCTTCCTTCAGCCCTGTGAGGTAGGTACTCTTCTATACAAGCTGGGAGAACTGCAGCACACAGAATTTCAGTAACTTTCTGCAATGCAGCTAAGAAAACTGGGCTGGGAACACAACCCAGGTTACCTGATTTCTGGGCCTGCAGTCTTAACAACTTCTTAAAAACTCCCTTTTTTTTTTTTTTTTTTGAGGTGGAGTCTCGCTCTGTTGCCCGGCTGGAGTGCAGTGGGTATGATCTCAGCTCACTGCAACCTCTGCCTCCCAGGTTCAAGTGATTCTTCTGCCTCAGCCTTCTGAGTAGCTGGTACTATAGGTGCCAGCCACCATGCCTGGCTAATTTTTGTATTTTTAACAGAGACGGAGTTTCACCATATTGGCCAGGCTGGTCTCAAACTCCTGACCTCATGATCCACCCACCTCAGTCTCCCAAAGTGCTGGGATTACAGGTGTGAGCCACTGCACCCAGCCAACAACTCTTTTATATCATTGTGAGTTGGAATATTTTGAAGCTCCCACTCCTCTCCCTGGAACCACACACTTGTGGTTTCTTTTCTCATCTCAAAGCCTAAGTGCTCTCTCTTTTTTTTTTTTTAATTTCAATAATTTTGGGGGTACAGGTGGTTTGTGGTTTCATGCATAAGTTCTTTAGTGGTGATTTCTGAGATTTTGTTGCACTCATCACCTGAGCAATTACTCTATACCCAATGTGTAGTCTTTTAGAAAATATTCACAAACTGTGTATCCGACAAAGGGCTGACATCCGGAATCTACAAGGAACTCACATCAGCAAGAACAAAACAAATAATCCCATCAAAAAGTGGGTAAAGGGCTGGGCATGCCTCTCCTCCCAGCTGCTCAGGAGGCTGAGGCAGGAGAATCGCTAGAACCCAGGAGGCGGAGGCCACTGTACTCCATCCTGGGTGATAGAGTGAGACTCTGTGTTTAAAAAAAAAAAAAAAGTAGGCAAGGGAAATGCATAGACAGTTCTCAAAAGAAGATATGAAACAGCCAACAAACATGAAAAAATGTTCAACATCCCTAATTATCACGGTGCCCGTTTGAAGGCCAGTTGTGAGTGGTTAGCAAACCCGCCTTGAGTGTAATGGTGAGTGCTTCCTCTACTGCCATCTAGAGGACACAGACTCAAATAAGCGTCATCAGTTGCAGTTTCTGAGGTCCAACTTCCACATGATCCTTACCCTTTGCCTTTTATAGCCGCTGGCCTCACTTCTTTTCACATAGCAAATTGAGACTTGCATACGTCCGTTGGCAAATAACATTTTGGATATTGCATGCTGGTATTGCCTGACAGCTACTGGTTCAATATTGTCAAAGCCTGAAGTCTTGTCCTTACAGCAGTGGTAGTGCCATCATTTGAGTATTTAATTTCACTTTCTCCATATTTTATACAGAGTGGAAAACAAGCACCTTAAAGTACTGATACAAGTGATAAAAAGCAGTGGTCTCAAATTTAATTGAGACAAAAATAGGGAATGTTTAACTGTAATTGGACACTTATTTAAGCTAATTAATCATTTTAAATTGCAAAGGGAGTAAACAAAATTAAAGAACTTGTACAAAATGCTAAACATATGTATTTTTTTTCCAAATACCTAAGTGTGATTAAGGATATATATCTGTCCCTTCTGGAATTGAGCCGGTGTAAGGATGTTTTCAGTGTCAGAAACTATTTCAAATCATTTAAGCTGAAGGAAAGTTATTGGTCAGAGAGGAAGGATCATGGATCACTCGGAGTCAAAGAAGAGTCACAGGAGGCAGCAAACTGGGATGGGGAGCCAGGAGTCAGGGCCCACCAGCGTATTCTCTCCATTTCTGTTTCACTTCTGGCTGGCTTCCTTCTGCAGACAGATTCTGTCCAGATGGCGTAAATGGTGGGGGAAATTACCATCAGCTCTTTGGCTTTCTAACCTCCTATTTGGCAACATCACAGGAAAGAGAGTCTTTTTACTCACAAGTGTTTATATGTCAATTCCAGGATGGATTCTGATTGGCTCTCCTTAGATCATGCACCTTCCCCTCTACCAATTACTGTGTCCAGGGGAAGAGAGTCACCATGATTGGTCAAGACTGGATCATGTGATCAGGGTCAGGAAGTCTGAGAGTCTGTTACTAAAATAATAAGAGATGGAGGGGAAATATACTAGCCAGCCCCAAATGGGACCTATTACAGTGTATCAGTGAGCTACACTGCCCCTCCTCATCTTTCTTTAACATTTTCACTTTTGACTTTTCTGCACAGTTTCATTCCATTTAAAAGAAAATCTGTTTGTGTTGATCGTCAGCCGTCTGACGGAAATCTCAAGCTACTTCGTTGTATTGACCTCACTGAATAGATTGAATAAATAATTTACAGTCTGCAGAGGGATCATACAAAACAGTTTTGGCATGGTGGGAGTATGCATCCTCCCAGCCTGTCCCTCTCTCTGAATGTGGTTCTCTAGGCAGCAGAGTAGTGGCATATGTTGTCAACACCTGGTGGCCTCCATTCCTCATGGAGTTAAGCTGAAAGTTAAAGAGAATGAAAATAGGGCCGGGGACTGGAGGGACTTCGTTGAGCAGAGCCTTCTGGCTTTGAGTGACAAATGTGTTGAGATGTGAAGGAGAGAAATATGTATCCCATACAGATTTGTTTTTCATGTAAATAAGCGTTTTAGCCTCAAACTTTCTGGCATCTCATTATGCAGGTGACTTAGTCATTGACATGCATGCAATTTGCATTTCCCCTCTCTATGCCAAAAGTTGAGAGACTGTAACTTGGCTAAATTACATATCCTGGGTGCGTAAGTAGACTGCCATCTTGGGTGCATTTGTAAATACTGAGGGATAGATCCAGCCAGAGCAGGACTTGGATCCCGTTGATTCGTAGCATTGGGGTTTTGTTGGAGGATTTTTATCCTATTTGATTTCTAGCATGCAGTCCATTCATTTTTCACGTTATAGATGCACCAGCTAGACAGGTCTGGGATGAAGGGGTGATATCAAAACTATTTAACACTCCAGGTGTAGTGGCCCATGCCTGTAATCCCAGCAGTTTTGGAGCCCAAGGTGGGAGGATCACTTGAGGCCAGGAGTTTGAGACCCGCCTGGGCAACATAGCAGGAACATTTCTCTATTAAAAAAAAAAAAAAAAAAAAAACCTGGCGCGGTGGCTCATGCCTGTAATCCCAGCACTTTGGGAGGCCAAGATTGTTGGATCACCTGAGGTCAGGAGTTCGAGACCAGCCTGACCAACATGGTGAAACCCCATCTCTACTAAAAATACAAAAATTAAGTGGGTGTGGTGGCGGGCGCCTGTAGTCCCAGCTACTCTGGAGACTGAGGCAGGAGAATCGCTTGAACCTGGGAGGTGGAAGTTGCAGTGAGCCAAGATCGCACCATTTCACCCTGGCCTGGGCGACAAGAGTGAAACTCTGTCTCAAAAAAATAGAATAGAATACAATAGAATAGGATAGAATAGAATAGAATAGAATAGAATAGAATAGAATAGAATCGAATCCAATTTAAGAACCGGTAAGATGTGGACACTTTACAGATTATTGCATTGGATCAGAACTAATGCTGGCCAAAGTACTAGATGAGAATCAGCAGGACTCCTCCCGCTCATAGGGCTAGGCATTAACCTTTTAGTGGCTGGGTCATGGAGATGGCCATTGGCAAGGCCAGGGCACTCATGTTTTTCTGACTGGTAAGTCAAGATTTTATTGGCTCATCAACTGGGTAGCCACTATGGCACATAGCAGCTGACAGCCAACTTTTGTACTCAGGTAGGAATATGAATCTAGCAAAATTCTTGGTAGACCTGAGATCATACCCTTGGAAGGGCCATCTGAGGAACTCTGGGCAGTGGACCAGGTGAGACCGCAGAGTTGCCTTCCAGAGCTATTCTTGCTTGTTTTTATTTTGAAATCGGAATTTGATTTAGGAGCGGTTTTCCCCAGACCTAGGAAGTAAACATTTCTCATTCTCAAAACCCACAAATTAATCATTTTTGCAAATCAGAGCTGAGCTCTGAGCCTCTGACCAGGAGGCCTGAGCCTGCTGGCCTTGGGAGCCAGGATTTGCCAGCGTGTGCTGCTAATCCATATGCATTTGTTCTTCTTGTGGGAGTTCGGGCCCCTCAGGCTTCAAGGGGTGAAGCTCTGCTCACTAATCATAATGCAATATCAGTGTTTTCTGCAAATCCCCTTATTATCTCTGCATCATTAGCAGTTTCTGAGCTTGTCTACAACTAATTTCACAGTGAATCTTATTTCTACCCGATATTTTAAATAAGCTGTCACGCAGGGCAGCAGCTGACACGCCGCTGAGAAAGAAGCAAATCAACCTAAAGTGGGTTTTCAAGCAGCCTCTGACAATTAGGCTTGGCCCATCGTGCAAGGTGGGAAAATGGGGCAAGTGTCTAGAACAACCCCTGCCCCCTACCCCAATTTACATAAGTCATGTCTTAGTAGATAGGGAAGTGCTCTGCAGAGCTAGGTTTCCAGGGGGCTCTTTTTTTTGCTCAGCTCCTTCCCACAGGTGACCCTTACTTAGTGAGTGAATTGATGTCTCTGAACCTCACTTGGTAAAGGAATAAAACCTACTCATTGGGTTGTTGTGGGCTTAGCAAGCTAATGTCTGTCATGTGCTTAGTGCAATGCACCTGGACTATTGAGTGCCCAGTGTATCCTCAATAAATCTGGTTTTAATTGCTGTTCGTACGTGTTTATGAATTAAATAACAAGTGATCCTTTTGTGCCTTGAGTCTTTCAAGGCCCTGACACCATTTGGCCACCCTCTACTTCGGATGAATCCAGTAGTTCCGCAGGGAAGCAGATGGGGAAGGATGCCTAAGGGTGGAACCAGAGGTGTGTACATCCAGGCAACAGGAAGAGAGAACTTGCATTCCCGCGTTGAAGATCACTCTCCTGGGTAGCGTGGTGAGCGGGGAGGGCCGCAGGGCTCAGCCCCACTCTGGATTCCAGGGGCCTCTCCTACCCCCTTAGGTGGCATTTGCTACTCCCTGGAGGAAATGACGCTGTTTCCTTGGCAGAACACCAAGCCTTCTTTTGAAAAGTGCCTAGGGGGTCCAGTGTCCTCAAGTATTTCTACTCTGGTGATGTCGGAAGTCCCCTGACTCTTCTTTCCTTTGGGTAAGATGGACAGTCCCCAACCTCATACGGGAACTTCTTTTCTAAATGACTGAAGGCAACAAGAGATAAATCTTGGCAAATATTACAGAGAAGTTCCCATTCATATATACAGTGCCGAGCATTTTACATATGTGATTACTGACTAGCCCTGTGGAGGGGGTGCCCTTGCACTTGTTACTGTCATTTTATAGCTAAGAGTGAGGTTTGGAAAGGTAGCATAAGTTGCTATCAGCCACCCGGATAGGTGGAAGAGCCTGGGGGCCAACACACCCATTCTGGTTGTACCACCACTATTCTATCCTGCCTTACGACACAGAGGTGACTAAAGATGCTAAACGTTGCTTGGTCCTTGACAAGGCGGTTCTAGCACACACAGCCCTAGCAGAGGGATGGCTTCTGGGGAGTAACCATCATGATTGAGTAAACTGGTGTTTCTGTGGGCCTCTATTGCGTCTTCCTTTTCCCTCTGCCTGCAGCTGCCAGGGATACTCACCTGCCACCCCCAGTCCCCAGCAAACACAGTGGCATCTTTGGGGCCTAAAGGATGGATGGAAAAGTGGGGTTGTAGGAATGGATTGTGCCTCTACCTTCCTTATTTCCATCTGGTGTTCATACGTTTTTATTCCCTATAGATTCTAGATGGGGAGGATTGGAATGGGCCAAGGAAGGGAATAGATTTTCCATTCCCTGTCTGTCCCCGTGGACACTGGCTCTCTATGTCATAGAGCTTTAGTAGGATCCTGTGCTGGTTCAAAGTCATGTGAAGAAGGGAAAAGAGCAGACTTAAGTTCTGGGCTGAGTGGGCTCAGAGAAAGACATGAGGGAATGTGTTTTGGCACTTGTGGTTCCTCCGTATGATAG
The DNA here is from genome assembly GCF_047675955.1 of Chlorocebus sabaeus. Classification (NCBI taxonomy): domain Eukaryota; kingdom Metazoa; phylum Chordata; class Mammalia; order Primates; family Cercopithecidae; genus Chlorocebus; species Chlorocebus sabaeus. The sequence continues at coordinate 5,645,103 of NC_132908.1, forward strand.
CCTTCTTCTGAGCGAACTCCTATGTATCCTGTGAAACCCAACTCAAATAGCCCCTGCTCTGTGATTCCTGCAGAAAATGCCATTCTCTCCTACTTCAGGTTGTCACAGGAGGAAGAGCCTACTTTCTCAGAAGAAGTGGACCTCCTAAGAATGCTGAGCTTCGTTCTTGTCCCCCTCACTAACGCCCCCTCTCCCTTCTCCTTTTCTGAATCTGTGAGATTTCCTGGATACCTCTACTCTAGAGACTAGGTTCTTTTGCTCTGATCTAAGGTATAATGAACTTTTATTATTCCCTTGAATTTGCTTTTGGCTTCCTCTCACATGATACATTCTAGAATTGTATGCACACATTCATCTATTTACATAAGGGAATGCCCCCACTAAGTGCACAATTGTGCTGATAAAACCATGTAAAGGCCTGAATTTCAAATATCTCTGCTGTTGTCTCACAAGCATGGCCCATGGCTCCATCTCATCCACAGTTGTATTTTATTTTGCCTGCAGAGTTGTTAAAATGTTGGATTACTTGTCAATGTTTCAAAACTGGGAGGTTCAACACAAGTCTTGATATGAATCAATACTTCTTTTGGAAAATGAGAAGGTCTGGGAACACTGGGTGCATGTTCCTACATGACACTCATCAAATGGGACTGAGTAGTGGCTTCCCTTTTAGAGGGAGCAGGAAGTATGTTTGCCACACTCTCCACCACTCTCTATTGTCTCCCGAGCATCAAGTGTCAGGGTCAGCGCACATTCATCATCACTGTAGTGCTGTTGTCTCTCTCTTTCAGCCTTGCCTCACCCATGCACATACCTGCCAGGCTGTAGGTGGCTGAGGCAGGAGCCTGATCAGCACTTGGGTGGAACAAGATGACTGAATTTACTGAAGTGTCTGGCAGAGGGTGGGCGTGGTTTCCAGTCCCCTGGGCTGGTGTTACTCAGTTCTCTTTGTTATGATTGTGAGTTTATTCATCTTGTGCCTTTGAAGCCCCACAGCATTTGATTAGTTATGAGCTATTTTCTGCTAAAGCATGAAACATCGTGCTAACCAGGCAAGCTAAGCATCTCTTTTACTTTTGTCTACCCAGAGCCTTGTTTTCTAATCAGGAGTGTTCACTGGGCGCTGGACTGTTTTTCTCCATGGTGCTGGGTGCTGCATGTGATAAGGATCTTGTGGCTCACCTTTGAGGCACACGCAGGTCAGGGAACTGAGAAGAAGGTAAAGGAAGCTTCTGTAGCAGCTGAGGGGTAGAAGTGGCCGCTTACCCAGGCGTGTGACTGGGGCCCTTTCCTCAGCATTGAGCAGGACAGCATTGCTCTTGGAGGGCTGCTCATTTCCAAAGCACCCAAGAATCTATAGAAATGAAGGGACATTTTGCAGAAGTGTTCACTGTAGCCCTCAGTCTGAAATTACTGTGAAAGGGAGAGAGTATTTAATTTTGCACATGCACACACAGGCACATGCACCTGAAAACTGGCACGTGCATGTATGCACATGTACATCATGCACACACACACACATGCATGTACATATATACATGCACACCATGCACACACACATGCACACCATGCATACACACACATGCACATACACACATGCACACCATGCATACACATGTGCACGCATACATACATGCACACTATACACACATGCACACACATGCACACTGCATACACACATGCACACCATGCACACGCATACGTGCATACATACATGCACACACGTGCACACATGTACACTGTGTATACAAATGCACATGTGCACCATACATACACATGCACATACACACATGCATACATGCACACACACACATGCACACCATGCATACACCATGCACATACACACATGCACACCATGGATACTCACATGCACATATATGCACATCATGCATACACACGAATGCACATACATGCATACACACATATGCACATGTACACCATGCATACACACATGTACACCATGCGTACACACATGTACACCATGCATACACATGCATAAGGAACATGCATATCATGCATACACACATACATGAACATACATGCACACCATGCACACACACAAGCATAAACACCGTGCACACACATGCATACATACACACCCTGTATACACACACATGCATGCACACATGCATACACACATGCATACCATGCATACACACACCTGCACATACATGCACACCATGCATATACACCCACATTCACATCATGCATACACACACGCACATGCACACACACACATGCATGTACATACACACATGTACCAACTGAGTCCCAATTATTAAGTAGGCTGTGTTCTAGGTGCTGAGAATACAATGGAAGGGAAAAGACAAAGTCTGTGATCGTATGGGCAATGCATTCTAGCAAGGAAAATTACACAATAAACTACATACACAAGTAGATATGTGCTGTGGTGTCGGGTAGTAGTAAGCACTACGAAGAACTGCAAAGCAGACTAAGGGGAGAAAGAGTGAAGGGAACTTACTTAGGATAAGGGTAAGCAGAAAGGCCTCTCGCAAGAGATAGCTCTTACTCAGGTCCTGGCACGGAGTCGCTCTGCCACCCAGCTCCTGAGCAAGGCTGCAGGGGATGCCATCTATTTCAACTGTGATGCCAATGGCACCCCTTTCAGGTATGCCATGCAGCAAACCTGGCCCTCCACTGACTTGGGGAAGTATGCTTGGGCAGTGAGTTTAGCAGGGCAAAGGCCTGGAAGCTGGGGCATGTTGGCTGTGTCTGAGGAACAGCAAGGAGCTCAGTGGAATAAAGGCAGGGGGTCAGTTCTTGGAGAGCCATGAAGACCAGTGCATCTCAAACTGTGTGCTCTTCCTGTGGCATTTTTTGTAGGAATCAAGGAGCGCATCACAGAGCAGGGGCCATTTGAGTTGGGATTCCCAGGATGCATAGGAGTTTGCTCAGAAGAAGGCTATGATACATATGTCACCTGGGGATTTGACTAAAATGCAGGTTCAGATTCTGCAGGTCTGAGGTGGGACTCGTGATTCTGCATCTCTAGTGAGTTCTCAGAGGATACCAAGGCTGCTGGTATCTGGACCACACTTTGAGGAGCAAGACTGGGTGGGGGCTGTGGTCTGGACTTAGGGAAAACCTCTGAGGGCCTCAAGCTGGGAGTTTATTCTGCCTGACTGAAGAGTGATTCACTTTCGAGGCCACGTGCTCATCGAATCAGTCCGTCAGGGAGCAGTTTTGATCCCTTCACTGCCCAAGCAGGCAAAGGAACGCTGCCAGGAGAGATAAGAGGTTTATTTGTGTAGCTACTCAAACTTGGGGCTGTTTATAGTTGATGAATATCTTTCTTTAAGCAGCTGTGTGAATTACCCGAAATACATGAAAGCAATCCATGCGAGATCAAAATCCTTAATTCCAGACCTTTCCAGGTTGATGCATCTTAAAAGAGGGAGGTTTGGTAACATTGTTGAACATTAATTAGGTAACACTTGTGCTGGACTCTGAGGATGAAAAACCTTCTGCGCTCAAGTGTTTGGGAACGTTGCTCTTAAATGCCGCAATCTGAGGCTGGGATTGAAATGAAAATTTCACATAAGCGAGTGCTTATTCCCATCAGGTGCGGTGATTGGAGATTGTGCAAACTTGAATGTGCCTAGCCGCCCCCCTTCCCCAGCCACGCAGCCTCGTGTCCCCACTGAATAGAAGCCGGCAAGCCGATGAATGGGGAATTTACTAGAGGTAATTACGGAAGGAGGGAGGGGGAGGATCCATGTGCTCCCGGGAGGGGCCTCTCTTCCTTGTCACAAAGGACTGCTTTCCTCTGATGGTGTTCTTCCCTGCTGTGTGTCTTACCCAAGACTTGGTTACAGACATGTTACTAGAAGCAACGTGCTGTCTCATGCCTCTGTGGCCCCTAGAGTAAGGGGGTCTCTATTCAAAGGCTAGGCTCCTTGCCTGTCTCACCTGTCAGTGCTAACTCACCCACCAGGTATTCCTTTTGAGTTCCTCCAGGGCTGGCCCAATCCATCACCTCTCCTGAGCACGACTTGCTGGAGCCCTTGCAGGAGGGCAGAAGTTTATGTCCTCACCTTATGATATATTCTTGCTCCTCCAGATCATGGGATATGGGCAGAGGCTCCGTGTTAACCTCTAAAAGCCTCAGCAGCCACCCCCTAGGCAGATGCTAGCATTATCATTGCCACTGTAGGCATGAAAAAAACCCAAAATGACATCAGAAGCAGGAGGGTGAGGAACTTGCTTAAAGTGACATGGCACATGGGCAGGTGAGCCCCGCTGTTGACCTTGGACTGCCTCATTGTAAAAATGATGTGGCTTCTTGGCTGTGTCCTTGGTCATCGTTTTTTCAGGGTGTGACTGCCCCCTGCTTACTCCCTCTGGACACCCAGGCAGGTGGCTAAACCTTATGCATTATCATTTCTTCTTGATGCTTCAGACTTGGCCCCATGTTCCCCAGTGAACACAAGGTTTCCTGAAACCATAAAGTAGAGCTTCTCCGCTGAGAGGTATGGAGGTTCTGAGCATCTGACTTCACACACCCAGCCTAGGAAAATCCAGATGTGTACCCCACATTGATTAGGGTGGTGAATGCTTCGTGATTTTTTATTGTCAGAACCACAGAGTCATAGCAAGGTATTTTTAGGTACAGAGTCTTCCTGTAGCATTTAAATTACGATTTGATGTAGCAACTTTCTCTTTCCCCAGAGCCTGGATCGACTTAGATGCACAGGATCATGCCGTTTATTTTATTTGTTGATTCTCTTACTGATTTGCCACTCCCCATTCCACTGATTCTTGTGGAGGAAACTTTCCAGCCACTGCTGTCCCCTAATCACAAGCTAAGATGATCCTGTGCCGGGCACATTCATGTGGGACAGAGCTCAGCTTGCACACGCATAAACAATATGAATAAAAATTAACTTAAAAATCTTTTCTTTCCCTCTGTAACAATGACATTATACCAGTGGGCCTACTTAATTTCTTACGTTTGTACCTTTTCAAAAGGGCCCGCTGTTTTACGATGTCAAATGTGACCTTTACAACAAAACGTGCAAACTGCGTCGTACACAGAGGACTCTTCGAAGCTAGTAATTTTCATGATGCAAATTTCAGAGCAGAATGAGCCCATTAACCAAATTAGCAATTCATAAAAGCAGAAGTTCATGGCCAGGAAACAATCACGTCTTTCCATAAGGTATAATTTTAGCCCCTTGTAGAGTTAAAGTGTGCGTGTGTGTGTGTGTGTTTTCTTTAAAAAAAAGTAAATTGGGGCTTTAATTAAATATGTTAAGGCTATATATGAAGGAGAATGCAATTTATGTGCAGTAAAATGAATTAGGGGCTTGAATGGTGCCAGAGATCCTTGGTAAGGGCATAGTAACACCACCCTGAATGTAGATGAGTGATTTTGGCCATCGTGCAACGCAAACGCCCATGGTGGAGAAAGGAGAATTCTCTAAGTCTGTGTTAAAGGCACTTGGGCTCCAGACGAGTTGAAGTTGGATTGTACACCATGGAGTACACTCCAGAACCATCCATGTGGCTCCCTCTGACGTGAGGAGTTAGTCTGAGATACATTTCAGGAACTCAGCCGTGTCTCTGATTTTGAAGCGTATCAGGCTGGGAGACATGGGACTGGCAATGTTTCTGATTCGCAGTTTTTTCCTCCAAAAATTGTGGGGGATGAAAATACTATGCATTCTGCACCCGTATTCTGATGATGAACTGAAATCATGTCCACAAAAAGCCCAGGTGTGGCTGAGTAATATTCCATTGTATGGAATGTATTATTGGCTGATAAACGGATACACAAAACATGGTATATTCATATTTGGGTTTGTACTTTTTGTGAATAATGCTGCCATGAACATTCACATGTAAGTTTTTGTCTGAATACCTATTTTTAATTATTTGGGGTATGTACCTGAGAAGAATGGAATGCTCGCACATGCCATGGCATGGATGAACCTGGAAAACATGATGAAGGCTGGGGATGGTGTAATCCCAGCACTTTGGGAGGCTGAGGCGAGTGGATCACTTGAAGTCAGGCATTCGAGACCAGCCTGACCAACATGGTGAAACCCTGTCTTTACTAAAAACACACACACACAGAAAAATGTCAGGTGTGGTGGTGCGCACCTGTAATCCCAACTACTTGGGAGACTGAGGCAGGAGAATCCCTTGAACCTGGGAGGTGGAGGTTGCAGTGAGCCAAGATCGTGTCATTGCACTCCAGCCTGGGCAACAAGAATGAAATTCCATCCTAAAAAAAGAAAAAAAAGAAAGAAAACATACTGAATGAAAGAAACCACACACAAAAGGCCACATATTGCATGATTCCATTTATGTGAAACATCTAGAATAGGTATATGGAGAGAGATAGAATGTAGATTTGAGGTTGCCGGGGACTGAGGGGTTTAGGAGAGCTGGGATGAGGTTTCTTTTAAGAGTGAGAATGTTTGGGAATGAGATGTGATGTTTGCACACAGCTATGAATATACTAAATGCTTATGAATTTACTGAATGGTTCACTTTAAAGTGCTTAATTTTGTATTTATGTAAATTGTTATGTGAATTTTACTTCAATTATAAAGAGTCTCATATACACATTGACCTATTCCCTGACCGTGAATTCCCCTGGGAAAGATTCTGTGTGTGCTTTGTTATGTATTTACATACATTTTTTTTTTGTTCAGAGATAGGATCTTGGTCTGTCACCCAGACTGGAGTGCAGTGGTGCAATCAGAGCTGACTGCAGCCTCAATCTCCTGCGCTTAAGCCATCCTTCCGCCTCAGCCTCTTGAGTAGCTAGAACTACAGGCATGTGCCACCATATCTGGCTAATGTTTTAAAAAAATTTTCATAGACAAAGGGTCTTGCTATGTTGTTATGCTGGAATGCAATGGTGTGCATCATAGCTCACTGCTGCCTCAAGCTCCTGAGCTCAAGTGATTTTCCTGCCTCAGACTCCTGAGTAAGTAGGACTATAGGCAAGTACCACCCCACGTGGCTAATTTCTTTGTGGTTTTTTTTTTTTTTTTTTGAGACGGAGTCTCCGTTCACTGCAAACTCTGCCTCCCGGGTTCACACCATTCTCCTGCCTCAGTCTCCCGAGTAGCTGGGATTACAGGCGCCACCACACCCAGCTAATTTTTTTTAACTTACTTTTTTATTTTTAGTGGAGACGGGTTTCACCATGTTAGCCAGGATGGTCTCGATCTCCTGACCTCGTGATCCGCCTGCCTCAGCCTCCCAAAGTGCTGGGATTACAGGCGTGAGCCACTGTGTTGTGGAGATGGGGTCTCACTGTGTTGCTCAGGCTGGTCTCAACCTCCTCACCTAAAGCAGTCCTCCTACCTCGGCCTCCTAAAGTACCGGGATCAGAGCCATGAACCACTGTGCACAACTTCTGGTTCCCCGCACAGTGCTTGTCATCTTGTAGGCTATCAGTGAAAAATACTGACTGCAGCAATAGTGTGCATTGTATGTGTAGGATGTGCAGGAGGAGAATGCAGAGGAGACAGCTGCTATGTCAGAGGGTCGCACTGGGCAGTATGTGTCAGGCAGGGCATGGCAGGGGTCTGGGCAGGTAAGGGAAGACCCTCTTATTTTTTATTTTTTATTTTTTTGAGATGGAGTCTGCTTTGTCACCCAGGCTGGAGTGCTGTGGTGTGATCTCTGCTCACTGCAACCTCCGCCTCCCGAGTTTATGCCGTTCTCCTGCGTCAGCCTCCTAAGTAGCTGGGACTACAGGCGCCCGCCACCATGCTTGGCTAACTTTTGTATGTTTAGTAGAGACGGGGTTTCACTGTGTTAGACAGGATGGTCTCAATCTCTTGACCTCATGATCCGCCTGCCTTGGCCTCCCAAAGTGCGGAGATTATAGGCATGAGCCACCGCACCTGGCCGGGAAGACCCTCTTGATGGTGGGAGGGCAATACTGAGAAAGGGGAGTGCAGCCAGCGGCTGCTGTGGAGGCTTCCAGGGAAGGATGCAGGTGCCGTTCCTGTGTGACATACACTATGGGACCCTGTGCTTTCCTTCTAAGTAACACTTCATTCTTAAACGCCTGTGGACTCAGAATGTGTGTGTGTGTTTTAATGCGTCAGTGGACAAAATCCTGCCTCAAGGTGGACCAGTGATATGTGGGTGGCGTGTGCACCGTTTCACTGAATACGAACCCCGGGTTTATGAAGCAAAACCGTGGGGCAACAGGAGGTGAGGCCATTCCCCCAGGGCCACGGAGCTTGGAAGGGGCACAGCTCGGATTTAGTTCTCTATCTGCCTAATGGTGGACATTCTACTGCCTCAGAGGAAATTGTATTTTAGAAAAATTAGGCCCCTTTTCTTCTTAAATGTGCCAGCAGTTCATTTCCACTGCAAAATAGAATTCTTTGGCTTCATGTTGTTTCATATTTTTGGCAAAATGTAAACACTGCCGTCTACTCCACGGGCTTCTTGTGAAGGCAGTCGGAGCAAGTTATCGCAAGCTCAGGGCGCACAGTAGGCACTGACCACGTTAGTCTCTGTCCCCTGGAAACCCCACCTCTTCTCCTTCCCCTTCCCACATTTCTCCGGTGTGGGAAAGGAGAAAAAGAACAAGGAAAGAGAAGACCTCAGTAAGTCAGTACCTTCTCTGATTATTAGGGTAAGGAGGACTAATCTATGGGTTAACAGTAAGAACTTGAAGCCCCCGGTTCAAGGCTGCAGTCTGCTCCTAATCAGCTGCTGGGCCTGGTACGAGTCTCCTGGAACAGATTCTGTGTGCGCTTTATTTTAAAAAATTTCTGCTTCTTCCCAACACAGGAAGATTGGTACCTTTTAGGCGGTTTTTTTGTTTTGTTTTGTTTTGTTTTTGGAGATAGAGTTTCATTCTGTCACCCAGCCTGAAGTGCAGTGGTATGATCTCAGCTCACTGCAACCTCTACCTCCTGGGTTCAAGATATTCTACTGCCTCAGCCTCCCGAGTAGCTTGGAATACAGGCATGCACCACTGTCCCTGGCTAATTTTTGTATTTTTGGTAGAGACAGAGTTGCACCATGTTGACCAGGCTGTTCTGGAACTCCTTACCTCAAGTGATTGGCCTGCCTCTGCCTCTCAGAATGCTGAGGTTACAGGCATGAGCCACTGCACCTGGCCCCACCTTGTAGGCTTTTGATGAATAACACTAACCACAACAACACATAGGGCATGCAGGAAGAGAATTCAGGGAAAACCTGCTGTGTCAGAGGGTCTCAAGTTGTCAGAGCTTCAGTTTTCACATCTGGGCAATGGGTATCACAACCTCACTTCCTCAGGTAGTGCTACTAAAACAGTGTAAGAGAAGGCATGCAAGTGTGATCAGAAGACACTGGAGGACTGCACAGGGGTGGTGCTCTCTGCTGGAAGAGGAGATGCTGAGCTGACCTAGGTTTCATCTAGACCAGGGCTTTTCAACCAAAGGTGATGTTCCCTAGGTGAATTTGGCAGTGTCCAGTGACATTTTGGTTAGTACAGCTTGAGGGGAGGTGGTACTGGCATCTAGTGGGTGGAGACCAGGGATGCTACTCTGTGCCCTGTGATACACAGGACACCTCCCACCACCAAGAATGATCTCATCCAACACGTCGAGAGTTGACGGTGAGAAACTCTGATCTAGAAGGAGAAAAGAAAAAAAATGCATTCAGATGTGGGCAGGACAGGACATTATGGAGGGTATGGAGTTAGTTTTCCTTATGTCTACCTCCCCTTTTTATTTGTATATTTTAAAAAATCACATTTTAGGCCAGGCACAGTGGCTCACGCCTGTAATCCCAGCACTTCGGGAGGCCAAAGCGGGAGGATCACTTGAGGTCAGGAGTTTGAGATTAGGCTGGCGAACATGGCGAAACCCCGTGTCTAGTAAAAAGACAAAAATGAGCCAGGTGTGATGGTTCTCATCTGTAGTCCCAGCTACTTGGGAGGCTGAAGCTCAAGAATCGTTTGAACCTAGGAGGTGGAGGTTGCAGTGAGCGGAGATTGCGCCACTGCGCTCCAGCCTGAGCGACAGAATGAGACTCTGTATGAAAAAAAAAAAAAATCAGATGTTTAAAGATACATAAAAGTAGCAATTATGTATATATATACACACACACATATACACATACGTATACATATATATACATATATATGTGTATATATATTTTTTGAGATGGAGTCTTTCTCTGTCACCCAGGTTGGAGTACAGTGGCACAATCTTGGCTTACTGCAACCTCCGCCTCCTGGGTTCAAGTGATTCTCTTGTCTCACCCTCCCAAGTAGCTGGGCCTACAGGCATGCGCCACTATGCCCGGCTAATTTTTATATTTTTAGTAGAGACGGCGTTTCGCCATGTTGGCCAGGCTGGTCTTGAACTCCTGACCTCAGGTGATCCACCTGCCTTGGCCCCCCAAAGAGCTGGGATTACAGGCGTGAGCCACCACGCCCAGTCAGAAATAATATTTTTAAAGTGTGTTTCCACCACCCCACATTGGCAGTTGTTATTGGTCTCTGCTAATAGTTTTAGTAAAACTAAAAACAGAAATCACAGATAAATTCCTCCCATTGTCTCCCTCTCTCATTTCCCTTTCTTCCCTGGGAGATGCAGCCTCCGTCATGAATTTATTTTTATCTTCTTTGTCCATTTTTTGGTACTTTACAATTAGCAATATCCACGCACAAAGTACTGTGTGAATTTACATTTCTGTTGTCAACAAACACAAATTGAAGGCCGTCACGTACAACTCGCTGTTTTCACTCAACAACTTGTGTTGACAACACGTACGTGGGGCGGATTTGATCCGGGTGTTTTCAGGCTGGTGTATTGCCCTCGAGCTGAGCTTGTTAGTCCTTCACACTGTGCAGATTATAGAGGGATGTGAACTACTTCATCAGAGCTGGTAGCACTCAAGTTCCCAAGCATTGCCTCCCAGTGGAACACGCGGGGAGGTCAGCCCACGAGAAGAGGCAGAGTGGATGCTTTGCAAACACCACATTGCTCTCTGCATGCATCATTGGCCGTCTGGGCTGCTTAAGCAAACACAGATTTTGAAGGAAAGTTGGGGTCTTCATGGATGAGCTTTCCTCTCAGTAACCTCTGTGGTTTGGACAGGGACTCAACAGCCTGCAGCCCGCACCCCCCAACTCCTGGTGAAAAACCGTAATACGAGGCTCTCAATCTTACCTGAGCAAACAGAGGCAGATGCTTGGGCCAGAGAGGCTGACTCTGACGGCCTCGGGAGATGTGAAGTGCCCCTTTCTGGGCTCTCAGCCACACTCCTGGTCCTCTTCAGAGGCATCCACGGCGGCGGGGGTGGTGGTGGTGGTGGTGTGGAGGGAGGAAGGGAGCCCTGTCGAGGGCCTCCTCCATCATCCTGGCATCCTGCACTCGGTGTGGGAGAGGCGACCTGGATGCCCAGTCTGCATTTTTAGAGACAGAAATGGAAAATAAAGCAGTGGCTTCCTGCTATTAAACGGCAGTGTGATTAGTTATAGGAAAATCAATTCATTCTTTGGCTTTGGGGAAGGCTTTTAAGTGTGAAAGGGGATGCTAATCCCCTGGGAAATGATTTTTAAGCAAAATTGCCTTAGTTCTGCCAGCTGCTTAGATAAACACCAGAGGGGGGGGAATGGCAGCTTTTCTCTCCATGTAACAGGGGTTACCAGGAGCCTACCTTCCTCTCTCTGGCTCTCTCCCTCCTTCTCTCTGTCTTCTCCCACATTTACTGAATGCTTACTTTGTGTCTTGTTAACAGACGGACAAGGTCTTTGTTCTTATGGAGGATGGGATGGCAGGTGACTGGTCGTGAAGACAGGAAGGAAGCCAGTGAATGAGACAAAGGAAACACCTGTCTCCCCACTCTCTCCTTGATGACTTTTCACCACTTCTTTCCTTCTGCTTCGTTTCTTCCTTTTCTTTCCTCCCCTGTCCTTCCTTGCTGTCCCTTCTCCCTCTCCCTTTCTCTTCGCTTCCCCTTCCCTTCCCCTGGGAGAACCCTACCTGTTTTTCTTTTTCTTTTTGAGACAGGGTCTCACTCTGTCACCCAGGCTGGAGTGCAGTGGTGCGATCTTGGGTCACTGCAACCTCTGCCTCCCGGGTTCAAGTGATTCTCCTGCCTCAGCCTCCCAAGTAGCTGGAATTACAGGCACCTGCCACCATGCCTGGCTAAAGTTTGTATTTTTTAGTAAAGACGGGGTTTCACCGTGTTGACCAGGCTGGTTTCCAACTCCTGGCCTCACATGATCCACCTACCTTGGCCTCCTAAAGTGCTGGGATCACACGAGTGAGCTGCCATGCCTAGCCTGAATCCTAGTTTCTTGTGCAACCATTCCTGGAGCAACCTGCAGAGTGTTGGTTGAAGGACACAGGCAAGTGTCTCTGCTGCCACCCCAGGTGGACACACATGGAATCCCGCCCCAGGCCATCTTGCAGAACCAAGGGACGAAAGTGCAGGTTGCCTTTGGGACCTGGATCAGGTTCCGCCCTCCCAGGGTTGTCAGGAGTCAACATTTATTTTGGGAAAATGAGCACCCTTGTCGTCTCCTGTGTGTGAGCTTGTCAGTCACCACCTTGCCCAACCCTCCATCAGCAGTGTGCATTCCCAGCGCCCACCTGTGAGCTGTTTCAGTCTGACTGAGTCCACACAGATACCCATCCCTGCCTGCTTTTTATACTTTCCTGTTAGATTTGCAGGAGGAGTTCTGGTTACATAATTTCTTCTAAACAGTCTTGTTGCCCAATCATAAGCATCCATTTGCATATCAGTAACAAAGTAAACTGATAATAATAATGCTTTTAGGCTTGGCACAGTGGCTCATGCCTGCCTTGGAAGGCCAAGGCAGGAGGATCAGTTGAGGTCAGGAGTTCAAGACCAGCCTGGCCAACATGGAGAAACCCCATTTGTGCTGAAAATAGGAAAGAAAAAAATAGCCTTGCTTGGTGATGCATGCCTGTAGTCCCAGCTACTTGGGAGGTTGAGGCACAAGAATCTCTTGAACCTTTGAGGAGGAGGTTGTAGTGAGCCAAGATCACACCACTGCACTCCAGCCTGGGCAAACTAGTGAGACTCCATCTCAAAAAAAAGTAATGCTTTTAATAATAATGATGATGATGGTGATGATATTCACAGAGCTAACATATTCTGAGAGATTGCTAGTCATCAGATACCATTTAGTACTTTATATATTTGGTTTTATTTACTTTTTAAAACAACCTTGAAGGCTAGCTGCTATCATCAAACCATGTTACAGATGGGAAAACTGAGGCTTACTAAGGTCAACTAATATGCCCAGAGAATCAGATCTTGGAAATGAGTGCAGATCGGTCTGACCCCAAGGCCTGTGCTTTTAACCACTGACTTTCCTACCTTGATGGCAGAGTTGGAAGGGGAGCCTGAACCACATGTTACATGAGCCTAAACAGAAATTGTTATCTTTAAACAGAGTCGTCGTGTAACAGGAGGGATGACAGGATTATATTAGTGTCACCTTTTTGTGCTTTGCCGAGGCCATAACATCCAGTCTTTACATGTCCTGCTCCCAGCCCCCACCCACTCACCCACCTGGCACATTCAGAAGCTTAGCTGGGAAAATGGGTGCAGGAATCCAGCTACATAAAGGGTATAAATGTCCCTTTCGGAGAGGCACAGTGAGAAGAACAAAGGATTTGAAACCAGACAGACTTGAATTCAGATACTAGTTCATGACCTTGGGTAGATTACAGATCTCCTTTTCCCAGCTCAGCCGCCTTGTCTGTGTAAGCTTTCCAGGTCACCAGCTAACTGCCAGGGCTCAGAGGTCACTGCAGGTAGCATGATGTGCATAGTACATATGTGGTTGGCATCTTACCCTTCCTTTCTCAAATCAGGGGTGACTGGGCCTCTGTCTGCTCCATCCTGTGCACACCCAAGAACCTGCTCGGCTTCTGTGAGGAAGGTAGGGTACTGAGCCGTGTGCTGGGCCTATGTGCAGAAGGTAGGGTACTGAGCCGTGTGCTGGGCCTATGTGCAGAAGGTAGGGTACTGAGCCGTGTGCTGGGCTGGGGTGATTGCCTCTCTCTGATCTCCTTTGCCTCTCCTTCTGCTAACAGAGCAGAAGCCTGTTCTGCCCCATGTGCGGCTGCCCCTCTCTTTGAAATGCTTGGCTTTTGGGGCAGGTGCTGGCTCTGAGAGATACTCTTCATTTACCAAAAGTGCTTAGAGCCGCTCATTTCCACAGGCCAGGGCTGGGGTGGCTCAAGCCCAGCCAGTTTACCTACAGCCACTGAGTCAGGCCATATGTGCCCTCTTAGAATGAATGCTGGGTCTAGGGTCCGTGCCGAGCTCAGCCAAGGCCAGGAGGCAGGAGGGCTGCTCTCGGCCCCTGAAAGATGAGGGGCTAAAGCCAGTGTCTGCTCGTCTATTTTCCTTCTCACTTTGTGGATGTTCTCAGATCCCATCTGGTCGGCCACTCATGCAGCAGGGTGGACAGGCAGGGCCCAGCTGGTGCAGCTTTTGGTTGATGAGCCTGATGTCAAGGGTTCCGTCCCTGCCTGCAGTGAAAAGTGCATAGACTTTGCAGTGGGGACACGTCTGGGTCAAATACTAGCTCGAGCATCCCTCTGGCTGAGTCACTTGGCTTTCTGAGTCTCACACCTCTTATCTGTGAAATGGACTCGCAATTAATGCTTTGTGACTGTTCGACATGTTGTATGTAAAGTACATCAAGCTGTTCTTTGGCCTGTAATATGCTGGAGCCAATCCATATTGGCTTTTGAAAGCCAAGTGTTGAATTTTCAGGAATCCTGCAAGCCAGATGTTAAGCCATTAAGCTGGAAATGGGCCACGCTGTAGTGGGAGTATTTATACCGTGGAAATCAGCAAACATTTCAAATCAGGACTTCCCCCAGCCTGAAGTCCGTACCACTTTCTGTGGAGGTTGGGACGGAACGTTCTTACCTGTCCTTCTTCCTTCTTTGTGGTGGTCTCTTCTCCTGTTCAGAATCATCCCCCAAGACTGCGAGCCCAGGACTTTCTGGTCCAAGCCTGGTCTGTGCTGGATGTGAAAACACCCTATTCTTTTCTCATCCAGCCCCATTGAGCCTCCCAAAGCCTCAAGCCCTTTCACATCTCGCTCACAACCTGGCATGAAAGCCTGAGACTGACCAAGTCTGGGTCCTGTGGATCCTGCTACCTGGTGTGATGTGCTCCTCATCCTGCAGTCCCTGCCATGTTCTTTCTTCCTTTCTCTCTCTCTCTGTCTCTGTCTCTCTGTCTCTCCCTCTCTGCTTCCCTCCTAGATTCCACTGTATTCCTCCTTTATTTGTGAGCAAGCAGAGGAGTGAAAGGGATGAAATGCTCTCTTCTCATTGCTGTACCATTTCAGCACCCAGGAGAGTCCCCCCGCACACACCGCCTGCCAGCAAGTAGAGGCTCTCCTGCTTTGGGTTATATGTTGTGTTGCCTTGTACACTGGGTCCAGCCTACGCTTCCTACCCAGCAGTCCTAATGAGGATGCACACACTAGGGCATATCTGTCTCCACACTTAGGAGACAAATCTAAGAGCAGGGCTGACACATGGTGCCATCTTCAAATGGGATGTATTTGATTATTTGATTGCTCTCTGAAATTTAGCCTCGATGAGGCTAGCATTTGCACACCATCCTATGCAACATCTACTGTGGAAATCAGGCTTGTGGTAATATGTGAGGTGAAGGGCTATGGGCAGGAAACTTGTTTCATGATTTTTTTCAGTGTCGACTTGTGGATAGTTTTCACCCATTTCGTGGGGGTAAGATTTGTGCGAAGAGTCAAGAGACCCGTTGCCTGAGAATGGAAAGACGTCAAGCATCACAGACTTTCTCCTGCTCCTTGGGGGTGGAGGTCGATTGAGGCTTTGTATGAGCGCATCTGGCAGGAAGTGACATCTGTAGCAGCAGCTGGCTGGAAGAACACTGAAGATGGGGTGCGGCTAGGTTCAGTGATGAATGGTGCTTTACATTCCTTCCCAGAATTTTTCAAAGTGGGTTCTGCTACAACTGCAAAGGGAATGGTTGGGTGAGGAGCTGCAATGGTTGTCCTTTATACAGCAGAGTGCTCTGTGTGTCCTTGTTCAAGCTTTGCAAGCAGGTGAAATGGGCGTGCATTTGTACCTCTTTCCCATCTCACAGGCACAGCATAACCCTTGAGAAGGTCCAAGGGGAAGTGGGACTTAATAGCTTCTTGGAAAGCGAGAATATCACTATGCTTTGACTTTGCCAGCAGTATAAATTAGTAGCAGGTGCCGTCGAAGCCTCCATTTGACTCTCTGTTTCTCTTTGGAAGTACTTTGCACACTGACAATGATTTTTTTAAAGCATGTGCAATTGTTGATTAGGTGTATCTCCTGCTTGTCTCTAGATTGTGAACTCTGAGGGAGGAAGGATGGCCACTGTGTTTGTCTTGTTCACCACAATGTCATCAGTCATTTTCACAGTGTTGGACTTGTAGGATGTGCTCATGAAATGCTTGTGGAAAGATTGACTGTCATTACTCTTCTGGGTTCATGAATAATATTAATTATTACCAATAATAGCAAAATATTAGTAACATGACTGATTTGGGGCTTAGGAAAAGCTGGATTCCAAACCTTGTTTCTCTTCTTAGGTGCATGTGTACATTCAAATTTCTATAGTTTTGAGTTTCTTATTTTATAAAGTGTGAACAGTAATAGCTTTCACAGAGTGTTGTTTTCCGGGATGAAAGAAATAATGCCTCTCAGCTCCCAGTGCAGAGCTGAGCATATCGTTAAAATTGTTACTTTTATTGTTAATATAATTATCTTTATTAGTATGTCTTGCAACTCTCTCACATTCATTTAGAAGTGCTGGTTGGAATAAGTTGGCATTTTCAAAATTTAAGCCACTTTGCTAAGGTGTGATTAAGATACAAAAATCTGGATATCGTTAACATATACAACTTGTTAAGGTTGGAGATAAGAATACATCTGTGAAACCATCACCACAACTTACACCATAAACCTGTCCATCACCTCTAAAATTTTCCTCCTGACTTCTTATTTATATTTGTTAATATTTTTAGTTTCGTGTGACTTAAGAACACTTAACATAAGATCTGTAGCTCTTATAGCCATATCCAAGGACTCTTAGAAATAGTCTTCCCTTCATCCATGTCCCTGCAAAGGACATGAACTCATTATTTTTTATGGCTGCATCGTATTCCATGGTGTATATATGCCACGTTTTCTTTATCCAGTGTATCGATAGGCATTTGGGTTGGAATACACACAGAAACAGAAAACCAAACACTGCATGTTCTCACTGATAAGTGAGTTGAACAATGAGAAAACATGGACACAGGGAGGGAACATCACACACCAGGGCCTGTCAGGGGGTGGGGAGCAAGGGGAGGGAGAGCATTAGGACAAATTCTTAATGCATGTGGGGCTTAAAACCTAGATGATGGGTTGATAGGTACAGCAAACCACTGTGGCACATGTATACCTGTGTAACAAACCTGTACGTTCTGCACATGTATCCCAGAACTTAAAGTAAAATTTAAAAAAATTAGTCTTCTCTGCATATATGTGTTATACGTCTCTTGATTGGGGACCTATTTATTAATTTTTCTCTGGGAATGATCTGGTTGAATTGGAGGACTCTGGTTTCACTAACTTCAAAGTAAACTATATATGGTCTTAGAACCATGATTTCCTGACAAATTCACATTAACAACACTAATAATAGTTAATGTATAAACAATTTATTGTATCACAAATGCTTTGTGGTTTTTCTCACACTTAATCCACATTACAAGATAGTGTGGTTGATCCTGCTGTCACTGTTTTACAGAGGATGAAATTGGGACTGGAGTGAATAAAGTATGTACAATCACAGGGCCAGTGAATAGGAGTGGAATAAGAATGCAAGGCCTGACAGCCCGACTCTAGGGTCTGAAGTATTGAGCAGCACACTGTGGCTAAGCTGTCATATAGAGGCACTCACTGTTCACTTGCTGGACTTGGAGGGTTTGGTTAGAGGTCTGCAAATTTCGTTTCTTTTGTTTTTTTTTTTCTTTTCTTCTTGTTTTCTCTTTTCTTTTCTTTCTTTTCTTTCTTTCTTTCTTTGAGACAGAGTCTCACTCTGTCACCCAGGTTGGAGCGCAGTGGCATGATCTTGGCTCACTGTAACCTCTGCCTTCCAGTTCAAGCCATTCTCTTGCTTCAGACCTCCAGGTAGCTGGGATTACAGGCGCCCACCACAGCGCCTCGCTGATTTTTGTATTTTTCGTAGAGATGAGATTTTGCTACATTGGCCAGGCTGGTCTTGACCTCCTGACTTCAGGTGATCCACCCACCTTGGCCTCCCAAAGTGATGGGATTACAGGAGTGAGGTCTGCAAATTCTTGGTCGCATTTCATGATCCGGACTCCAGGGCAAGGCTGGAGAGAAGGCCTGCTCTGTGGCTACAAGTCAGTTGTTGAGCGAAGCAGTGCCAGGATTTTGATCTAGCAAGTGGAGTGAGGAGAGGGAATGAAGAAAGGCTCGCAGACCTGGGAAGGTTTTCTTCTCTTTTGTTACTGGAGAACTCAGCCAAACAAGCTGCTGAGAAGCCGAGACCCCAAGACTGAGACATCAGGGTTGGAAAGGTGTCCTGACCCAGGCAGAGCAAACTCCTCATTGCAGTCCAAGTTTGGGGCTGAAACAAGCTGAGGGGGGACCCAGGCTGTCCTTCCTGAGCATGAGCCTTGAGTGACCACATGCCACAGTCATGTAACTTTGATCATCAGATTGGGGGACTTAATTCACTTGATGAGACTTGGCATGGTGCTTCTTGACCTTGGAAAATGGCAGCGACTTTCCTATTTAACTCACTCTGTGCATGGGTCATTTTTTCTCGGGGTATTACCTGGAATACGCAGAGGGCACAGATCTCTCTGTCTCACGGGTATTACATGGAAGGGTCTTTATGGTTTCAGTGCCAGAATCAGAAAGGAAACCGACCATTTTAGCTTGAGGGGAGGGGAGTCAAGGTGCACCTGAGGATAACGAATATCAAAAAGATAAAGATGATTTACCTATGCCTCATCCATCCATCTGCCCACTCACCTATTCCTTTTTCCCTGTAAATATTTATCCACCCACCCACCAAATATTGATAGGGGATTTCTGCATAGTCATTGTGCTGATCATGGGGGCTATAGACTGAACATAAAGGACATGGTCCTCTGACCTCAGAAATCTTACAGTCTTAGGGAAGGGAGGTTTATAGTGTCTGGTAATTAGAAACTGTTGTCTTTATCTTTTGTTTAAACCCTTTCCAGGCTTGAAACATCCCGTGTCACCTAGTAGGCACCCAAAAAATGGATGTTGGGTGTATTAACGAACAAACCATATAGACAGGGTTAAAAGAAGGCAACTTGGTCCAGAGAAGAGGAAGTGAATCCCCATTTAGGGAGACAGGGCGTGAAACTAGGAAGGAAAGGTGGCCATACAGTGTAGAGTCACACGCTGGCAGGGCTAAGAAGATATAGAGACCAGAACTGAGGGTGAGACGTGGGGCCAGAAATCATCTTCCATCTGACTGTAGCTTGCAGATTAACCACTTCCTAGGTTTCTGAAGTATGTGGACCAGACATTTTAGTTTTTAGAAATTTAAAATTTATTTTTATTTCCATAGGTTTTTGGGGAAGCGGGTGGTATTTGGTTACATGAATAAGTTCTTTAGTGTTAATTCGTAAGATTTTGGTGGACCTATCTCCCAAGCAGTATATACTGAACCCAATTTGTGGTCTTTTATCCCTCACCCACTTCCCCATTGTATCATTCTTACACCTTTGCATCCTCATAGCTTAGCTCCCACTTGTAAGTGAGAAGATACTATGTTTGGTTTTCCATTCCTGAGTTACTTCACTTAGAATAATAGTCTCCAGTTTCATCCAGGTTGCTGTGAATGCCATTAATTCATGCCTTTTTATGGCTGAGTAGTATTCCATCATATATATACACACACACACACACACACATATATATGTATATATGTGTGTATGTAATTACATATATATCTGTATATACACACATATATATCACAATTTCTTTCTCCACTCGTTAATTGATGGATACTTGCATTGCTTCTACATTTTTGCAATTGTGAATTGTGCTGCACTAAACATGCATGAACAATTATCATTTTTGTGTACCCTTGGTAGATACCCAGTAGTGGGACTGCTGTATCAAATGGTAGTTCTAGTTTTAGTTCTTTAAGGAATCTCACACTATTTTCCATAGTGGTTGTACTAGTTTACATTTCCACCATCAGTGTAGAAGTGTTCTGTGTTCACTGCATCCATGCCAACATCTACTGTTTTTTGATTTTTTTTTATTATGGCCATTCTTGCAGGCATTAGGTGGTATTGTGTTGTGGTTTTGATTTGCATTTCCTGATGATTACTGATGTTGGACATTTTTCATATGTTTGTCGGCCATTGGTATATCTTCTTCTTTTTTTTTTTTTTGAGACGGGGTCTTGCTCTGTTGCCCAAGCTGCAGTGCACTGGCTTGATCTCCGCTCACTGCAAGCTCTGTCTCCCAGGTTCACGCCATTTTCCTGCCTCGGCCTCCCGAGTAGCTGGGACTACAGGCGCCCGCCACCAAGCCTGGCTAATTTTTTGTATTTTTAGTAGAGATGGGGTTTCACCATGTTATCCAGGATGGCCTCAATCTCCTGACCTTGTGGTCTGCCCACCTCGGCCTCCCAAAGTGCTGGGATTACAGGCATGAGCCACCGCGCCTGACTGGTATATCTTTTTTTTGAAAATTGTCTATTCACTGGACCAGACATTTTAAACCTGGGGTTAGTGGATTGAATTCATGGAGTCTGAAAACTTGGCTGTGAAAAAAGTGACATATTTATTTACATGAACTGTAACTGAAAAGTTAAAGAGTTTCCTCCAATTATCAAGGTAGAGAACAAACCACAGGTGGTTTCTAGCAGAATCTGTGGCTTTGTCATCAGTCAAATCATAGGTATTTTCACATCACATTACAATTGTTGCAGGTATCCCAAAATACTAATTTATCCTCATCCCTACCTTGAAATTATGGTGGTTATTAGGTGTGCTGCTGGATCTTGTTATTTAATGCATTAATAAAGACGCATCAATTGATAAATCACAGGTTGCAGTATTATCAATGTCTTTTATAGTCCTTTGTATTCTATTTTTATGAATTTAAAAACATCCTGAGAGGGGATCTATAGGTCTTGTTAGACCAGCGGGTTTCAAGGCACATAAAACAGTTAAAAACCTCTCATTTAGATACAAATGCCTTATCTGCATTCAGAGAGGATGAGGCTCAGGTTGATTGGGGGACCTGGAGTGTGGAGGTCAGGGAAATGATGTTTAGAGCCAAGGTTGTTTGGTTGAGTGGCTGGTATTAAATGGTATTCTCAAGCGCCCCAGTGAGAGAGGGGAATTTGGTGCAAGCTCTAGACCAGCAGGTCCTCCCCATTACACTCTCCTCTCCCTCCCCTTTTGGGCTTCGCTGGTAGAGTCTGGTGACTATGAAGGGGTCTTTGGCTCATCATTTCATAACTGGGACTCAGGGAGAGATACTGTCCTCCAGATGCTTGTCTCAGACCTGCGATTTCATTATCAATGCAATGTGAGTAATGAATGCCACGTGTTGTGTGCGATGCGTTCTTTTAGGTTTATGAAATCACCAGGTACTATTCTGATTGGGTGTTTTCATCATCTCTTGAGAAGATAGGAAATTTGTGGTTGCCGTTTGCTCTGTTTAGATGATTTTCACATTTCTTTCTCTGCACAGTTCATTATTATTATTATTATTTTGTAATTGCCATAGAGATAAAGTGCTTAAAATAACCAGTTTAGAGCTAAGCTGATAAAGCTAACAGATCCATAAATTGGGCCATGAATGACGCTTGAAGATGCCTGCTGTGTCGGAGAGGCGAGCTGAAGCAGGCGGAGTGGTGAATGAGGGAGAAGAGTAGACGGGAAGAGATTCCTAATGTGGAGCATGAAGGATTCTGAGCTGGCTTTCCTGTGACTGTAGCTGCTGTGTGTGCAAATTGAGGCTGAATTGCCTCCAACCCAGGATGTAAGAGGGCCCAGAATGGCTTGATAGAGGGTTGAGGAGGTAGAAGCATGTTGAATCAGTCCTAAGCTTTGCTGTGCTAGGGCTGGGAGTGCTAACTCAATGGCATGTTCATTCTTCACCTGCTCACTTCACCCTGACCATCTTCTTCCTGCGACTGGGAAAATAAAAGAAACTTAAAAGATCTCCTGTCTTTCCTCACTGTATATCTCTTTGTGATACAAAGTTGAATCTACTCTCCCAACTTATTACAAACATTCCATGGAACATAGGAGGAGAAAATAACAAATGAATAATATGACATATGTGGTATACTTACCATCCAGGCCACTGACAGGGAACATTTTGTCTCCTCTGCTTTACCTACGTATGTGTATATTGAAAGAGATATCTATGCATGTTTATGTGTGTGTGGTGTGTATATGAGCCACAGTAAGTTGTATGTATCCACCCTAGAAACATTAGCCTGAGTCTTCTCAGGATAAGAACAAAATTAATAACTCCTTCATATTACCTAGTCTCCAGTAGATATCCAGATTTTCCCAGTTGTCTCCCAAATGTCTTTTTTATCTGTTAAGTTTTTAGATTTTAAAATATCTAATTGACAAAAATTGTATGTATTTAAGGTATGCAGTGCAATGATTTGATGTACATACACACTATGTAATGATTATGACAATCAAATTGACATGTTGGTCTTCACCCATAGTTAGTTACTGTTATGTGAGGTGAGGACACTAAAAGTCTGCTCTTTTATCAAATTTTAAGGAAACACAGCGGCATTTTTAACTATAGTTATCATGTGCTACATTGGATTCCCAAAACTTAGACTTTTTTTTTTTTTTTTGAAACAGAGTCTTGCTCTGTTGTCCAGGCTGGAGTGCAACGGTGAGATCTTGGCTCACTGCAACCTCCATCTCCTGGGTTCAAGCGATTCTCCTGCCACAGCCTCCTGAGTAGCTGGGATTACAGGCATGTGCCACCAAGCCCAGCTCATTTTTTGTATTTTTAGTAGAAATGGGGTTTCACCATGTTAGCCACGATGGTCTCCATCCCTGACCTCATAATCCACTCGTCTCGGCCTCCCAAACTGCTGGGATTACAGGCGTGAGTCACCGCACCCGGCCAAAACTTAGACATCTTGTAACTGAAAGTTTGGACCCTTTGACCAACATCTTTCCATTTTCCTCTTAAAATTCCCCTCAGAAAACTGGGATTTGTATCAAAGTTGACATGTTCCATTTGACTGTTTATACCTTTGTGTGTCTTCTAATTTAAAACAGTAGTTCTGAACCACTTTAGTTTCAGGACTTCTTTGTGCTCTTAGAACATATTGAAGAGCTTTTGTGTATGTGAACAGTCTCTCTCCATAGTTTACTGTACTGGAAAATTAAAATGAGGACTTTCTAAAATGCAGGGTTTCCTGACCACATAATCTATTATCTGTTAAAGTGGTAATATCATCACATATTCTGGAAAACTCCCCCATACACTCATAAGAAAATGAGAGTAAAACATGCCCATAGCATCACAGTATTACCACGAAGTAGTTTTGACTTGGTGGATCTCCCTAAAAGAGTGCTGCGGACCTGGACCCCACTTTGAGAATCACTGACCTGGAGTCACCCTCTATCGTTTTAATGTTATGGCTATTTTTTCTTTCTTTAAAAATGTGTTAGTGAAAACTTAAAACACATGAAATAGAGAAAATGGTGTGGAATTCTTTTGAATTGTAATAAGTCACTGATAACACAGCAATAGGGGGTAGAGGTTTGAAGTTCCAGTGCTAGTTGAAACTGAAGATAATCAGGGTCACCATTTAGTCCCCTCCATTTCTAAGTTGTGCAGTGGCTTCTTTGCTTCAGTTTCCTTATCTGCATAATGAGGATAGTAACACCTATGCCACTCTTAGGTTAAAAGGATTAAATAAAGAGCATATATCATGTGGCTGGGATAGTGTTTAACATGTAGCAAATGCTCAGTGCATGTTATCTATTACTATCTGTAGTGGGGTTTCCAGTGGTCAGGGGAGCAATTTTGCATCCCAGAGGGCAGTTGGCAATGTCTGGAGAAATTTTTGATTGTCACACACACAGGGAGTGTGTTACTGACATCTGGTGGGTGGAGGCCAGGGATACTGCTAAACACCCTACAATGGACAGGACAACTGTCTACAGCAAAGAATGACCCGGTTCCAAATGCCAAGAGTGTTGAGGTTGAGAAATCCTATTTTTAAAATTGATTATTTTATTTTATTTTCAAGACAGGGTCTTCTTCTTCATCTAGAATGGAGTGCAGTGGCATGAACATGGCTCACTGTAGCTTCAACCTCCTGGGTTCGAGATCTTTCCGTCTCCCAGGTAGCTGAGACCACAGGTACATGCCGCCGTGCCCAGCTAATTTTTTTTTTTTTTTTTAGAAATGGGGTCTCACTATGTTGGCCAGGCTGTCCTCAAACTTCTGGCCTCAAGCTATTCTCCCACTTTAGCTTCCCAAAGTGCTGGTATTAAACGCATGAGCTACCACACCTGGCTGAAAAATCATGTTGAATAGCCAATTGAAATAGCTTCAGTCAAGCAGTGACTGGTTGTTGAGAGTGCAGGTGGTGCAATCCCGTATTTAACATTGCATCATTCAAAGCTGGTGTATGTATTGAATGAAAGTAGTCAGAAGCTGTAAAGCCCCTACTTGGTGCAAGGCACAGTGCTGAGTGCTGCAGGAATAACGTCATGTAAAGCACCCTGCGGCCAGTCAGCGTGGAAGCAGCAGGAAAGCTGGAGACCACGCCATATACTGGGTCACCTCTTGTCTGTATTTGTCCCAGCCTCTTGTACTTCACACGTCAAAGACATTCAAAAGGCAGCTGTGCCTTTTAGTTGAAAGTTGGTGGCTGAAGCTTGGTGGAGAAGATTGCCTTGATGCTCCTATTTTTGTTCCAGTTGAAGCAAATGGGGCAGTCACCTTCCCTTCAGGGACAAGCCGGCACTTGAGATATTCCAGCCACCGTGAAATTCCTCTGTGTGTGAACATCAGAACTGCTCCTGCGGACCCCACACGTGGAGGAGACAGACAGAGAGAGCACACTGTGTTCTCTCACAGAGACCCACCCTTCTCGGCAGCTGCCTCTAGGCATTCCCCTCTCACCATAGCTGCTGTGTCTGCTTCATCTGTGTGTTGTTTCTTCGATTAGCTAAATTTCAATAATCATGTCTTTAAGGAACTGCATCTCTTGACTTGGGGGTTCTCAAGCCAAACTGTGCAACGAAGTCTGCCGTGAGCTCTTTAAAAGTGGATTACTGGCTGGGAGCGGTGGCTCATGCTTATAATCCCAGCACTGTGGGAGGCCGAGGCGGGCAGATCATGAGGTCAAGAGATCGAGACCATACTGGCCAACATGGTGAAACCCTGTCTCTACTAAAAATATAAAAATTAGCTGGGCATGGTGGCATGTGCCTGTAGTCCCAGCTCCTTGGGAGGCTGAGGCAGGAGAATCACTTGAACCCAGGAGGCAGAGGTTGCAATGAGCCAAGGTTGCACCACTGCACTCCGGCCTGGTGACAGAGCGAGACTCCTTCTTAAAAAAATAAAATAAAAAAGTGGATTCCTGTTCTTCCTCCCAGAGGTTCTGCCACAGGACCCAGTAATCTGATAGCCAGCAAACTCCCTAAAGGGTTATCCTAGTTGGAATGGAGAATCTGTACATTTGTCCTACTAAATGTGCTTTGAGTATCAGAAAATCAGAAGTTCCTAAGTGGGAAATACTGATGCTTGGCCCACACGGTCCTAATTCCTTTTTGCTTTTTCCAAATTCTTGGGATCCATTGGGGGATAATGCTGTACCTAGTTTAAAATCCTCCTCTGGCTTCTCATTGTCCTCAGAATGCAATACCCATAGCCTTGGTCCTGTGTAGAAGGCCCTGCACACTTGGGCTCCTGCCCGTCTCCATATTGTCATCCCGGGTTGGTCTCCCATTTGTTATCTCTACTCCAGCTGCACGGATCTCCTGGAAGCCCTGATCAAGCTCTGCTCTTTCCCTTTTTCATTGAGATCGAGTCTTGTTCTGCCGCTCTGGGTGGAGTACAGTGGCACAGTCCTAGCTCACTGCAGCCCTCTACCTCCTGGGCTCAAACGATTCTCTCATCTCAGGCTCCCGAGTAGCTGAGACCACAGGTGTGCACCACCATGGCTGGCTAATTTTTTGATATTTTTACATAGAGGGGGTCTTGCTATATTGTCCAGGCTGGTCTCGAACTCCTGGGCTCAGGCGATCCTCCCACCTTAACCTTCAAATTTGCTGGAATTACAGGTGGGAGCCACTGCTCCTGGCCAAGCTCTTTTCCATCTCAGAGCCTTTGCACCCACAGTCACCTCTGCCCCAAATAGTCTGCCTCTTGCTTTCCAATTGTCTGGCTCCTTTTCCTCCTCCAGGTTTGGCTTTAAGGACATCCCATCTGATGGGCCTTCTCTGGCCTCCTTCCTGCTAAAAGTAGTTCTCCCTTATTATCTCACATACCACCTTGTTCTTTGCATTTCTAGAAATAATCACCTTTGATAAAATAAACAGGATTGTATGTTTGCTATTTCCCTGACCAGCTAGTGCCACAGGGGCAGGGATCTTTGGATCACCAGTTACCATCAGAGAACCAGCGCCTGGTTTAGTGTTTGGCAGATAGTTAGCACTCAGTAAGTATTTAGTGGATGAATGAATATATGGCTGGATTCCCTCTAGCTGTTTCTCCATATTTACGGAGTGTCCTGATCTTAGGACAGATCCTGGAAAACTCAGGCTGCCACAGTCCCTCGGGCCCTCACAGGGAGTTGTGGGCACAGCCGTCCTTCCAGGGTTTATACGCACGTGCTGCTGAGCGGGGGCAGAGCCGTGCTGTGCCCTGAAAGCCCACAGAAGTAGGGGCTGTTGTCAGCAGGCCCCAGCTTCTGAGAGGCATCTGCTGAAAGCTGTTGTTGGCACGCCTGTGTCAGGAGAGAAGCAGAGCTGACGAAATGTCAAAGGGTGAATGGGATAATCAGGCCCCAGCCGTCAAAACCGCCACCCACTCAAGCCCGTCAGAGCCTACAAGAGAAATCTTTCAGACATGTCAGCTTCTCCATGTGTCTAATGGCAGAGAGCAAGGATGCCCCCAAGGGAGGTTTGCAGGGGCCTGTTTGGATTCTCCGGAGCCTTTATAAGCCACAGTTGGGCACATCCATCATGGATATGGAGGCAGCTGGGAAGGAAAGGGAGGGCAGTTCTTGGCAGAGTGCGGGCATCTGGTCCATTTCCCAATGTGTGGAGTAAATGCCTGGTTGGATCCTCATTATCCCATTTCTGTGGCCACCTTCTTTTCTTCAACGTTGGTACTTACGAGGCAATGTAAAGGTCTTACAAGTCCTCGGCACAGTAAACAGAGCTCAGGAAAGTCTTCAGGAAGATTGCATGCTCCTTTTATTCCCATGGCAAGGTCCATTGAATTCCATTGAATTCACATTGTTCCCTGGATCTCTCAGGCATCATCCCAGATCCTAGAAACAGAGCGAGGGACAAGACAGACCAAATAGGTCCCTTTGGAGCCCGCATTTCAGTTGGAACAGATAGACAATATATTAAATACATACCTAAGCCAACAATGTACTTAAAGACTGCGATAGAATCCACAGAAGAAGGAGGCAGCTAATAGGACAGGCAGTGAGCTGGGGCAGCCACTTTAGATAGAAAAAGAACGTGAAGGATGAGCTCTAATCCACATCTTCCTCCTCATCTTTTTTTTTTTCTGGATAGAGAATGAATCTCTATTTCTCCTGCTTAAGGAATCAACATGAAGTTGTTATGTGAAGACATCAGGGTGGTAGAGATGTGACTTTTGTGGGGGTAACTGGATTTTCATCTGAGCCCTAGGATGATGAGTCTTGATTTTACCACTGCTCAGTTTGCGTGTATTAAGTATCTTTCTGCTTTGTGGATTGCCCTGTGTGTTTCATTCTGTCTCCTACCAGACACATGAAAAAAAAAAAAAAAATAGGGCAAGGCCTCTGAGGGTTGGCCTTGTTTTCCCAAGGGCTGCTCCAGAGTCCTCAAATTTCAGTTGAGGTTGATAAGATGCCTGTTCTGCCATCTACCTTCAGGATAGGTCAGTCCCTATTTTGCTATTATTTATAAAGTAGAAGCGTCTGGCTTTGTGGGAATACCCCAGTGTTTTTGTTGTTGCTTACTTAGTTTTTGGCTTCTTTAACATTTGTTTTCACTTTATTATGTTTTTGTATTTTCTTAGGGTTTGTTTCATTCTCTACTCTCTCCACCCCCAAGATTCCTGAGTTCAAGCTAGGTTTAGTTATTTGCCCTTTCTTGTTTGCTAATACATACATGTAAGGCTATACATTTTCCTCTGAGAACAACTTTGGCTGTGTCCTGTCACGTTTGCTCTATGGCACATTGCCATTTCGTTCTACATTGTTTATTAATTTCCATTTTGATTTTCTGTTTAGAAATATATTTTAAAATTAGCAAGTATGCAGATAGTATTGGGGATTGGTTTTGGGTTACTTACAATTTTATAGGATTGATGTGAGTGAGTGAGATCCATTAGTTCATCAACTTAAAGAAATTCTTGATTTCCTTTGCGGCCTAGTATGTAGCCAGTTTTTAGAAGTGTACTTGAAAATCCCATGTATCCTGCTTGTATATTCGGTTTGAACAAACTCTTTGGATTTTCTTATTTTTCTGATTGATCTCTGGATTTCTTTTCATTTATCCTTTCTAGTTGGTGTTTCCGCAGGGGGAACTATTATAATTAGTTTTTCTTCTTGCTTAGTTCTAGCACCAAGCCAGGAATTTCAAAGTAAGAAGAAGAAAACTAAATAACCCCTTTATCATCACCCCAGGTTGGACAAGAGGATATTTCTGGCAATGAGACTTTATAGTGAAGTGGGGGTGTGTTTATCGATGCAGCGAAACTGCCTGTGGCAAGGATGTCTCTGCAAAGGCTGAGAGATCTACCTCTAGAACACTTTGAGGGGATGGCAGCAGTTGCACTGGTTGGCTTCGTAATGAGGCATTTCTAGAAATACAGCATTTTGTCCATGAGGAAAAAAAAATTCTGACAACCACATCGTCAACAAGCATGCTTTAAAAGGCCAGGAGTTCAGGACCAACCTGACCAATATCGTGAAACTCTGTCTCTACTAAAGGTACAAAAATTAGCCAGGCATGGTGGTGTGTGCCTGTAGTCCTAACTACTCAGGAGGCTGAGGCAGGAGAATCGTTTGAACCTGGGAGACAGAGGTTATAGTGAACTGAGATCATGCCACTGCACTCCAGCCTGGGCAACAGAGCGAGACTCCATCTCACAAACAACAGAAACACCAACTTTTAAAAAAAGATTTGCAAATATATATATTTAAGGTCATCTCTGAGCTGAATCAGCCTTGAAGCGAAAAATCATCTCTTTTTCCCGACCTTAACACAGAGCTTTAGAAACCTGTGAGAAAGAGAAGCACTTCAAAAGGAAGACTTCATTGGTAACCAAAAGTATCAGAGGTGGTTCTGATAACCACTGGGGCTGCTGGAAAGTACGTACTAGAGCAATCTGTTATCTGGGAGCATTAACGGGGTGGATTGAGGCTGGATTGTTTTCCTCTTCAGATTAAACTGCAGCCTTGGAAGGCTTTGGGGACGTGACAGGTAGGTGTGTTATGCATAACTCTTCATTTTAACCAAACCAGCAGTTTCTTCTTCTCCTTTCCCTTATCATCAAGATGCCAGTGTTCTTTCTCCGTGTGTGACAAGTCTGTTGACAGCAGGCTCCTCCTCTCCTCCTTCCCACTTTTGTTTTAGGTGCCTGTTCTAACACATGAGGTCATTCACCATTATCTTGGAAATGCTCATAGCTGGTCTGAAGTTGCTGAAGAGGTGGTGGGTGGAGCACACTTTTGACTCCTTTGGCATTAGATTCTCCCTAGCTTGCTTATCTCAGTTCACCGCTTTGGGGATGGATACTCAGGCTTTGGTCAGGCAGAGCATTGCTACAGCTGGATGCCTATGTAGTAGTATTCATGATACATTACAAAATTTAAATGAAAATAATCCTTGCCCAATCAGTCCATCCATTGGTACTGTCTGAGCACTCACATAACAGCAGTTGGATAGCACCCCAACAAAGATCTCAATTCAAACCAAGTTGAATAGACCCAAAATGTAATCTCAAGGAGCTGAAAATTCCAGAAGGTTGTCCTTTCCCCCAAGTGTGACGGAATCTGGACACTCTAATGATGCCTCAAGGCATCTGTCCTACTCTGTCCTTTCCTTCTGTTTTGGTTTTATTTTTTCGGTGGAGGAGTGGCCACCCTCAGCTCCAAACTGTTTGACTATCTCAGCCTACCCAGCAGCAGGAGGGAGCCAGGTTTCTGCAAAAACCTCAAGGCTCGGGCTCATTGGGTTCACCTGGGTCAGGAACCCACCTCTAGAGCAGTCCTGCCAAAGAGAATGGGAACAAGCTGGCTTTTTTTTTTTTTTTTGGAGACTGAGTCTTGTTCTGTTAGGCCTGAGTGCAGTGGCGCTATCTTGGCTCACTGCAACCTCCAACTGCCTGATTCAAGCGATTCTCCTGCCTCAGTCTCCCAAGTAGCTGGGATTACAGGCACGTGCCACCATACCTAGCTAATTTTTGCATTTTTATTGGAGACGGGGTTTCACCACTTTGGCCAGGATGGTCTCGATCTACTGACTTCGTGATCTGCCTGCCTTGGCCTGTCAAAGTGCTGGGATTATAGGCGTGAGCCATTGCACCGGGCCCAAGATGGCTTTTTGAGATAAAAACACAGGAAAAGAGCATGATGAAAGAGGTGGTTTCCGAGTAGAAAATAAGAGTCATAGAAGTGGAAGAAGTTAAATAATTGCCATAGGGCCCAGCCATTCTTTTGCTAGGTATATGTTTATGTCCGCAAAAGATTTGTACATGAATGTTCATAGCAACATTGTCCACAGTACCCCAAAGGTAGAAACAACCCAAAAGTCTACCAAGGGATGACTAGATAAACACATTGTGGTCTATCCATGCAGTAGAGTATTTTTTATCCATAAAAAGATACGGAGCACTGACATGTGCTCAAATGTAGATGAACCTTGAAAACATGCTAAGTGAGGAAAGCCAGACACAAAAGGTCACAGACCCTATGATGCCATTTACCTGAAGTGTCTAGAGCAGGCAAATTCATAGCGACAGCAGATTAGTGGTTGCTGGGGGCTGGGGGAGGGGTGTTGAGAAGTGTCTGCTTAACGGGTCTGAGGTTTCCTTGCAATGAAAATGTTCTGGACTCAGATAGCGATGATGGTTGCTTAATATTGTGAGTGTATTAAATGTTACTAATAATACATTTCATGTTATGTACATTTCACCACATTCAAAATACATATTAACCCATTTTCAATTAAACAACTAGATGAAGCAAATCAGGAATGCTGAGTGGGCAAAATCATTCTGCAGCCCATGTCCGTAGGTTCCATCAAGATAAAAACCAACACCAATGTAACTTGTGGATAGAGGCTGAGCTATGGAAGTTACGGGAACATATGCCTTCATCTCTTGAGCCACAAGCCCTGATTTTCATTTTCAAGTTTCTGCACTGTGATACTGCCTGAGGTCCTGGGTGTCTGTAAAAGAGACAACTGTCACTGTCTACAGTACTAATCGTACACATACACATTTCTTTCCTTTTTACTCACAGGCAGTTTAAACTGTTAGGCACCTCACAGGGTTATCCTTCTTACTAGTTCAACTGTTTGAGTTTATTGAGTCTCTAATATGTGTCTGGAGCTTTTCTTTGACCTGTCAACAAACTTGGAAGTGTATCAACAGTAAACCCAATAACTAAGTTTAATAAGTACTGATTGTCTGCTAGCATCTCTATTCGATACATTATTTTTTTCATTGTGTTCTCACTCCAGCCCTGAAAGGTAGGTGCTATTATAAGCTCCACTTTGCAGATGAAAAAATTGAGGCTCAGAGAGCACAAGGAAATGGCCCAGCTGGCAGGTGGCAGGGACAGAATTCAGACTCAGAGCCCCCCTCACTGAAATCCCTGGTGAAGCCATCCAGCAGAGTAAATGAGGACATCAGCAAATGCTGGGTGCTCTCAGCCTCACACAAACCAGAGAAACATCCATTAGAAAGCACAAATTAGACCATCTTGCTCTCTTCTGTGGATTCCCTATTTATAGAGTGCCCAGTGGATGCTATTTCTAACTTAAGCTAGGAGGTTTTCTTTGAAAGTTTCAATCTGCAACTTAAAAGCAAAGCAAGAGAATAAAAGAGCTGGGAGTGCACTTCACCAAATGTGGTTCTGAAATCTAAGAGCAAGGAGGCAGGGGGAGAGAGATGATCATCTTATTAGTGTAGAAGGATAAAGATGATCAGAGAGGGATGCTCCATTATTTATAGGAATCCGGTTCTTTTCTATACACTTCACTGAGGCATTTGATATATTTGTGCTGGAGATTAACACTGATGTTATTTTCTTTAATGTCTGTTTTTAGTGTATGCGGTGCATGTTGGCATTCAGGAAATTCAGCCAGAGGAGAAAAACAATAGTATTAATTAGGAATGTCAGTCATGGGTGTTATGAAATTCAAAACTGCCAAGTTTCTGGAGCATTTAGTGGTAATTATAATAGACTGTGGAGACAAGCTGTTCTTCGTTTCCTATACAGAAATGCACAGTTTGATAGGCAAGTGATCAAAGTGCTAATGCAAACCCTTCTGAAAGGGGTGCCTCTCTCACCCTGTTATTTTAGGAGCCAATGCTTTTGCTCATTCAGAGCTGCCCGGAGAGAGGAGACCATCCAGTGAATATAAGGCCCCTTGTCTTTTTATAATTTAAAATGACTATTCAAATTACATCTCCATCCAAGTTGCAGTGTGAGCTGGGGGGTGAAGGATGCCACCCATTGGCCTGGCAGAATATTTAGATTTAAATCACAGCCATAGCTTTTTCCAGGTAGAGTCACACATATAATCAGTTTTCTCTCAAACTGGTGAAGAATAAAAGCCTGTTCTATGTTCTTCAGGTAACCTAGTTAAATGGGTGGAGAGATTTGCATCTTTGAGAATTGGAAAAAAAAAAAAGGGGGTACAACTTTCTTGGACTTGCCTGGGTTGCTGGTTAAAGGTTTATGTCTCTTGGTATGTTTTGGAGTCATTCTGTCAGTCTCTTGATATGTTTTGGAGTCATTCTATCAGTCTCTTGATTTGTTTTGGAGTCATTCTATCAGTCCGTTGATATGTTTTGGAGTCATTCTATCAGTCTCTCGATATGTTTTGGAGTCATTCTATCAGTCCAGGGGCAGGCAGTGGACTAGGTAGAATGGCAGGGATGGAAGGATTCCATCTTCAGTACCCTAATGTATTATATTCTCTTAGGCGAGCTTCACAGTGGCCCTTTGGAACTGTCTGGGCAGATGCTTACCTATCTGATGAGTAAAATCAATTATAGAGAGATCAGTAAACTTGCCCCAGGTTATTCTGATGCCACGTGTCAGGAGGGCTCCTGATTTCATGCCTGGTGCTGTCTGTAGTGCTGCCTACCACTTCTGCACCTCTTCAGTACCCTCCTGCCACAGGGCCTTTGCACGTGCTAGTCTCCATGGCCTGCTATGCTGAACCTTTGAAGGTTGGCTTTGGGTGCACCTCATTATTAAAGAACAAGCACACCCCTCCAGACCCTAGCAAGAACCCAACTTGTGGAAACAGTAAGTGTGCCACGTTCCCTATAAGATTTTTATTTGAGGAAAACAAAACAGTTCACAAAAGAGTAAGTCATGTTTTCCAGGAAAAAGCAGAGCAGTGGGAGATGAAGACTGATCCATCTCTGATTTTTTTCTTTTATAACCACCACCTCCATTAGCTGGAGATAACGATGTTAAGAGGAAAAAACTTTAGTGGTTGTTGGTTTGCCTGTAATTTGTGTGGCTCACAGGCAGCCCAGTTAAATTCAGTGGTTTCTGATGGTTCTGCCTAGACCTGAGAAATAAAAGAGGGATGATCAGAAATCCTTCACCCTAGGGTGTGTGTGTGTGTCTGGGTTTTCGTTTTAAATAATTAATAGTGGTTCCTTCTCCATCCTGAACTTTTTCAGAAATAATTAGGGAGCTTGGGGTTGGGTCAGTAATTGCTCAGAAATGTGCTTGGCTGCAGACAAGCCTCCATTCTGGGGTGGGTGAGATGGTGGAAAGGCCTCCACCCCCTCCCAGTCATTTGGAAGTATGTCTAGCGGCATCTCTGCATCCTTTGGAAAAGCAGGGCACGTTTTTTCCTGCTGACACACACAAGCCTTATAATTTAGCATTAGAAAAGAAAAATGGTTTCGAACAAGAAAATATATTTAGAGCTCATTATTCAAGTAGAAGTCACAGAGAAAGGGTAAGGACGGAGCCAGTCAACAAGAAGCAACTCACATTACAGGGTCAGAAGGAAGCCTGTGCCTGGCACCCACGAGCCAGGCAGGAAGCAGGCTCCAAGGTCGACAGGGTTGATATCAAGGTCACACCTCAGTAAAGATGCTGCGTTAAGCCACCTTGTCTCAGAGTAAACCCATCCTGAAGGCTCCGTCCAGAACTATTTCTGTGGATTTCCTTCCTCTCTCTGGCTTCTAGCGCAGGTCAGCTCACAGTCCATTTCCATGTTCAAGCCTCAGCAAAGTCTCGCTTGGCACCCAAACGTTGACGTCAGTGTCATTGAGGCCAGACCTGGTTGTTTCGTCAAGTGGAAGGGGCTCCATGGAGGGCACCTATCTCCATTCAGTGAAGTTCAGGTCTATCTTTGGGGGAAGTCTGCATTGCAGTTCTTCTCCATCTTTGACTTGCATTTCTTCTCTCCTTCTGTAGCTACTTATTGTGGCAACCCACCTGTCTGTCTCCACACCTTCGCTCTTTTACCTTATAAATACGTATATGCAGGACAGTGTATCACTGTAATTCTTGGCCTCATTGTAGGCCTTGTGGCTCTTTCTGATGTTGTCTAAGACTCATTAGCACTTCCCAGGTTAGCATTTTGCCTGCATCGTCTGCTTCAGCCTGCAGCTCTTCTCCTCTTCTGTATCAACGCTGATTACAAAATGGAAAGGGGGAATGAGGAAGCCTCACGGGTCTTGATGCATCCAGGGAAGGAGGAAAGGGAACAAGCGCTTCTGTTGTGACAGGGACTGTGCTAGATGCTTTATAAACACCATCTAGCCATTGAATAATTCGTTCTTGGTTGTCCATCCTCTGTGTAGTACTGTTCTGGGAGGTGATTCCACAGTAAAAGAGACAGCAGATAGAAGCCCTGTCTTCATAGTTCTTAGGGTCTAGAAGTGGGGCATGTAATTAAGAAGAAATTATGGGTATAATAAATGTTAGACTGGAAGGAGCACAGGGTATTGTGAAAATCTTTTACAGCAATGAATTTAACCTGATTCAGGGTTCAGAGAAGCTGTTTCTGAGTAACAAAGACTTGAAGGATGAATATGACTTTTATTTTCCATGTCATCTCCACTTTCCTCTACAATGGGTAAAATATTCATGTCTGTTTTGCAAGTGGGGGAGCTGAAGTTCAGTGAGGTGGGGGTGTCATGCCCAGGTGCAGGTTGATAGTGATGGGGCCAGGATTCAATCTCACGTTTGACTCTAGAATCTATGGGACTCTTCCATCACATATCAAGAAATCTTGACAAAGGATCTTACAGAGCAAAGGTAGACAGAAGGCTTCCTGGCAGAGCCCAGGTTCTGTTTGTTTAGAATTGGAAGCATGTCATAGAACATAGTACTGGGTTAGCATCAAAGTTATTGTGGGTTTTGCCATTACTTTTAATTACTTTTGCACCAACCTAGTATGTGGCGAATGTATGGACTTTGGAGAAAGATTTTGATTCAAGTCCTATTTGGTGATTTTTCACAGATTTGTAACTTTAAATGAGCCACTTTTCCTTCCCTATGGTGAAAATCTGTTGGGCAGATTCAAATGTATAATGCCGGTCTGGTACCCATAGTAAGTTATGTAAAAATAGCACATAATGGCTGGATACGGTGGCTCATGTCTGTAATCCTGGCACTTTGGAAGGCTGAGGCAGGAGGATTACTTGATGCCAGGAGTTTGGTACCAGCCTGGACAAGACAGCAAGACCCCTTCTCTCAGAAAAATTTAAAAAACTTAGCCAGGCATGGTGGTGTGTGCCTATAGTTCTAACTACTTGGAGCCTGAGGTGGGAGGATTGCTTGAACCCAAGAGGTCAAGGCTGCAGTGAGCTGTGATTGCACCACTACACTCCAGCCTGGGCAAAAGATAGAGACCCTGTCTCAAAAAAAGTGTGTGTATAGATATGAATATATGCACACACACACACAGACACACACACACAGACACACACACATACACATATATATAATCTCACACATCTTTGGGTCCTAAGGAATAGAAGAAGGGATGAACCAGCCCAGGAAGCTCTCCTCTTTGGGAGAGACCACTTGCTACTGATCATTTCTAGACTTTGGGCTAAGCACATTGGTGCTTGAAAAGAGAGAAGCATCTCTGGGTTTTCAGCCAGGCGGCCACAGATGTGAACAATAGAGAACTCAGCTCACGTGCCCAGTGGGAAGAAGACAATCGCTCCCCAAACACAGCTGCCTCTTTCTCAATTGGACCCAACTTGGCCAGATAATGGAAACACAGAAAACAAGGCATGGGAAAAACGAGCTGTTTATGTTTAAACATGGCAACGGAGCCTCAACACTGAGCCTTCTTGGATGGCATCCGCGTGTCATCGTGCAGCCCGTGTGGCTGCTGGGCCCAGCCTATGGATTTGCAAGGCTGTGCTGGAGCCCATCTGTCAGGGAGAGATAGATGATTAATAGCATCTGTTCTAGTCATCCACTCTCCTTGTGAATGGTGTGTGGAGACATGCTGCTCCTCTCCATTCTCCTCCAGCAGCTCCTGGAAGTTGCAGCAGATATTGCTTTGAAATAAGGATGAGGGGCACAGAGCTCCTTTTGCTGGATATGGTTTGGGGTAACAAGCTCTCATGTGGGGAAACATAATTTCTGGGTTATGAAGACTCATTGGGCTAAGTCTTTTGTCTATAATTAGGTTGTTAGAGGGATCACTTAAAAAAGGAAGGCATCGCATGTTCTCACTCATACGTGGGAGTTGAATAATGAGAAGACATGGACACGCTGGTGGGGAGGGAACATCACACACCAGGGCCCGTTGGGTCACTGGGGGGCATGGGGAGGGAGAGCATTAGGACAAATACCTGATTCAAGCAGGGCTTAAAAACTAGGTGATGGGTTGATAGGTGCAGCAAGCCACCGTGGCACATGTATACCTATGCAACACACTTTCACGTTCTGGTATTCCAGAACTTAGAGTAAAATAAAAATAAAAAAAGGAAGGCATCACAACTTTTTACCCACCCATTTGTGTATCCATTCATCTATACTTATATCTATCACTTATTCAGGTAACATTTATGAAACAATTATTGTATACCTGCCCATTTATATGTGTGTGTGATATCACATATCTTTTAGGAAGTTAACAGAGCAGACTCAATCTCACATCTCCTTCTCACTAGCTGTGTGACCTTGAGCAAGTCACTTAACCTCTCTCAGATTCAGTTTTTCCATGTGCAAAGTGCAGATAACAATGAATTGTTGTGAGGATTGAGTGAGATTGTGCCTGGAAAGTGCTCAGAACACACTGGGTGTGGCAGCTCATACCTGTAATCCCAGCACTTGGGGAGGCTGAGGCAGGCAGGTCACTGGAGGCCAGGAGCCTGAGACCAGCCTGGTCAATGTGACAAAACCCCATCTCTACTAAAAATACAAAAACTAGCCAGGCGTGGTGGCACATGCCTGCAATTCCAGCTCCTTGGGAGGCTAAGGCACAAGAATCTCTTGAACCTGGGAGGCGAAGGTTGCAGTGAGCCGAGATAGTACTGTTGTACTCCAGCTTGGGCAACAAAGCAAGACTCCACCTCAAAAAAAAAAAAAAAAAAAAAGAGTGCTCGGAATGGTGCCTGGTCATATAGTACTGTTCAGTAAATGTTGGTGATTGACTTTTAAATTTGTACATTGATGAACAAAACTGAGGTAGCAAGTATGAATCTCTATCCACAAACAGGTGTGACGTAAATATCTTAATTTTTTTTTTCTTTTAAAAAATCAACTAAAACCGGCCTCCAATTCTGCATCCTCCCAGGCTGGTAGGAAGTTCCTGCTCCATCATTATGGAGGGCAAGGTTAAATGGCCAGAAGGGGAAGACCCAGACGTTGAACCCAGGCCTCTGATGTTGGTTATTATGACAGCTTATCTTGAATAAATGAGCAGCCAGATATGCTGCTCTGTCTTTCTAAAAGACCAGAGATACCAGTTCTCTTGAAGCTGTTGAATATGTCCAGAGAAGAGATAGTTCTGCAAAAAATATGTTCTCCTATGAGAAGGCAAGGTTCCAGTGTGAAACCCGCCTGCATATTCACATTTTAGTGAAACTGAGTTTTGTGTTTGGGGCAGTAAGGGCTAGTAAGAAGTAGTCAAAGAATTCTTAGGGGAAATGCACTTTCCATGGGTCCCTGTTTACAGTGGACATGCAGACAAATGGGCATGTAGGTAAAGGTGCTTAGGCGTGATGCATAGACTGCCTACGACTCACCTGCCTCCCTCATGTTGCTTTTATTTGAAGTCAGGTTGAAGGAAATTCACTGGACCAATCCGTATTAAACATTTATGAATGAGACACTAGATTAACTTCTTTGGATACAGCAGAGAACAACACAGGCATATTCCCTGCGCTCAGGGAATAAACATGTCGTGTTAGTAGAGGTTGTTACAGAGTCCTTCCAGCTAGTCTAAAAAACACGTTTCTCTGAGTTCAGAAGGTGAGTAGCAGTTAGCTAGGGGAAGAGTGTTCCAGATGGAGGAAATTGCATGTGTAAAGCCTTGGTGGTGAAGCAAACAGTGTGTTCTGGAGGAACATGTAAAAGTCTTATAAGATGGATTATGGGTATGAGGGTGGGCAAAGAGAGATGAAGTGAGGGAGGCAGGTCTTCAGGACCAAGGTCGTTGAGGAGCTTTGCTTTTATCCCATGTGCTGAAATGTGTGCTATGTTGGGTGCTCATGGTGGCGCACCATGGAGCTCTGTGTGTGTAAGTATTTCAGCTGCTCAGCATCTGAACCCCCTTTGTGTATTTAGGGATTCACTATTGTGTTGGTGTCGATGAAAGTCAGGAAGATAAAAACACCAATACTCATTCCTCTCCTCGCCTCTCCTTTCCTCTCTTCTCTTCTGGGCAGTTTGGTCCAGCCTGATGCTTCCTTCTGAGACACTGGCTCTGGTGCCAGCAGCCAACAGATGCAGGGAGAGTTCAGAAATTGTTCTGAGGCAGCACCAGTCAGTCAGTGTCCTGTGAAGAGGGCAGTGCAGTCTCAATTAGACTGTTCTGTGGTGTCATCTGGGTTTAGCAGCTTGTCTTGTTCTTAAACCTCCATTGAGATTTGTTGAACAAACAAGTGTTCTTCTCAAGAACTCCTTTTCCTTTGAAACAAATTCCTGCCAGTTTCTATTGTTCTTAAACAAGAACCCAAATCAATATAGAAAGTAAACAGATTTGGGGCATGTGTGGAAGGGGGAAGGGCAAGGGCTTCATGATGATCTTTTGGATATTTCAAGTTAGAACCCATTTCCTAAGCTCAGTGAGCCCTGTCCATGGTCCTGGATGATTACGTGGTGAATCATTGCTTCCTCTGGGTGCTTGGACCGCTCCCACAGGAACCTATTACCTGGCATTGGCAAGTGAGAACCTCAGCTGAGGTCTCTGCTCTTCCTGCAGTGCTTCTCACTTTCCATTGTCTTTGGACAAATGGTACATGGAGTTTGTTGACATTTGCCAGATGAGTTGCATGGGGTTGCCAGATGAAGCTGGTGGCCGTGTGTGTAGAATGGTGGCTGTTAAAATTCACTTTGGGTCAATCCCCTGTGCTAGCACTGTTAAATGTGCTACTCAGTGCTCAGTCTTCACATTCTTACTTGCAGACCCAAGTCATGGGTAAGGATGGACAGATTCATGGGAAGAAGAGTGATGGCTTAATTAATGGTAATGCAGAGGATGTAGGTGCCTCGGTGATTGGGGCTACATATATGCAGAATTGGATGGAAGGCTAAGATGCGAAATGGGATAATTGAACTGTTAGCTGAACTGGAATTTAGCAGTTAATCACTTTTATGAAACCTGCATCTCAATTCATTACTCCATTTATGCCTTGTTGCAATACATAGCTGTTCAACTAATTGGTAAACAGAAACCAGGCAGAATATCCTGGAAAGGACAAGACTATCGAAGGTACTGTGATCTTTTCTGCAAGGACATATCTCCATTTAATCCAACCAGGAGTTGCCTGTTCATCTGAGCCTCATGCTTCTCTTTAGGTGAGCACTAAACAACATGCCGAAGTCATGCTGGTACATCCCAAGTTGCATGACTGACCACCAATTCTCTGTCTCTTTTTTTTTTTTTTTTTTTTTTTAAAAAAAAAAAAACCAGGTTGCTTTAAGTTCTGGGATGCATGTGTGGAATGTGCAGGTTTGTTACATAGGTATGCATGTGTCATGGTGGTTTTCAGCACCTGTCAACCCATCATCTAGGTTTGAAGCCCAACCTGCATTAGGTATTTGTCTTAATGCTCTCCCTCCCCTTGCTCCCCACTCCCTGTCAGGCCCTGGTGTGTGATGTTCCCCTCCCTGTGTCCACGTGTTCTCATTGTTCAACCCCCACTTATGAGTGAGAACATGTGGTGTCTGGTTTTCTGTTCCTGTGTTAGTTTGCTGAGAGTGATTGACCATCAATTCTCTTTCATGAAGTCCTCTACCCAATTATTACCTGGTAATGAACTTTTTAGTATGGTGATTAAAATAATGGGCATTGGCAACACAGCCATACAGATTTGAAATTGGACTCTACCACATGTTTTCTGGGTGACATTGCATAAGCTCCTTCTCTCCAAATTTCTGTTTCCTTTTTACGTACCTTAAGGGAGTTGTAGTGAGGCTTACATGAAAGTACAGTTCATAGTGAGCAAAATGTTTCATGTGGTGCCTGGTATTTAGTCTGTGTTCTACTTATGCTTCCTGTTATTGCTCTCTTTCACCTAGGAAACATATTGTTTTAAGAAAAGGAGGAACAAAGGAATATCTCCCTGTGAGTTTGTTGAATCAGAGACAAAAAACGGAAAGGGATGTTAGAGTAGGGGCTCAACTGATTTAATGGAGAGAAGTTTATTAACAAAGGCATCAGAAGAGGGACATCATGAGACTGGCAGGGGAGAAGGAAAGTATGTGTGGGGGTTAAGGTACAAACACACATGAGTTGTGCTTGCGGGGAGCACTGCTGCAGGACACCATGAAACCATGCACGATTTGGGTGCCGTGTGGCTTAATGAAAATGGGGGCTCAGTCTGGTGGAGATTTATTTGTTTTGCTTGATGGAGGAATAAGAAGGTCCCATCTGAAAAAAATCTTCACTTTGCAGCCAAGTCCATTGAACCCTAATGTCCTGTTTAATTTCAGGGCTCTCTTTTCACGGGTATGGATCCACGGGGGCTGAGGCAGGCAGAGATCTGAGTGAGGGACTCCACTGTATACCTGGAATTGCTTTTCCTTTTTAATGACTGAGACTCCCAGTGAGTCAAGCTGTGCGGAAT
The DNA here is from genome assembly GCF_047675955.1 of Chlorocebus sabaeus. Classification (NCBI taxonomy): domain Eukaryota; kingdom Metazoa; phylum Chordata; class Mammalia; order Primates; family Cercopithecidae; genus Chlorocebus; species Chlorocebus sabaeus. The sequence continues at coordinate 5,686,889 of NC_132908.1, forward strand.
GTGCAGGTTTTAATAGAGGTAGACTTTCTCCATATTGGTCAGGCTGGACTCAAACTCCCAAACTCAGGTGATCCACCCGCCTCAGCCTCCCAAAGTGCTGGGATTACAGGCTTGAGCCACTGCGCCTGGCTGGTAAGATTTGATCTGTAGACCTGTAGGATAAAATTGATGTCATGCAAAGAACGAGATGGGGATATTTCAGGCATTTTTAACAGCGTGTGCAATGGCCCTGAGGTGGATTAAGCTAAAGTGTCTGAGATATTAATATATGGGGGTGCGGGGAGGGAGAGAGACTGACCTGCCTGAAAAAGAGTGGTCTGAGATGAATCTGGAAGGAGTAGAATCTTGAAGGCCATTGTAAGCAGTCTGAATATTTTTCTAGGAGTATCGGGATAGAGTAACACATCTCCCCCTTGTTGAAATGCACTCTATCTATCTATCTATCTATCTATCTATCTATCTATCTATCTATCTATCTATCTTTCTATCTATCTATTTATCTATCTATCTATCTATCTGTCTGTCTATCTATCTATCTGAGCCTGGGGTTGATATTAGAATACTCTGCAACTCCTAGGTCTCTGGGGCTGCGATACATTCACTTATGTAGGACAGCATTATCATTGGGTTTCCGATTGCCGTTTCATGTCGGACACTGGGGTAAACGACACCGAAAGCTATTAATGTAAATTAATGATGGCTCCTGTTGGCTTTGTTACAGTTTGCTCCAATGAGAGATTAATAAATGCATCATGCCTTGCAAATTTGCATCCATTAGAAACCTCCCCATTGTGGGGACACCATTAATCCCCTCTGTGGTGGGGTGGGAGTGGGTCTGAATAACTTTTTAAAAAATTTCTCAGCACAGCTGAGAAAACTTGTATTTAATATAAACTGGTTAAAATGTGGTAATCAATGGAAAGTCACCTGGAAAAAGAGGGTCACTCTACAATTTATCAGGTAGTGCTAGAGATAAGCATCATATAGTTTGACAATTGGACCATCTAGGTTTCTGTGCCGTGTATTACTTTCGGTGGAAGAGATGACCATTTGTTAATCCCTGGTTTGTGCCAGGACATTTCATTCGTGTAATTACTTTCAATTCTTGTGAACCTGGGAGGAAGGAATTATCCCCATTGTACAGATAATGCAACTGAGTATCATAATAGATAAGCAATTGGCCTGAAGCCTCACAGCTGAGAACAGGAAAAGCTCGGGTTTTATACAAGGTTGTCCGAGTCTAACAACACAAAGAGAGGTGTCTTCATCCTTGGCAGCCACACGTTGAATTCATGAAAGAGCTTGAGGGATCCTTGAATTTTTCTCACCAGAACTGGCAATCTGATATGTGAAATGTATTGCTGCTTTCTGTTTAAAAGTGAGAACTGCACATTTTAAAGACTGACTGCCATGTAACAACTGTGGAAGTGCAGACTTCTGTGAGTCCTCGCTCTGCCTCTTGCTTGAATTGATACTGCAGGACAACTATTTAACCTCTCTGAACCTTTGTTCATTTACTTACAGAATGGGGAGAATCAGAGTGTCCATCTCTTAGGTCATAGTAAGGATTTACTGAGATAAAGCCTGGACAATGCTTTGGTTTTGCTAAGGTCTTGCCCTCGAGAGCTTGTATTTGTGTGGTGTTGGTGTGTTGTTGTTGGTGCCAGATCCTTGGCCAAGTCTCTCAACCTTGGATGCAATGCTGAGGCTCTTGGGAAGCCTTTGAAAAATACTAATGTGTAGGTCTTACCCAAGAGATTCTGATTCCTTGACAATGCCCAGGTTTAACCACAGAGCATTTTTAAGCGTCCTTAGGTGAGAACCACTGCTTTTGATTGGCTGCTGTGATGGTTAGTACTGAGTGTCAACTTGATTGGATTGAGGCATACAAAGTATTAATCCTAGGTATGTTTGTGTGGGTGTCACCAAAAGAGATGAACATTTGAGTCAGTGGGCCGGGGAAGGCATATCCACCCTGAGTCTGGTGGGTGCAATTGAATCAGCTTCCAGTGCATATAAAGCAGGCAGAAAAACATGAAAAGGAGAGATGGGCCTAGCCTCCCAGCCTACATCTTTCTCCTGTGCTGGATGCCTCCTGCTCTTGAGCGTCAGACTCCAAGTTCTTCAGTTTTAGGACTTGGACTGGCTCTCCTTGCTCCTCAGCCTGCTGACAGCCTGTTGTGGAACCTTGTGATCATGTAAGTTAATACTTTATGTGTGTGTGTATATATAATATAATATATGGTATATAATAATATATAATGTATTGTATAATATGTATGTTTTATTTGTATTATGTTTTATATATTATATAAAAGATAGAGGAAATATATATTCTTTATGTATTCTGTAATATAATATATATTATAGAATACATATAGAATATATAATATATGTATTCAATATGTATTCTATAATATAATATATTATATATAAAAATAATATATAACATATATTATTATATTATATAATAGTTACATAATAAATATATAATTATCATAGTAAATATTAAATATTAAATATATAAATATATAGTTATAATTAAATAGATAATAATTATATAATATACATTATATATAATATATAATACAATATATTATATTTGATAAACATATAATATATAAGAAATATATTATATATTATATAATGTATAATATAATATATAATATACACATACACGTGCACACACACACGCACACACATATATATATATATAAAATTGCCTAAGGTCTTGCCTTCAATCCATCAGCCCAATACGAGCTTGAGTGCCTTACTTGATTTTGACATATGATCCCAAGGTGTTCTTCTCTGATGGTCAAGTGGCTCATTCATTTTCAGTTATCACAGGGTAGGAGAATGCAGATGCGTTATTAGCTTTTAAAATGATGCAACTGGTGATTAAAAAAATTAAATTGAACTTTATAGTTTTTTTTCATATAAATTAATCCATTTCTTTTTTGTGTGAAAAGGTGAGCTCTTGGCTCAAGCTAAGGCCATCTCATCCTATATCTAAAAAGGATATCCCTGGAGGTGGGGAGAGGATGGTGCCCTCTTCAAGGACTGACAGGATTGTAGGATGGTATGCCCTCTTTGCAGAACAAGTTGGCAGACAGAATCTAACAGATTTGAACTAATAGGATATATATCTATATCCTGTTAGATCTGTCCCTGTAAGAGAACCCTGACTAATACAGCTGTGGAATTCAAAGGTCATGGGGTGGATTTCTCTTCTTCACCAGACATGACCTAGTTAGGACAAATGAGTGACCCCACAATGCTCTGCAACTCCCGTGTGACACTAACTGTCCTCTCTAGAGCCGCTGACTGTTCCTTGTGTATGTTTATGTATCTGTTTTCTAGGATTAGCCTCACACAAACATACACATTTCTCTTGGTTCCCTCAAACTTTCCAAGGATGGACACTTGTTTATCAGATGACCCCAGGGTTAATAAAGTAACTTCTGGATACATTTTAAATAGGACCCGAAGTTTGGAGTGATTCGGTCTTTTCATCAGCTTCTCCCTTAGCAGGGAGCCATTGAAGCTATCAAATGATACTGCAAATACATGACTGCCTACTGTAATGAAGTGCATCCAAATAAATGCTTGGCTGGTATATCTGGAGCCCTGTCCTGAGCTGTGTGTCTCTACTTTAGGGTTGTTTGGGGGTATTTGGTTTCCTGCATTATGATACGAATGGGTATTTAAAATACTTTTGTAGAATGCTGCGCTTGAGTTCCAGGCATCAGGGAGCTCTCCAGCACATGGGACACAGTTTATGTGATCTCCGAGACACAGATAGATAAAGTCACTGATGAAGATGGGGGCATCCAGCCTGATGGTTGGTTTTATTAGGATCTGGTGTAAAGTGCATGTGATCAAAGCGGTCGTGATTCTCTTCCCCGCTGAGACGAATTGGTCTCATACACAGACATGAAGAAAGGAGCAAAGAAGCAAGGGTGTTACTGGCTTCAGCAAGATCAGCAGGAACTGGAACTGTTTAAGTTGGAGAACTATATATTACAGCTCCAAGAAGGAGATATCACCAACCTATTAAGGATATTATTGGCTTTTTGATAGGACATCCAGAAATTGATGTACTACTGCCTTTGGTTCTATTATGTTTTCCAACTTTAATTAAGTTTATACCTCTCCCACCTGGACCTCATAAATAGTTAGCCTCCAAGTAAGTCATTTGTCATGGAGGGGCTCTTATGAGTAGATTCATCTTCCAAACAACGTTATTATTGCCTAAGGTCTTGCCTTAAATCCATCAGCCTAATACGAGCTTGAATGCCTTACTTGATTTTGACGTATTATCCCAGGTTGTTGTTCTCTGATGGTCAAGTGGCTCATTCATTAAGTTATCACAGGGCAGAAGAATGCAGATGCATTATTAGCTTTTAAAATGATGCACCTGGTGATTAAAGAAAATTAAATTGAACTTTATAGGTGTTTTCGTATAAGTTAATCCATTTCTTTTTTGTGTGAAAAGGTGAGTTCTTGGCCCAAACTAAGGCCATCTCATCCCATATCTAAGAAAGGATATCCCTGAAGGTGGGGGTAAGATGGTGCCACCTTCAAGGGCTGACAGGATTGTAGGTTGGTGTTTCCTCTTTGCAGAACAAGTTGGCAGACAGAACCTAACAGATCTGAAGATGTATGTTCCTAGTACATAGCAATTTCACCTTTAATTATGTGCCTTGTACAAAATCTTTTACAATTGCACCAAGAGATGTTCATTACGGCAACATTTGCAGTGCTGGACATTTGTAAATAACCTAGATGTCCATTAATGGAGGCATGAATGAGGCAAAGGTGGTGTATTTCGTGATAGACTACTGTGCATCAGAAGGAATACAAGTAGGTCTCTTTTTAATTTGATACTGCATGCGGTTCCCTGCATTAATATGGACAGGCTCAGAAACTACATTGAGTGAAGAAACAAAGATGGAGACTGGTATCTACATCGGATGTTACTTGTGTGAATTTTTACTCCATGTGCCAAGCAACACGGGATCTAGAAATGTATCAAGAAGAGGATGCACACAGAGTTTGGCAGCTGCCTGGGGAAGGGGAACAGGATGGGGTAAATGGAACTGGGCACTGTGGGGTTATGGAGGATATTTACTAATATCCATGATGTTCTGTTTGTTTAAGGACTAAAAATTATTGTGACAAAATATAATTTGTAGTTTGGGTGGTTGAATGTTAGTATTTTCTCCATTACTTTTTAAGAATAGAAGAAAGACTTCCTGGGAACAGGAGGTAGAATATAGTCCGAGTCAAACCCAAAGTCTGCAGTGATGGTAGCTGTTTCTGCACCTCCACTGAGAGATCCTGGCTTTGTCTATTCAGGTGGCCATTGAGGGATTTATACTTAATCATGGGTCTTCCTTCTTGACTTCTGATTATTCACTAAGATATTTGGTCTTGGTGTTTGACTACTGCCTTCTTTAGAGGCCATATGAATTGATTTCTCTGTATATACTGGTTTGACAGAAGCACTCATTTCAACTCTCTGGCACATCCACATAAGAAGATCCATTGAATATTATTCAGCCATAGAAAAGAATGAAGTCATATTTTTTGCCACAATACAGATGGCTCTGGAGATCATTATTATTATTATTTTTGTTTGTTTTGAGACAGAGTATCACACTATAGCCCAGGCTGGGGTGCAATGGCACAATCTCGGCTCACTGCAACCTCCACCTCCTGGGTTGAAGCGATTCTTCTGCCTCAGCCTCCCGAGTAGCTGGGATTACAGGTGCCCACCATGATGCCTGGCTTATTTTATTATTATTATTTTTTTTTTGTATTTTTTAGTAGTGATGGGGTTTCACTCTGTTGGCCAGGCTGGTCTTGAACCCCTGACCTTGTGATCCACCCTCCGCAGCCTCCCAAGGAGATCATTATCTGAAGTGAAGCCAACCAGGCTTAGAAAGTCAAATATGGCATGTTCTCACTAATACGTGGGAGCTAAAATGTGTGTGCACATAGTGCAGAGGGTGGAATGATGGACAGTAGAGACTCAGAAGGATGAGGATATGGAATGGATAAGAAATTAGTTAATGGATATAGTGTACATTGTTCAGGTGATGGGGACCCTGAAAGCTCTGAATTAACCATGATGTAATCTATGCATGTAAGAAAATTGCATATGTACTCCACAAATTTGTACAAATAAAAAAAAACAATACTTGTGATAATAAGGGGAAAAGTATGTGTCAATTGAAAGTAAGGTCTCGGTTACCTTTTAGTAAGCTCTGAACTTCTCCAAGTCTTCCTTCTACTCCTGCTGGTTAACAGTCATCTTGGGATGCACACCTAGCTTCCCAAATCTGCCAAGAATGGAAAATCAGAGCCTTGTTCCTTCCCATGAGATGACATACAAATTTTAGACCCTAATTTCAGAAACTACATATATATATATGTGTGCATATATATACACACACACACACATACACACACACACACACACACACACACATATATATATATATATATATTTTTTTTTTGCACCTGGACACTATCTCGGTATTTGGAAGGCATATGATTGTGCCTTCAGTTGCAAGCATGCAGATGAGAGGTAGCAAATCTAGTGTTGGATTGAAGACTGCAGGGTGGGGTGGGGTTGGCTGCTGCCTTTGCAATTTTCACTGGTCTTATGGGTGGAATGGGAGCCAGAGAGATACCTTCAACTGAGAATGCAAGAGTCTTCCAAGAGAAGACCACACCCCAGTGCTTTTCTATTCTGTCTTTGCCTTGGAACTAGGGATCTTCCAACCTTATTTGGTACTTGGAGCAGTATTTCAAACTTATTTTCCAAAATGTTTTATCTTGGGGGCTAGATATTGATTCATGTGTTCATCCAACTTGTAATTATTAATTACTTTTTGGCGGGCCTTGATCTAGTTGCTTAGGAAAAAATGGTGCAAAGAATGAATCTTACCCTCTGATATTGTTTGGATGTTTGTCCTTTCTGAATCTCAGGTTACAATATGGTCCCTAGTGTTGAAGATGGGCCTGGTGGGAAGTGTTTGGGTTATGGAGGCAGATTCCTCATGAATGGCTTGGTGCCCTCCCCGTGATAATGACCGAGTTCTCACCCACATGGAAGTTCTCTGATAGTGAGTGAGTTCTGTTTGCATAGAAGCTGGATGTTTAAAAGAGCCTGGCACCTCTTCTTCTCTCTCTTGCTCCCTCTCTTGTCATGTGATATACCTGCACCCCCATTTGCCTTCCATCAGGGGTAAAAGCTTCCTGAGACCTCACCAGAATCTGAGCAAACACTGGAGCCACTTAGTATTTAGTACTTAGTATTGAGGGTAATATACTTACTACCCTCAAGGAAAAAAATGACTAACTCTTATAGTGGAACTTGCTCAAATATAGAATAGATGTTTAAATAACAAATGAAAGCATTTTTTTTTTTCCAGTAGAAATTCCATTTGGCTATCAATTAGTCAGCAAAACTGCTTCTAGTTTTGATAGAAGTCATAAATTGTTGACTTTCATCTGGGTCTAACTGAGAATAACTAATGTTGAAAAAGGAGGAGTCAAGGACTTAAATGAGCCTGGATTTATTTCAGTTTAAGCCTCAAATAGTTCATCTTTATAGAAAATTCAGAAATAAGATGGATATCAAAGTCATTTCAGTTTGGATTGGGTACAGATATCCATGCTGAATTGGGATCTATTGCAAGAAGGATTACTCACTCATATTGGCTAAGAATCAAATTAAGGAGTTAATATGAGCCAAGTAAACCTCTTTTCTTTATAAATTACCCCATCTATTCCTTTATAGCAATGCAAAATGGACTAATGCTCCCAGTACAGTGGAATTGGGGGAGACAATTAAGGTTGAATGTGATGTGTGCTTAATAGGAGTGGAACAGTAGGAGGAAAACCCAGGACTAGAGACTGTGGTGCCTTCATGATGTTCTGGTTCAGTGCAGTAGTGTGTGGACTGAGAGAGGTAAAGGTGTGTAGAGTCACCTGCTTACCACTCCCTCCCCACCAATTAGTGGGTAGCCAACTTTGGGCCAGTCCTTAAATTTCTTAGCTTCCTCATCTGCAAAATAAGACACTAATATCTGTATCTCAGGACTGTTGGGAGTATTAAATGAGACAGCAAAGATAAAGAATCATTTTGAAGCTACGTTCAGATGCTTTGGTATCAATACATGATTAGGTGTGTGGAACCCATGTAAACATTATCCTAAAGTTTCAGACTAAGGCTTTGGCTTCTCTGAAAGTCGTGTTAGAGAAAGTCACTGTAGTGTCACCATGAAACCAGCATGCTCCTAGGGTGACTGATGGTTCCAGTCTGCCTGATACTGTCTCAGCTTTAGCGTTGCAAATCCCACACCTGGGAACCCCTTCATTCTCAGGAAAACTGGAAAAGTTGGCCATCCAAATCTCCGCTAATGGCTCTGCTGTCAGAGTCTGAAGTACTGGGTATATATGGTCTCAGTGTTAGCTGCACATTTTATATTTTAAAAAGTTACATTTGTGGTTGGCATCCCTTGTTCCCTTGTTCACCAGCTTCATAAACAAAGCAGTCTCTGCTCTGCACCTTTAAGGAAATAGGGTATATGCTGGTTTTGTTTTTCTCCTTAACTCACAGTTGTGTATTTTTTTTTTTCTCTTTCTCCGCAAGGGCCCAAGTTTTGGTAAAAAATATACTTTGAGAAATCAATACAAAATTTGATCCAACCAGGTCAAGCTCCCCAGCTGACCTAATCTTAACGCATTGTGAAAAGTATTTCAATTTTTTAAACTTTTGTAGGTCTAAGGAGAAGGTGATAAAATGTTGTTTAGGTATGAAAGAAAAGGAGCTTGGAAGGCTAAATTTAGATTACACCTGAGTCACTTTGCTGCTAAGCGTAATTTAATAGAGGTGCATCTTTGCAATCTTTTTATGTGTTTGGCATGACAATTTGTTTTGTTCGTCAGAAATGAATCCTTAAGAAAAAAGCGTCTTTTGCATTGCAACAAGAATTTTATATCAGTGAGAGCCATTTTGACTTAGAGGCTACTGCTACTAATATTCCTTAGCTAGGGATAATTTATGTCTGTGCCAAAAGCTAGTTACCCTCATGTTGCCTGCAAGAATTCTTGAGCGGATTTTAGCCCCTTGAACCGTGCCTTTCCTGTTTGTAAGAATACAGAGAGGTGGTTCTTGCACCTCCCAGATGTCCAGGATCTTCCCTTTCCTCCTCAGCTCTGAGATACTGCATGGTCTGGCCCCAAAATGAACTGGATGGTTGATGGCCTGAACTGGGTTACACTAAAGAGAAATTCATTACCTACTCAGCACCTCACATGTAAAATAATGAAACATTTTGGGTGACATAATGGCAAAGGACTGAATTAAAATAAACTCAGACAGAAAGGAGAATTTATTGGAGACATGTCAGGACATTCCAAGTAACTGAGATACTGGAGTGGAGCCTCTAGGTCTTTAAGAAAACTAGAACTAGAGACTCGGCATTTGCCAGGACTCTCTTCTACTGTCTCTCATCTCTGCTTCTCCTGGTATTGAGTTTCAGTCTCTAAACTAACTATGGGGAATGTGGCCACTAACGACAGGGGCTCAGCCCTCACAGCTCTACCTACCAAATGTCAGCCCATCTCTTCTCTTGGTTAAAAAAAGAAACAAAATCCAAGGCAGGATTTTATTTTGACGTCTTGCGTCAGTTACCTAACTTTGAACCAATAAGCCGAGGTCAGGAGGATTGGTTATATAACACAAACATGGCACTTGGAGATTCAACTCTGGATGCCATGGTCATGTCCAGAGAACTGGAATTGTGGTGAGGGCAGCCACCCAAGTGGTGCTAACTATGGCACTCATTAAGGATTGCTTATCTCAGCTGCATCACTTACGATTGTGAGGCTTTGAGCACATCATTTACAAGTTACCTGCTGGTAATGTGGGTATCATAATGCCTACCTGGCAAGGGTTGTTACACAGAGTCAGATAACATATGCAGAGCATAGTACAGTGCCTGGGTTACGGGAGGCAATTGGTAAATGGTAACTGTGATTGTGGGAGTTGTAAATTTGGTGATGAGGGTGGGGAAAGCGGAAGATAGGACTAGTTGACTGCTCAAATTTCTGTGGAATCCTAAAGAAAGATTGTCTGGTATATGGGAAATATTACACTGAACTGAATAGGAGGTCTTATGTGGCATACCAGGAAAGAATTTTGGGGACCTTAGAATATTTCTCTTTGTCCTCTGCAGAGACCAGAGACCTATCAGGAGAAAGCTTTTCTTATGGAATTTCTGCATTATGGTCACATTCACTTATTCAGTCATTCATACGTCAGATATATATTTTTGAACTGTTATGTCCCAGGAACCTTTTAGAAACAAGGAATACAATAGAGAACGACAGGGACAAGTTCTTTGGTCTTAGACCAATCATCTTAATGAGAAATATGACAAAATATGAAGGAACACATTTATAAATAAGTTATGTATTATGGTAACCACAGGGAAGGGAATGAACTGGTTGCTATGGGAATGATGGAACAGGATAGTCCAGGAAGGTCTCTCTGAAGTATTGACCTGGAAACGTAGAGCACGGCCATGCAGAGAGACAGCAGGGGAGTGCTGCTTGCACACGGAACGGCGATTGCCTAAACATTGCAGAGGAAGAGACCTGAGTGTGCTTAAGCTGAAGGAGAGCTGGACAGTGGTCAGGGAGAGGAGAGTATGGCCCGAGAGGCCAGTGAGGTCATCCCGAGGAAGACACCCTGGTTGGTTTTATTTTCCCTGAAATGGAGCCTTGGTTTTCATGTAATGGTATCACATATTTAACAAATGAAAAGGCATGCGGTGATGAGAGTCATCTGTCAGCTCTGTCGGAATGCATGTTATTGTCATCGCAGCATCATCAATGCCAACAAAGTGCTTCTATGTCATGGATTGCATCCTCTCCTGAAAGGAACACGCCTCACTGTAGAACTCCCAAAAGCCAGTGATGACCTTGAGAAGGATTTGGGCCACTGTCTACCCATCTCTTGGGGCTCAGTGAATCTGTTTACAGCTCTACAAACAGGATAGCCACTACCTACCCCACCATGATGGCAGAATTGGACGAAATACTGTATGTAATGCTTTTAGCATAACGCCTGGCATGATGGAGGCACTCAGTCCATGCAACACTGACTTCTGTTGTTGCCAGTCTGCTTGAAAACAAACAAACAAACAAACCTTTCCCATCAGATTTTGAAGGATTTGAGGGCAAAGACTCAATTTTACTTCCCTCTGAATTCCACAATCTTAACAGAAGATTTAGCACGTGACTGACATTAAATGAGTAATTTTCGAACAAATGGGTGGAGAAAGGAAACTGATGTTGGGGGGTGGGGTGTATCTCTTTCTCTAAGAAGCTGTGTTCTCCTGAATTGGATGTGAACCCTGACCATGCCTAGGCTGAAATTTCCTGATGAGTACAGAGTGCACTTCTGTTGTCTTTCCATGCCCAGTTTTTCTTTCTCCTTACGCCAACAAAAGCCTTTGTTTGGGGAACCGCTCATTCCCAGTAGGTGGCAGTTTCAGAGAGACTGTAAAGTGGCCCCATATTTCCCAAGAAGGGAGAGCCAGTGATCCAGTGCAGCCCAATCATCCTCTTTCTCCAAGAACAAAATTTTGAGTACAGTGACACAGAGATGGAAATAGTATGAGCTTATTCACCTTGACTGTAGCTCTCCGAAGAGGCTGTCCGATAGGTCTAGTTATTTGGAGGCTCAGAGATGGTTGTTAAGTTTTCCGTGATATTTTCTGAGCTCTTCAACATCTTTGTAATAAATTTTCTGTTTTGCATAATTTCCATCATTAGTTTCTGTTGCCTGCAACCAAAGAACCCAGAGCAATTCGGGATAGGGATATTAGTCATGAAACAGAAACATTGTCTGCAGTACAAAGACCCTGGGAAGCTGGTAGTCTCTGCCTGATTTGTGCTGAGGCAAGATGCATTGGAGTGTTGCATAGAGCCATGCAGCTGATAGACCATTTATCCACTAGGGCAGCTTGAATCAGTGGTTGAATATTTGTTAATTCAATGTTCATGGCAACTTTTGAAATATGTACATATTTGTGTGTGTGTGTGTACAGGTTGAGTATTCCCTGTCCAAAATGCCTTGGACTAAAAGTTTTCAGATTTTGAATGTCTTCAAATTTTTGAATATTTTGCATTATACTTATCAGTTGAGCATCTCTAATCCAAAAATCTGAAATGCTCCAATGAGCATTTCCTTGGAGAGTCATGTTGGTGCTCAAGGAGTTTCAGATTTTGGGAAATTGTGGATGTCACGTTTTCAGATGAGGGGTGCTCAACCTGTATATCTCACGTAGATTGTAATCTTAAATCCCGAAACCATTCTCTCTTCTTTATTTTACAAAAGAGGAAACGAGGTTCAGAAGTGCTTGATTTGTCTGAGACTGTCCCACCAACAGGTGACAGAGTTGGGATTCAATCCCCATCCAGTTGGAATTCAAGCCAGAGCTTCTTGCACTCCCCTGTACTGCACCCCTCCACTTTGTGGTCATCTCGCTGTGAGACACATAACACAAAGACTGAGTGTCACATTCTTCACCTCTGCTAAGAATGTGCACGTTTGGTTACTCTTTTTTGTTTTTGCCATTCTGTGCACATCCCCAAATGACTTGGAAAGTGTTATGGTTATTGATTTGAGGGCTATGAATAAACTTTTGTAACTTTAATAAACTAGGCAAATTCACACATACTGAACCCACGCATAACAGGGACTGACTCGTGTGTGTGTGTGTGTGTGCGTGCGTGTGTTTGTGTGTCACTGTTAGCAGAAGCTCCATTTGTTGGCTTTAAAGAAGCAAGATGCCATGTTGTGAGAAAACACTGTGGAAGAGGCAACATGTCAAGGAGCCTGTGCAGGCAGCCTCCAGGAGTTGAGAGTGGTCTCTGGCCAGTAGCCACCAAGAAAAAGGGGACCTTGGTCACACAGCTGCAAGAAGATGAGTTCTGCTAACCACTGGAAAAGACTTGAAGTGGATCTTTCCCAACTGAACCTCTGTGTATTATAGCTCCAAGGAGCACCTGAGTTGCAGCCTGGTGAAGACCCTGAGTAGAGAAAGTCCAGTTCTGCTGTACCTGGCCTCGTAATCCATCTATTTAGTGTTGTTTTAAGCTTCTGAGTTTGTGAAGATTTGTTATGCAGCAATAGAAGAGTAATGCAGGAGGTGAGTACGTACACACTTCTACAGAGGGACCAGAATCCCTGGCTGGGGAGTTCAGTGCCTCATCTAGTGATTCTTTTTGTACCTGATTTGTTGAGAATTCAAGCCATCTAACCTGCTAGGATCATCAGGACACACCCCCCACTGAACAGGAAAGTGCAGAGTCCAGGCAAGAGGGATGTGTTCATCTGGAAGCTGAGTAAGAAAGAAGTGAGACTGTACCTGGAAGGCAAGTTGAACAAAGAGGTATCAAAGGTGAAGACATGGCACACGCAGCTTAGCTGGGAGGACACTTATGAGTATGTTCCAAGACAGAAGCATGTATACACAGCTTTGCAAACATCTGGACTGAGTGCACAATTCACTATTTTCCCAGCTTCTCCCCAGCTCTGGATGTGAACTGAAGGTGTTTTATTATTATTATTATTACTATTATTATTATTATACTTTAAGTTCTAGGGTACATGTGCATAACGTGCAGGCTTGTTACATATGTATACTTGTGCCATGTTGGTGTGCTGCACCCATCAACTCGTCAGCACCCATCAACTCGTCATTTACATCAGGTATAACTCCCAATACAATCCCTCCCCCCTCCCCGCTCCCCATGATAGGCCCCGGTGTGTCATGTTCCCCTTCCCGAGTCCAAGTGATCTCATTGTTCAGTTCCCACCTATGAGTGAGAACATGCGGTGTTTGGTTTTCTGTTCTTATGATAGTTTGCTGAGAATGGTGGTTTCCAGCTGCATCCATGTAAGCATGGAAGTTTTTATCTCCTGGAGAAGGCAGTATTCTGGTTGCTATGGAAGAGAGCTGAGTGGACAGACGTGGGTGTATTCATCCTGGTGCGAATTGTTAAGCACACAACCCTTCTGTTGCTTTCTCTTCCCTGAGATGATACATCTCTTCTCTCCTGCCCATGGACCCTTTCACCCTTTCCTGACCTAACTTCATAAGTCGGAGATGAAAACGGTGGGTAATGAGGCTTGGAAACCTTCCAAATTATAGACCTCTGCATTAAAATGAAATGATTTCTAGTTTACAAATAGTATGACTCTATTTTAAAAGCATATTTAGGCAGACCAAAAAAAACTCAAAATATCTGAAACTCTGAATCAAAACACTGCAATGGCTATGTCTAAGTAGGGCAAGTGGGACCCATTTTATTTTATTCTGTTTTGCCTATTCTTTTTTTTTTTTTTCTTATACATAATACTTGTGGTACAAAAAAAGGTTAAAAAACTCATTATATGTTGGGGGAAGGAGAAAATTCTTCCCTGCAGGTCAGGCCCTTCTTTCAATCATGCTGCTGTGGAAGGTGGGTGGTGATGGATTTGAGTGTGGGTGTTTGTGAAAGATGCAATGAGAATCTTGGTTCCAGCACTTTTGATGCCAGTTAAATTAAATAACCTTAAATGTCACCTACAGTGACTCCCTCTTTCCCATTCTGTCCAAGATGAAACCTGGCTGTGTGATGCCTTTTGCCTGGAATTCCTTCCTCTCCCTTCTTATGGTAGGCAACTTCTCACTCCTCAAACTCAGCTCAAGTATTGTCTTTTCGTGACAGTTTTCCTGATCTGGAGAAGGTTGGGGTTCAGTTAGAGGACCGTCTTCTGGGCTGCCTCAGTCCCCCACCTCGTCACAGGTGACAGTGGCCTCGTGTTACCCATTTTCCCCAGTTAGAGTAGATATCTTGTCTCTCTGTTGCTAGCGTCTAGCACAGAGCTTGGGGACGCCAGAGTAAAGTACTGAGTAAGTGAGATAAATCTGAGCTTAGCTCTCATTTTGCCTCAGAGTTGAAAAGAAAGCCCAGCTGTGCTTGGCTCAGAAGTAACCCTAATAGGATGGGAACGAACGTTGTGCTAAACCAAAATGTGTGGCCGGGGATTTTGCATTCTGCATTTTTCACACCCTAACTGGGGTATGTGTGCAAGCCTGAGGGGTTTACCAGCCTGATTTACCAGCCTCATTTTCCAAGACTGTTATCCTTCATCTTGACACACTGCTAAAGTCATTTAATTATCACTGTTTTACCTTGTCATTATAGAGCTACTGTGATCCATTATGGAGGATTTTCAGGTTTTCCGCCTTCCATCTACTCAGTGGGGCAGCAGCTGTGATTTCCTGAGTGATTTCAGTTCTGTAACTTTGTGAACACAGACTTCTGAATGATACCCACTTGGTATGTGAAATCGGTAGGCATTTCTGGGGTGATTTGGAGGAGTAGCTGGTCTCCAGTTTTACCAAGAGCTTGACGGTACCC
The DNA here is from genome assembly GCF_047675955.1 of Chlorocebus sabaeus. Lineage (NCBI taxonomy): Eukaryota > Metazoa > Chordata > Mammalia > Primates > Cercopithecidae > Chlorocebus > Chlorocebus sabaeus. The sequence continues at coordinate 5,702,384 of NC_132908.1, forward strand.
AGCCGCTGCCTGGCTGTACTGTAGCTTTTCCTGTTCCACACTCTGAGATCTCCACTGTGCTGGGGTTTGGGTTGTCTGTGTTTAATGCACTCCTTCCTGAGGACTTTGCTCAGTCAGTTGTTTCCAATGATACCTCTTAGGGAGACTAGCCCTGACTCCTGATCTAAAGTAGACCACTTATAGCTCCCAACCCCACTATCATCACACCATTCTGCTCTTCTGCTTGATTTTCCTTTTTTGGGGAGTTGCATTTGTTTTTGTTATTGTTTTGCTTGTGCAATTGGAGCGATGGGGAAATGGTAGAAGAGAACAGATTTCGGAGAGACAATGAAAGCAGGAATTCTGCTTTGGACATTTTAGATATAAAATGTCTATTAAGTCGTGTTTACATAGTGATGGTTGTGGAATTTAGAAAGGAGGTTGGATTAAAGGTGAGGGTGTGGAAGCTATCAGAATATAGATGGCATTTAAAACCATGGGACTTGAGATTACCAAGAGACTAACAGTAATCCATGTTTTTCTTGGTAAATTTGGAAACACAACAGAATGTAAATGTCACCTGTAGTCCTACAACCTTGACATAAATTATGGTAAGATATTTGGGGTATTTCCTTTTAGTTTTTTTTTTTTCACTATGCATTTAAATTTTTATTTGTTTTTAATTTTTAACTTTATGATAGAAATATTCAAACACGTTAAAAGTGGAGTGGATAGTATAAGAAGTCCCTGGGTACTCATCATCCAACTCAGTAATCATTACGTTTTTATATATCAGGGCAAATATTTTATAAGGAAAAGTTCTTTGGAAAGGAGCCACAGCAATGAGAGCAAGCAGGATGGTAAGTTGCTTAGAAATCACTTAGAATCCAAGTCTTTGCTATTGTGAATAGTGCTGCAATAAACATACGTGTGCATGTGTCTTTATAGCAGCATGATTTGTAATCCTTTGGGTATATACCCATTAATGGGATGGCTGGGTCCTATGGTACATCTAGTTCTAGATCCTTGAGGAATCGCCATACTGTTTTCCATAATGGTTGACCTAGTTTACAATCCCACCAACAGTGTAAAAGTGTTCCTATTTCTCCACATCCTCTCCAGCACCTGTTGTTTCCTGACTTTTTAATGCTCGCCATTCTAACTGGTGTGAGATGGTATCTCATTGTGGTTTCAACCCAAATGTCCATCAGTGACAGACTGGATTATGAAAATGTGGCACATATACACCATGGAATACTATGCAGCCATAAAAAAGGATGAGTTTGTGTCCTTTGTAGGGACATGGATGCAGCTGGAAACCATCATTCTTAGCAAACTATCACAAGAACAGAAAACCAAACACCACATGTTCTCACTCATAGGTGGGAACTGAACAATGAGATCACTTGGACTCGGGAAGGGGAACATCACACACTGGGGCCTATCATGGGGGCGTGGGGAGGGATTGCATTGGGAGTTATACCTGATGTAAATGACGAGTTGATGGGTGCTGACGAGTTGATGGGTGCAGCACACCAACATGGCACAAGTATACATATGTAACAAACCTGCACGTTATGCACATGTACCCTAGAACTTAAAGTATAATAATAATAAATTAATTTTAAAAAATCAAAAAAAAATCACTTAGAATCACTAAGAAAACACTGTTTTGCAGCCCTTAATGAATAATGAAGCTAGGCAATCAGGATCAATAGCTATGAAAACCACTAGATGAAAGGTGGATGGGGAATTTCATGATAGATGAATGGGATGATGCCAGTCGAACTGATTGGTCAATCTTAGCATTGCTAAAACTTGGAAAATCAGGCGTTATGCACCTTCTTATGTGATGCAATCATTGGTAATACCAAGTACCACCCTGAAGTGGTCTTGCTGAAAAAAAAAAAAGAAATTGTACATTTGTACCCTTTGACCTACGCTTGGAATTAGGATGACTAAATCTAAGGATCTAATGTACAGCACAGGACTTAATACTTACAATACTTAATAGTATTGTATATTGAAAATTTAGGTGCTCTTCTAAAGGAAAGGAGGTACCTATAGAATGTAATAGATATGTTTATTTACTCACAGGTAGTAATCATTCACTATGCATCTATATGTAGATCAGAACATCATGTTGTATACCTTAAATATATGCAATAAAAAATCAATAAGAAAAGAAATGGCCTCTAAATCCAATCAAACTTCTAGATCTAGTTACAGTTACAGGGAATATGAGGATTAGAGGAAAATATCAAACATGGTTTTGGATTTGGATACAAATAGCCAAATCAAGAAAGTGGGAAATTCTAGTAGAAAATTACAGAGAAGAATATAATGAACCTCCTGTACTCACCTTTTAGCTTTATTATGTTTTAATATTATTTTATATTTGCTTCAGAATTTGTAAATATTTTAAAATCTATGAAAGAGTTGATGCCCCTGGGTACCTTCTCCCATTTTCATTTTCTTCCTTTGCTGCCAGAACTATTATTCTCATAGGTATTTTGTAAATATTTATAAATCCATAGGCAAAACAGGGTATCTCATGCATCTGTGTTTTCACATGTAATGCCAGTTTGTTCCTTGTAACTTCTGTATAATATCTCCCTGTATGATTACCACAGAATTTAATGGACATTCAGGTTATTTATATATTTTCACTTACTCAAGACTGTAAGAAGTATAACAAACCTGCACGTTATGCACATGTACCCTACAACTTAAAGTATAATAATAATAAATAAATTAAAAAAAAAAAAAGTATCTGTGAACTTGCTTCCTTGTCCTTTGACTAAGTATGTAGGAATAAAATTATGTGATCCAAGGCTGTGTGCATTTTCAGATTTACCAGATGTTTCTAAAACCATCTCCACAATGCCCTGAAGCTTTACTATTCATAGTCCTTTTCACCTCTATGTGAATTTAAAGATCAGTGTATTAAAATTGGATGAAAACAATTATTATAATTCTGATACAAATTGCATGGAGTTTAAATACTTGAGGAGAGTTTACATTCTTATGATATTGACTTCCTATCTATGAATACAGTGTGTCTTACCATGTTTGAAGACTTTCTTCATGTCTGTCTATAATCTGTATTTTATGTATTTATATATTTAAATTATGTATAACTTATGTATCTTACATATCTTCTTTCTTTCTATAACATACACACAGAGACATAGATGCTTTTGTTTTGTTTTGTGTTTTGAGACCGAGTCTCATTCCCTTGCCCAGGCTGGAGTGCAGTGGTACAGTCTTGGCTCACTGCATCCTCTGCCTCCTGGGTTCAAGCAGTTCTCGTGCCTCAGCCTCCCAAGTAGCTGTGACTACAGGTGCACATATTTGTAGATAACTTAGAATTTTGTACTGCGTGAATGGGGCAGTATTTTCTCATATAGTTTTGGATTGTTTATTTCTGGGTATAATATTAATTTTTACATGTTGATTATTCAGCAGTCTTAATAAACTCTTAATAATCCTAATACTTTTGGTTGTAGATCTTAGATGTTCTATTTATGGTATTCACGTCATTTGTCAAGACTGTTTTGGCTCTCTCTTTCTAACTTAAATAAATAAAGCATCTACATCTCTATATAGGAAAACTATATAGTTCATAGATATATAAAACTCATATATAATATGAATAATATGTAACATATATGTTATCTATAATATATAGTGTTATGTATATGTTTATATATTATATAGATGCCATATTTATTGCCTATTGCATTAGCTAGAGGACCAAGAGAACAATGATGAATAAAGGCAGTAATTGTGGGTTTTTCTTTTTCTTTTCTTTCTTTTTCTTTCTTTTTTTCTTTGAGACAAGAGTCTCGCTCTGTTACCCACGCTGGAGTGTAGTGGCATGATCTTGGCTCACTGCAAACTCTACCTCCCAGGTTCAAGTGATTCTTCTGCCTCAGCCTCCCAAGTGGCAAGGACTACAGGTGTGCGCCACCACGCCCGGCTAATTTTTGTAGTTTTAGTAGAGAAGGGGTATCCCTATATTGGCCAGGCTGGTCTTGAACTCCTGACTTTGTGATCTGCCTGTTTCTGTCCCTGACATTAGTGGGAGTCCATCTATCGTTTCAACTTGAAGCATGATGCTTTGCAATAGGCTTTGGTAGATAACTATAATAGGTTAAGAAAGTTCCCTGAGTTCTCCAAGTTTGATAAGGGCTTTTATAATGAGTAGGTATTAAGTTTTATGAAATGCCTGGTCTTCATAAATTATTATTACATGCTCTCCCTCTTAATCTTTTAATGTGGTGAATTACCTTAATAGGAGTTCTGGTTTTGAATTGTTATTGGATTTTTGGACTCAACGTTATTTGATCATGATATATTATTATTTTTAGACTCTGATGAATCCCATTGGAAAGTGCTTTATTTGAGATTTTTACATCTGTGTTGATGAGTGAGAATGGTTTATAATTTTCTTATACTGTTCTCATTTGATTTTGTTACTAAGGTAATGCTACCCCCAGTGAGTCATGACTTTCTTTTTATATTCACTGAAAAAAATTATATAAGGTAGAAGGTTACCTTTTCCTTGAAAATTTGGTAAAATTTACCTGTAATTTTTTGCTTTTGGGGTGTGTATATTAGACAGAAAAGGCAACTTTGATCATTACTTCTATTTATTTTATGGTTATTGTCTTATTGTAGTTTCCTTACTTTTTCTTGAGTCAATTTTGGTAATTTAAGTTTTTCTAGAAAACTGTACATGTAATATACTAGTTTTTGTTTTTTGTACAGAGCTGCTTTATAATTTTTTTTTGATATTAAAACTATATCTAAACAAAAATATTGTATGACCCAGCACTTCCACTCCTGAGTATACATCCAAAAGATGTTCAAACATCCACAAGGTGTTCAAACAAAAACTTACAGATGAAATGTCTATAGCAATACTGTTCACCGGGGTCAAAAGTTGGAAGCAACCCAAATGTCTATCAACTGATGAATGATCGAAACATGATATGTCCATACAACATAAAGTCATTTGTTTATGAAAAGGAATGAGGTACTGACACAGGCTACACCATGAATGAACCTTGAATACTTTGTTTTTAAAATTTTGTTTACTAAAGATTTCGTTATAGCTACATCAGCTTTATTTTATGTAGCATCTGTATTGCGATGTCTTTGTTTTCCTATTTCTTTCTTTCCCATCCATCTGTGTAGCTTGGTTTTAGATATCTCTCTTATAAACAGCACCTGGTTGGATTTTTTTTTTTTTTTTTTTTTTTTTTTTTTGAGACGGAGTCTTGCTCCATTGCCCAGGCGGGAGTGCAATAGTGCGATCTCAGCTCACTGCAACCTCTGCCTCCCGGATTCAAGCAATTCTCCTGCCTCAGCCTCCCAAGCAACTGGCACTACAGGCGCATGCCATTACACCCAGCTAATTTTTGTCTTTTTGGTAGAGATGAGGTTTCACCATATTGGCCAGGTTGGTCTTCAACTCCTGACCTTGTGATCCATCTGCCTTGGCCTCCCAAAGGGATGTCGGTTTTCTATGCAGTTAATATCACCTCAGTCTTTTAAAAAGTAAATTGAAGTATTTACATATATTGTGATATGGATATATTTAGACTTTTAAAAACTATCTTCCTTTTAAACTATATTTTCCCTTAACTTTTCCCTTTTTTTTTCACTCCTTCTCTTGGGTCAATAAAGTTTAGTTTATTTGTTCTGTGTTCTACACTGGTTTGGAGACAATAGCTTACTTAACTGGAGGCAATTTTGCCCCCAAGGGGATGTTTTAGATAGAGAGCTTTGGACCGTATGAGTATTGGACTAATTGTCAAATGTCCACTTGGGGGCAAAATTGCCTCCAGTTAAGAGACACTTTTGGTTGTCAGCTCTGGGGTGGGGTGTACCACTGGCATCTAGAGGATAGAATACAACTGTATTGCATCCTGCAATGCACAGGACAGCCCTTCACTGTACAGAATTATCCTACCCAAAATACCAACAATGCCAAGGCTGAGAAATCCGTCATAATACGATGGCATGAATGTTAGCAGACATTATCTTTGTGTTCTGGCTTTATTTTTTATTTATTTATTTATTTTTGAGACGGAGTCTTGCTCTGTCGCCCAGGCTGGAGTGCGGGGGTGCGATCTGCGCTCACTGCAAGCTCCGCCTCCTGGGTTCACGCCATTCTCCTGCCTCAGCCTCCCGGGTAGCTGGGACTACAGGCACCTGCCTCCACGCTCAGCTTATTTTTTGTATTTTTAGTAGAGATGGGGTTTCACCATGTTAGCCAGGATGATCTCGATCTCCTGACCTCGTGATCTGCCTGCCTTGGCCTCCCAAAGTGCTGGGATTACAGGCGTGAGCTACCGCGCCCATCCCGTGTTCTGGTTTTATTAACTGAAATTTTAGTTTAATATTCGTGAAATAGTTATTTGAAGTCGGCATTTAAAAAGAATGCAAACTATTTGATCAATTTCTGTGCTGAATTTCTTATATGCCTCAGTATTTATTATCTGTATTCAAAAGCGCACTTTGACGATTTTTTTGGCAAGGGTTAGTGAGTGGTAATGCATCTTGGTCTTTCTATATCTACAAATATCTTTTGTGTTGCCTCTCTCTGGAATCATAGCAGGTGTATCTAAAATATTAGATTCATAGTTATTTCTCCTGTTATTCTAATGGCTCACATTCCTCATGAAAGCTGTTCATCAAGTCTATGTGTCTTTCTTTATAGGCAATAATATTTTCTTCTATGCTAGCATTTAAAATTTTTACAATTCTTTTGGTTATGCAGTTTGACTGTGATGTATCTAGGTAGACATTTCATTTATCCTGGTTGAAACTTTCAGAGAAACAATGTGTTCTCAATTCTGGAAAATTCTCCATAATGATGTCTTCAATTTTTTCCGTTCTGTTATTGTTTTTGTTCACTTCTGGGACTCCAATTAGATGCATGTTGGAGCTTCTCACTCCTTCTTGTTTCTTATTTACCCTTCTTTTATTTTTGCCTTTCTTTAGTGCACTGTGGATGAATTCTTCAGTTATCCTTCCTATGATCTCAATTTGGGTCCCATGCCCATCCGTGAACCAGTCATAGGCTGGCCAGTTGTAGGTCACATGTCCACTCCAGGAGCTGAGCATGCTGTGGTCTCACCTATAGTGTCTGAGAGTAAGTAAGAAAAGGATGGCTTTTGAAAGGATAAGAGGAATGCTACTACCTCCAAAAGGTAGAACGACACTGGGCAGGCAAAATGTTCACTGCAAATATGCTGTGTTCTTGATCTAGATTTTTCTTCTTTTAATAACCTCTCCTCCCCATTTCTTTTTGCCCTGATGAGCCCAGAAAGGGTCTGTTTATTGTTAAAGATCCTGGACCAAATGAATCAATCTTAAGTCTGTGTGATCTGTTTCTTGCATTATATTATTGGCTAATTGCTGGCCTCTTCTGCCAGACTATGCTGTCTCAGCTTTGGAGACCGTTTCTTCATACTTGAAGCTAAAATACAGCATAACAGGTTATGAAGATCCTGAAATCCAATGTAATGCAAACAAATACAAAAGGAAATCATGTGAAAGTTTCTTTTGCTTGTAGAGTTAAGGGGCTTCTTTGGAGAACACATTGTAATGCCTCAAGCTTGTCTCAAAGGAGAGCTCTCCAGCCAGGTTTGTAGAGATCACAGAGATCCACCTTCCTATATGTGCACAGGATGGAAGATTTTTTTTTCTGGGATGCAGTAGCACTACCTCAGCTCACTGCTACCTCTGTCTCCTGGGCTCAAGCCATTCTCTTCAGTAGCTGGGACTCCAGGCACACTCCACCACACCTGGCTGATGTTTTTTTTTTTCTTTTTGTACTTTTTTTTTGTAGGGACAGGGTTTTGTCATGTTGCCCAGGCTGGTCTCAAACTCCTGGAATAAAACAGTCTGTCTGCCTCAGCCTCTCAAAGTGCTGGGATAGCTGGTGTGAGCCACCATGCCTGGCCAAGGTGGAGGACCTTTGATGACCGTCTTACCAGAGCCATTTGTTGTCCTTGACATCGTTGAAAAATCGGTCATCTGGACGTTCATCAGGCCAGTTCAGCCTTCCTGGACCTTCGGTTTAAATGCCCATTTTGAATGGTCTTAACTTTCTAATTTATCTCTAGTAGAGGGTTTGCTAAATTCTTCCACACAATATAAACTCTAGGAGAATGGCGACCTCTGTCTTGTTTCCTCCTGTTCTTTCAGTGTCTAGAAGAATGCCTGGTAGAAAGTGAGAGCTCAATAGACACGTGTTGGTGGAATGAAAAGAAATCTAGCCATAAGTAGCTATCAGTGAGAAGGAGGTGGGGAATTGGCAGAGAAGTCTTCTGTATTAGCCCATTCTCACACTGCTGTAAACAACTACCTGAGAATGGGTAATTTATGAAGAAAAGAGGTTTAATTGACTCATAGTTCCACAGGCTTAACAGGAGGCATGACTGGGAGGCCTCAAGACCCTTACAATTATGGCAGAAGGTGAACGGGAAGCAAGCGCCTTCTTCGCATGCCAGCAGGAGACAGAGCAAAAGGGGATGTGCCACACAGTTTTAAACCATCAGATCTCGTGAGAACTCATTCACTGTCATAAGATAACAGCAAGGCAGAAATCCACCCCCATGATCCAGTCACCTCCCACTAGGTCCCTCCTTCAGTTTGGCATGACATTTGGGTGGGGGCACAAATCCAAACCATGTCACCTTCTCATCAATTAGCTAGGCCACCGAGGAAACTAAAGGATAATTGGTGTGCAGATGTCTGAAGCATTCCAACAACTTTCCCCTAATATCCCTGGAGAGGAACAAGGTTCGAGAGAGGATTTTAAACCTCCTTGGTTGTTTTTGCACATCGTTGAGGTCTATTTCAACGATAAGCTTCTATAACCTCAATGAATGTTAACAGTCTATGAGTGTCAGTTGACCCATCTGTAAAATGGGGTTCATAATGGTGTTGACCGATAAAACCTCTGGGGAACAGATTGAGATGCATGAACCTGCTGTTTGGGGGCTGGCAAATAGTGATCTTTACAGTGTGTGTTGTGGAACTAAGTTTAGTAAATGCTCATGTTTTTAGGTAACACCCTCTATGCCCATATGAATGGTCTTGCTGGTTGTGAATATGGGGAAGAGGGGATACTTTCATCTTACTGTATGTGTTACTATGTGACAAACTTCAGGACTCTGCCATGTGCATCGTGATGTCTCTTAAAGCTTCCCTTCCATTGTGTCATCTGGTAAATAGTTACTAAGTATGTCCTGTGTGCTGGAGTTGATGCTAGGCACTAAGAAGATGATGAAAAAGATGCCGGATCTTTGCCCACATGGCATTTACAGTCTAAGGCATGAGAGATATGGAGCAAATGATCCTATGTAATTGCAACTTTGTTATGAAAGAGAGGCACAGGATACTCTGAGGTATTACAGGACGCATAACACAGGGGCATGGAGCTGAGTAGGGGGTAGGGGCATTGGGAAAAGGCTTTCTGGAGTATATGATATTTGAACCAAGGCTTTTTGAAATATGTATAAGAGTTGGCCATGCCAAGAGGGCAGGGAAGAGCTGCTTAGGGGGAGGAGCAAAGCCTCTGAGTTGGATGGAGTTTGGTTCATTGGAAGGTCGGCAGGCGTCTAGGAGAACTGGAGCCCAGAGGGCAAACTGGGAGAGGCACGAGGCAAAGCCGGGGTTCAAATATCACAGACCATCCTCGTATATCCTTCCAAGGATTTTGGTCTCAATCCTATGAGCCGTGGAAGCCTTTTTAAAGATTTTTAGTGCACAGATGTTTTAGTGGAGAGGTTAATGCTTAGACTTTTGTGTCAGGATGCTTGCGTTTGGGTTTCAGCGTAGCCACTGAATAGGTGACTTAACTCTCTGAGCCCAGTTTTCTCGTCTATAAACTGGGGAGAATGTCTTTATTGCATACGTTTTTCTTCATAAGTGTCAAACGTCTGTGTGTATTTGTGTGTGTATATGTATGTGCATATGTATTTACATGTGTGAATATATATATATATGTCTACATATTTAATATGCAACCCATGATGTAGGGATATTATTATCTCCATGTTATAGATGACATGCAGTGTATGCATGGCTTACAAAGGTGCTTAGCATACTCAAAATTTTACAGAAATTTACACTAATCATCATGTGAACTATTGCTATTATTATTATTATTATTATTCCCAGCTTAAGCACCCTCACGTTCTTACATGGATGCTCAGATCTGTTCTGCCTTCAGAGATTAGAACAAGCTGAATGGTGTCTTGGATTGACCTGGTGAGGTTTCTAAGTTCTTATTAGCCACCTTGAACTGCTTGTTGGGCCAGTACAGAAGACTTGGGGCATGTCCACTGAGGACATGGCAAGAAGAGGTGAGGTCCCAAATGCAGAGACATTTAGTACTCCAGATGGAGGAGGACAGGAATCACAGTTGCAGAAGCTGCTGGATAAAACAGTAATAATTTGGATAAAACTTATGCAAAGAGAAGCCCCAACCAAACTCCTCTGGAGGAACTCTGGTGCCTAATCCATCACTAGAAGGTAGAAATTAAGTACTCGCTGCTTATCTCTCAGAGAAGAGTAGCACACAGAGAGGCCCTGGGGGTCTGGGGGTCACCACAACACACAGGGAGTGGTGGGGTGTGATTTATTAGAATGTGCACAGCTCTGTTGGCTTTTTGTCCTTTGAGCAGTGCTGGGAGCCAACCAGGCCCAGCTACTTTGCATACTAATAAAGATTGGTGCATGTAATTATTCAGCAGTCACACCATTATTCCTCAGAGATAAATCATCCCTGGTTTATTTACCCTTCTTCCCTCAAGTTATTTTAAGTTGCTTTTAATGCACCAGATCTCAAGTTGAGTGGAAGTAGCCAAGTACTTGAGTTTTTAAGACGTTCTGAGGTGGCTAGGGTTCCATTTGGCTCTACTTATATTTTGGGGGGCTCTCAACTCCAGGACCCCTCAACTCCATCCTAAGCTTGATCAGGTTACTGTGTACGCTCTGGCAGCACATATAATGACAGGGTGAGTTGACCAGTGCCAGGACCCCCTTTGAGTTGTTAGGAACTTCGGGAAACATGGGGTAATTTGAATTAGGACTGAGACTTATCTGGCTTCTTACATCATGGGGATTTAACTACCCTTCTTCAACCAAAAAGTCATATGGGAATGAGGCAGTGGGAAAACCTGCTCATCCCCAAGGGCACATGTGTAGATCATCTCTTCCACCCAGAATCTCTTCTTCCAGCCCATTTTTGGCCCAATGGTATCCATTTTGCAAAACCAAATATGTAACCACACATCATATGCCATTGAGGAGTAGGCCAAATTATTAGTAAAGATAGGGTAAAATAAATCATTTGGTTCCTGCAACCTTTGATCTTTGTCCTTGAAGGCTGTCTTCCTATCTCAGATCATGCTCCATATTCTTTCCATCAGCACCAAACCCAGCACCATCCACATGTTAATAGATCTCTTAGATTTGTTTTTATTTTTTAAGTTTCAGACAGGGTCTTGCTACCTTGTCCAGGCTAGGGTGCAGTAGCATGATCCTTGATCACTGCAACCTCGAACTCCTGGGCTAAAGCTATCTTCCCACCTCAGCCTCCTGAGTAGCTGGGACTATAGGCTACTACCACCACCATGCCCAGATAATTTTTTAATTTTTTGCAGAGATGGGGTTATCACTAAATTGCCCAGGCTGGTTTCAGACTCCTGGGCTGAAGCAAGGATCTCTCAGCTTTTAATGACCTCTGTAATCACCAGCAAAACATTGACATTAGTACACACAATTTGTTTTTTGGGCTAACAGCAAAGAAAGAAACATTCAAAGACAGAGAGGAGGCAACTGATAATCAGTGTAGGATTATTAAGTGACTGAGCAATGACGAGAGAAAGAGATGAGACCTGACTCATAGGACCTCTCATCATCCCAACAAGGGGATGACAGAAGCGAAGCAGGTGGGCTTTTCGGGATGACAAGATCACTCTGTCATTCTCCTGGGACTCAGTATCTGTGTACGAGGCCTCTTGGGTTTACTTATCATCATATCCCTAGTGCCTAGAACAGTTCAGCGGAAACACAATAGGTGCCTGATAAACGTTTGTCAGATGCATGAATTTATCATGTTGTTTTTTTCTTTCTTTCTTTTTTCTTTCTTTTTTTTTTTGAGATGGAGTCTCGCTCTGTCTCCCTGTCTCCCAGGCTGGAGTGCGGTGGCCGGATCTCAGCTCACTGCAAGCTCTGCCTCCCAGGTTCATGCCATTCTTCTGCCTCAGCCTCCCGAGTAGCTGGGACTACAGGCGCCCACTACCACGCCTGGCTAGTTTTTTGTATTTTTTTTAGTAGAGACGGGGTTTCACCGTGTTAGCCAGGATGGTCTTGATCTCCTGACCTCGTGATCTGCCCGTCTCGGCCTCCCAAAGTGCTGGGATCATAGGCTTGAGCCACTGCTTCCAGCCCTCTTTCTTTTTTATTGAGACAGAGTCTTGCTCTGTCGCCCAGGCTGGAGTGCAGTGGTGTGATCTCCGTTCACTGCAACCTCTGCCTCCCAGGTTCAAGCGATTCTCTTGCCTCCACCTCCTGAGTAGCTGGGATTACAGGTGCGTGCCACCTCGCCTAGCTGAATTTTGTATTTTTGGTAGAGATAGGGTTCCACCATGTTGGCCAGGGTGGTCTTCAACACCTGCCCTCAACTGATCTGCCAGACTCGGCCTCCCAAAGTGCTGGGATTACAGGCGTGGGCCCCGGCTCCCGGCCGTGTTGCTTTTTTTTTTTCTTTTTCTTTTTTTTATGATTTTATCTTTGAACGTTCCGAAAGTTACGAAAATGTGTACAGGTGAGAAATTTGGCCAGTTTAAACATGTTTCCTGATGTAGTGTGTCTGGAAGATGAGAGTGGAAATGTAGTTCAAACCAAGCTGATTTCAAGGTGTTGATTGCCCCAAATCGCCAAGCACTGCCTTGCTTCTTCTTTAGCAGGAAACCAGCCCTCTTATTTCCCTGGTGCTCTCCCGTTATTTGTACTGGGTGAGTCATGATGGAGAGAGGGTTTAAAACATAGCCTGGGTGGGAGGGAGTTAGTCATTAAAAATGTATCTTCTCTGGGAGTTTGTTTTTAAAACTTTGGACTAGAAAATATGTACAGGAATGTTTGGCTTTTAATAATTAAATCTTGCATTGTTTTAATTTTCTCCAGAGTGTCTCTCTGGAGGAAAGTAAAGTTGCAAATCCAATATTTATGTCTTTCCTAAAGCACTGGTTGCCAAATGAAATGAGTGTTGCTATTTTTTTTCCACGATGGTTGATTTGTCCCCAGGGGGCACCCCTTTGAATTTGCAGGAAGGGCTTAATGTTCCATGAGAGTGGGGAGGAGTCCCTGGAGCAGGGGGCAAGAGGACATGCGTGTTTTTGGTGTAGGAGGAGACAGGATTTAGGGTGGGGTTCCTCCATCCCTAGCCTAAGCCCACTCTGTAGTTGGCCAGCATCTTACCTTCACGTCACTCCACTTCACACACAGTCCATTTTCAGCAGGGAGAAGAAACCAAGCATCCTGCGTAAAAGCAATTATTTGTCTGAATGCTTGAGGCCATCTCTCTCTCTCCACTTTCACCGGAGCACCCACCCAGGGGTGTCCAGACATGTGGAAAAAACACATGAGAAACACTTAGATTGCCAAGTCAGGATTTGTATTTTTCACGACTCTCCCATTCCCAGACAATACAAGTCTTTTTACTGGGGAGCTTCTCTTCATGAGCCCATGAGTAGGACTCACACCTGTAACTCTCTCTCATTCATCCAAGCCCTGTTTAAACAGAAAGAGGAAGGCAGGGACTTGGCTGCTCTGCTGTGTGCAGTTGGAATCTCTGGGCTTGGCTGCAGCTGTTTTGGGGAAAGAAAATTGCTTCTGTAATTTCTGCTTCTGATGTGTTTGACTTTGTAAGTCAGTTCTTTAGGAGCCTCAAGGAAAAGGGTGTGCGTTTTCTCAGAGTTGAAACGTCTTGTGCCAGGAATGGGGGACATGAGTGCCTTGCTCATGAAGGCAGTTGGACCCAGATGTAGTTTAGTAACCACTCAAGATGCCAGGTTGTAATTGGATAGCTAACACCTATGTCTGCCATCTGCAAGGAACTCAGAGAATCATTGAGATAGGGAAATATCCTGCCTTCCCCTAACACTCCAGCTATAAATACAATATTTAAAGGCACAGTTTCCAGGGAGGATATAGCTGGCGTCAAGTGTGGCTCTGAGGTTTGCTGGTGTTGAATCCTTGTTTGGAAACCTTAACTTCTATGAGCAGGAATAGCCTCATCTGTTAAATAGGAATGATACTAGTACCTTATTGGGTTCCTTGAGGATTAGGAAAGCCTGTGTAAAGGACATGGCCGAATACTTACTGCTAAGATGCTTGACAAAGATTTATTAGGAAGGAAGTGGAGAGGTAGTTAAGAATGCCGTTGCAATCGGACAGACTTGGGTTCAGTTTCCAGCTCTGTACTTAATACTATTTGTGACCTTGAGGATGCCATTTCTAAGCTTTAGTTTTCTATTCACTAGGCAGGCACCTTGATACCCACCTCAGATGAAATTTGGCAATATATTCAAAGTGTTCATTACATGGCAAATTATTGTTGTTGAAAGAGAGAGTAAAAGAAGGAGGTTAGTTGCTCTCTGTACCAACCAAGACCCTTGTTTCTTGGGCTCTTCCTGGAATCTCTTATTTTCTGAAAACCCAAAGTAGTCAGACTGGAACTGGATGAATGGAGAGAGAAACACATTATCTCCTGCACTAGAACTTGTATGACTTCATTCATTCAGTTCACTTAATTCATTTATTCATTACGATTTCACTTATTCATTTGGGAAATATGTATCAAGCAGATGAAGTGTGAGACAGTATCCTAGGTATTGGAGATAAAGGACAAAAAGATATAGTCCCTCCTCTCAAGTTCATTTTAAGCTTCAATATGCATAGATTCCTTTGATAATTCAATCAAAAACATGGCTTTTCTCTCAAGCAGTAGGGAGAGAGAGAATAATGCGTACAAACATTTAATTTATAATTTCAGGCTATTAGTAGATCCACCTGCATCCAGCTGGATCTGTACCTTGCATCTCTTTGACTTCTTTTTTGCATATGTCATTTTTATGGAAACAGAATCCTATCTTAAGTAGCTGACCCCCTCTGCCTCAACCATGTGTCTTCCAGTTTCCAGGAGCTGGTATGGTTCATAGATACTCCCCCTAATATACAAACAGATACCTATTTACTGCACAACACATGCCACCTACCATTGTTTGTTCCAGTGGTATATCTGGCACAGGCTTGGCCAATAAGAATCCATCTCGGGGATATTCAAACTGAGCCTGGGAGGGGGCCATTTTTCTCTGAAAGAAGCCGCTATGAGATAAGAGGCTTGGGAGCTGCCATGGGCCACAAGTTCTAACTTTTAGAAGAAACATGTCTGTCATTATTGAGAATGATCCTAATTGTCATAGAAAAGGAAAGATGAGAGTGAGAGCAGAAAGAGGAATGAAAAGAAGAACAAGAAAGAGAGCAAGAGAGAACACAGGCCATGGCAGTGTTTGTGTCTCTTGTTTAATTTGTTCTTGAGACCCAACTGAAATATTTCCCTACTCAGGATTTGGATAGTCAACCCCATAATAGATCCCATTAGTCATCACGTTCTACTCTTGCCTAACCTTGCTAATGTTGAGTTTCTGTCTCTTGCAACCCAAAACAGTCTTGATGAATACAGCATCTGTGGATCTGTTTCTGGGCTCCAGTGAGAGATAGATTAGAAAATGGGCTCTGATGGCTTTGTGTAATCAGTGCCATGGTAGAGAACACAGGATGCCAGGCAGCATAGAGGATGGGTGCATAATCAGGAATTCCACAAAGAGTGGCTCTGTTGTGTTATTTTGGGAAGAGTAAGGAATGGTTCTTCTGTTTTTTGATCAGTGAGCATGTGCCTGAATATGACCTAATTGAGATGAACCAACCTGGCTTAGTCAACTGGCAGAATAATGAGAATTTAAAACAGATTTTCATGGTGGGATGTTTTATCATTCACTTCCTTTCTCCTCCCAGAGTATCCTAGGGTGAGTCTTCAGCAAGACAAATGGATGATTTTGGCCCGTATGTGTCGATTGTAACATTAATCCATCTCTCATCCTCCCAGGCCTCCTTCTGACACTTCCTGTTTAACAGCAAGCCTCATTAGCTAGGTGTGTTGGGCACACTTTTCTTGCTGCATTCTTCCATAGGATAATATTATCTCCTTCATTCAGGAGTTGAAATTCATCTGACACCTGGTATTCTACGGCATATATATAAAGTTCATTCAATGAGATCTTTACACTAATATCTCCCATTTATAAAGTCACTGCAGTCTACTGGGTGTTGTATCAGTTTCTTTATATTTTTTACAGTTTCCTTTATTCTTCACAGTGGTCCCGTGAATTATGCATTATTGCCCTTGGTTTCAGATGAGTAGTTGAGAGATTAGGACACCTATGCAATAGGTGCTGGGTCTCTAACTCAGGCTTGTTGAACTCTGCAGTGTGTACGCTGAAGGGTTTTGACTGTAAGTGCCCATGTATCTTCAGCACCCTGGACAGCTCATGAATGGGCTGCATAAGACATCCAGGTTATCTGAAGATGCATATGAGAGATTATAAGCTCCCACGAAATTCCTACTCAGAGACATGTGAGTTTAGAGCCAAGGGTTATATGACAGTGGATAGGGTCCTATTATGTCACTTTGCAGATGTTGAAACTGAGGCAGCTAATTGTGGATCCGGTAACCCAA
Organism: Chlorocebus sabaeus; assembly: GCF_047675955.1. Taxonomy (NCBI): domain Eukaryota; kingdom Metazoa; phylum Chordata; class Mammalia; order Primates; family Cercopithecidae; genus Chlorocebus; species Chlorocebus sabaeus. The sequence continues at coordinate 5,719,191 of NC_132908.1, forward strand.
TGTCATACAGCTTGCAAGGGCTAGAGTGTTGCTTGGCATCCATGCTTTTGTTTGTTGCTTTCACCGCACTCTCTGTTAAATGTAGGGAGGGCTGCCTTCTTCTGCTAGTGCCATTGACATCGGTCTTTTCATCTGCTGCTTTCCAGCCTTGCGAAGTTGCAAGCCTTCAAGAGGAGGGGAAGAGACTTTGCCGTGGCTGCTGATGCTGTGCTAACACAAGTGACAATGCTGCCCTAATTGTCTGTATTATGAGGATGGCAGGCCTGGCACATAGGTTCTCTCAAGGCAGCTCCCCAACTAATCTCTTCTTCTCTGATTAAGGCTCACGTCCTCTGATTGTTGTGGTTTGGGAGGGGTGGTGCACAGGATGTTTTAAAGAATTGCACGCAGTGGAGTGAGTGGAGGAATTTGGGGTTAACCATGCTGACATTGTCTGAGACATGATCACTTTGTGGTCCGGAACATCTGAAACAACATGGAGCCCATTACCGGCTCTGTGTCCCTGGGGACCCCTGGCATTTGCTCGGCTTATTGGCAATGGTTGCATTTGTGTGCCAAGCAGGGCAAGAGCTGTTGTGGCTGCTGCAAGACCTGGGGGAGTCAGAAGGGGATGACGGGGCCTCTCTGTCTTGGTATAAGCAAGGAAAACATTAGCTTATGCTGTGTGTTAAGTTTTCCTTCACCAATTAAAAACATATTTGTTGCAAAACCATCCTAGATCAGTTCTTGTGCCTGAACCTAGGGTAAGTGGGAAGCACAAGGAGACATGCCTCTGGACTCCCAGGGTGTTTGATCTGGAAGGGGAGAGAGTGAATCAAATTATTACAGTAATGAATGCATAATTGCAGACAAGAGAGATTCTCTGCAGGCATGGGACAGTTTATTAATTTGATGTAGTAAACAGTTATATAGCACTTGCCCTGTGCATGCCATGATGCTAAATGCTTTCTAGTAGTAACTCATTTAATCTGCAGAATAACTCTGTGAGGTACGTATTGGTGTTAGTCATTGTTATCTACATTGCACAGATGAGAAAATGGAGGCACAGAGAGGTTAAGTCGTCCAAGGTCACACAGGTAGTAAGTGGTAAAGCTTAGATCTATACCTGTGTAGTCTTATTTCAGAGTTCTTGTCCTTAACCACTCAGGATACCACCTTTCAGCTGAGAAAATCCACTGGAGGCCTTTGTCTCTGTCTGGGGTTTGGACAGACAGTGTCACTGTGAAGTGACATTTGGGGTGCGATTCAAAGAAGGAGGAGAAAGGTAATGAAATAAAGAGCATTAGGTGGCAGGAACAATATAGACAAAGGTCCTGTGGTCATAAGGAGCCTGGAAGATGTCCTGGGCAGCTTTGAATGAGATGGGACTGGGGAGGTGAACTGGAACCAAATCTTAGAGGGCGTTGCATGCCTTATTAAGGATTTTTAAATCTTTATTCTCAGGAAAATGGGAATTCATTAAAAGGTGGTAGGCAATCAGGTTTGCTTTTTGAGGAAGATTGCTGTGAATATGGACATCTATGTGAATCTGAAGGACCCAGCACTTGACAGGCTGGAGACTTTCCATAAAATGATGATAATGATGATGATAAAAATAGTAACAGTCTGTATTTATTGAGTGGTTATTTAGGATCATTGACCTGCTATGTATTAGTTTGTTTTCACAGTGCTAAACAGAAATATCCCAGACTGGGTAATTTACACAGGAAAGAGGTTTAATTGACTCACAATTCCGCACGGCTGGGAAGGCCTCAGGAAACTTACAATTATGATGGAAGGTAAAGCAGGCATATCTTACATGGTGGCAGGCGCGAGAGAGAAGTGAAAGGGGAGGAGCCCCATACAAAACCATTGGATCTCGTGAGAGCTAACTCTCTATCATGAGAACAGCATAGGTGAAAACTGCCCCCATGATCCAGTCACCTTCCACCACCAGGTCCATCCCTCAACACCTGGGGATTACCATTTGAGGTGAGATTTGAGTGGGGACACAAAGCCAAACCATATAATGCTAAATCCTTTATTAGCAATACCTCATTTAGTTTTCACAACCACCTTCTAGGAGATTAGAAATATTGTATTTATTATATAGACAAGTGCTCTAAGGCTTAGGGAATTTCAGCACCTGGTTGGCATTGCAGACTGGCATCTGCCAGGACCAGTTATTGGGCTCAGATCTGGTTCCAAAGTTTGGCTTTCATGCATGCTGATGAATTCTTGTCTCAAGAGCAGAGGGAAGAGAATGTGAGGCCTCTCAGAGAATGACTGTTAGTGGCCGGTGTTCTAGGGGCTTTTCATCATCTATGAGCTCACTTAATTCCCATAAACAGCTAGGTGACTTATGTGTTATTTGTCCTGATGTGTAGTTTAGGAAATGGAAGCTCAGAGAAGTTGCCTGTGGTCACGTGGTTCATAAATACCAGAGTCCAGATTTTAACGGAGTCCAGATTTTAACCCAGGTCATCGTGCTGCAAGGAAGCCAGTGGTTAGATGATCTCAAGAAATTTCCTGGCTCCCTCTGATCTGAATTCCTAGTTTTTAATGCCACCTTTGCCAGATGCACTTGATTCCACCCAACTTCCACCCCGACTCCATTTCTGTGCTGCAGAGTTCATGCTGTTTTTAAATATTGAGTAGTCATGTTTTCCTATGGAGATTGAACCAAGCTCCAAAGGCTACATCACGATCAGTCTCTGAGGACATTCTTGTAATACATGCTGATGGTTAATTTGAGAATAGTGGGTGAGACTTTGCTCTTGTCAGTGAGAGGTAAGGAAAAGTCTGTTGGGTAGGGGATGTGCAGAAAGTTTTCCTTTCCTTTAGGGAAGCATCCAAAACATTTCTGTAGTTGAATGAACCAACCCTGAACGAACTTGCTTCTGGATTTCTTGTTCTGTGTGACCATACTGCCTTTTTATTTGCTTAAGCTATTTGGGGCTAATGCTTTTGTTACTTGAGCCCAAAGGCACTTCAAATGATAGGCAGCCTTTTGGATTCACCCTCGGTAACCCTTGAGGGATGGGGGAGAGAGAAGGAGAAGGACAAGGAAAGGAGGAAGGGAGCCAGAGACTTAAGTACAGGAATGAGATTAAGGGGCCTTTAAGAGCTCTTCTTTCCATTTAAACCATAGAGATTGGTGAAACTTGCTCGTTTGATTGTTGCTGTTTTTGAAGTAAAATGATATTTCCCCTGTCTGAGCTAATCTGGACTTTGGTCCCCAAATATCTTGTTGCTCTTTGTTCCCAAGGAGGGTGTCTGTCCCTTCCAAAGGATGCCTCTTTTAAGGTTCTAAAAGTCCAAACCAGTTGATCTGGAAATGCCCAGATCTTTGATTCTTTAAAAAGGCACATTCTATAAGGACCTGCTGCCCACACAGCAGGTTACGGTTTTGTAGATAAATTCTTGCCCTATGTCATTGTGGTGTCTGGACACACAAAGTGCCCACAGCATCGCAGAGAGACTCATGCAACCTGCTCTCCTGTCTGGGACGTTGGCTTGGTTTTGCCCAACTCGGTAAGGGCTGGAACTCTGAGGCTTGACCATGTGGACGATGAGGTACAAAGACTCGATCTGCAGTGACCTCCTTGTTGGAAGTGAGGAGGAAGCCCGGATCATCCACGTTACAATCTTCCAGTGACCTCTTTCTGGGAGACGTGGGAGATGTTCTGACAGAGCTCAGGTCTGCTGAGCTTTTTGAGGTTTTAGGAAGCTCACTCATAGGGCTTGTTACCTAATTAGGAGGTAAAGAAAGGCAATGAAACATGAGCTTATGCACTCCGTAAATTCACTAGGTGACCTGGGTAATTTCTACTCTTGCATCATGACTCAGTCAGGAGCCGCCTTGAATTCTCTTTGCACAGAAGTACGAGGAACTGTCTTGCGTTTCCACCATACCTGTCTATAAACATACTTGGGATACCTTGCAGTGATAGCCTCGGTTCTTCTCTCTTCTCTTTTTGCCATGAGGCCTTGCTGTGCTCCCCCACTGTGAATCTGCACACAGTCATGTAACTTGCTCTGGCCAGTGGCTCAAGGCAGAAATGATAATGTTCTGATTCTGAGCTCAGACCTCAAGAGGCTCTGCCTGTCTTCACCCACTGCCTTGAGCTGCTCCCATCACGATGAGAAGAACTTCCCCATGCCAATGACTGGTAACTGGAAATGGATACAGAGAACATGGAATAGAGACATGCCCAGTTGAAGCCAGAAGAGACCAACCAAAAGCTGGCCAGCATCAGACATGTGAGTGAGCATGGGCAGGAGTATTCAAGGAATTGCATGAATCCAGCAGAAAAGTTAAAGTCAAAATCTGGCCAACCTGGGTGGGACCTTAGATGTGTGAACAATAAACCCTTAGAAGCGAATGTCACTGAGGTCGTAGTGTTTATTATATAGCGTTACTGTGGCAATAGGTAACAGATACAAGAAAGATGCGCTTAGTAACGTTTTCATTTGTTGTCTCTGCAAGAGTATAAACTGTGGGTAAGGAGATAACAAAAGCCATAATAATAGGAAGAATTGTAATACTGTATTGTACATACCATGCTGAGTGATTTATCACTATCATCAAATCAGCCTCGTAAGGTAGAAAACATTATCGTCGCTGCGTCACAGATGTGGGAATGGGGACTTAGAGAGCAATGAGCCAAGGTCACATAGGTAGTAGATGTCTCAGTGACATGAGTGTCAAACACAGAGGCAAGCATAGAGTTGATGTTGAAATGTCTGTTGGATGAGTGAGTAACTGTACTTCCAATTGTGTTTAGTTTTATAAGCCTGAAGCAGATGAAAGTAAAATGGTACATCTGCCTTAAGTGAACATAAATGAGAAGGATAACTTTCCCTGCTTCTCCAGTCTTTTCCTGATGCAGCCTCTTTGTTTAGCAAATGCTCAGTACCTTACATTTAGCCATTTTGCCTCATTCCTTGGTAATACATTAACACTAACCATTAGATTGTGGTTACAAACAAGAAAACATACCCTGTTGTGTGTGTTTTTGAAACAGCCCTATAAATCAGGTCTGCCTTATTTCAAAATCTAATTCAATTACAGAGAAGCTATACCTTGTGGACGATTAAACTGTAAATTGTGGGTGTCCACTGGGTTCCTAGATTACTAATATGTTCCCTGCCATAACTCACCTCTGTCCCCACCATATATTGTCCATGCTTACTCAGGGATGGGGACATTCAGTTGATATGCACCACATCGAAGGATATTTATGGTGTATCTCAAACTCGAGATATCTTCTTCAAGGAGATACCAATACATCATGAAAACTCTTAAGATGTATTATGCTTCTCTAAGTGGAAAAGTCCAGTTGACTGATCTCTCTTTTTTTTCTTGCCAGTGCTCAGGTATTGGGACATAGAATGATGAAATGTGACCTTTCTTGTTTTCTGCAAAAATAATCTCCGTGCTGTCTCTTCTAGGTCAAGGCATGAAGGCTAAAGGTTTGCCTTCTCCATGATGAGTTTCTCAGGAAAGCAAGCAATGTGCTGGGGCTGAGGGCAGCTTTGGGAGGTTTTGAGATGCCTGTGCCTGAATGAGAAGCCTGCGGCTGCGAGTAGAAGTGCTGGATACAAGGGCTTCCTTTTACTGGCCCAAAGCAAATAGCAAGATAAGGGGGTTTAATTGCATTTACTGACTCCCTGCTCCCTTAACAAATATTTGTTGAGTAGTGCAGTGTGCCAAGGCCACTTAATAATCATCACAGCATAGCTGTATTTGTCTAATTCTTCACAATTTATGAAGTATCTAATAATTCTCTCATTTGTTCCCTATTTAAAAAAACTCATGAAGTGGGCAAGGCAGGAATAATGATAATATTTTAAAATCACCAATGATGGTGTCTGGTATTAATTTAGCAATTATTATACACCAGGGATTCCATTTCACATTTCACATGTGTTTTTTCATTTAATTTTCACATAAACCTTTGGAAGCAGGTAGTAATATGGGGCTCTTCTATTTTTATTTTTAAACTTTTATTAGGTTGGGGCAAAAGTAATTTGTTTTCCATTAAAATCAGTGTCAAAAACTGCAGTTAATTTTGTGCCAAGCTAATAAGTTCAAGGGTGCAAGTATAGGTTTGTTGCATATGTAAACTTGTGTCATGGGAGTTTGTTGTACAGATTATTTCATCCCGCAGGCATTAAGCCTACTAGTTATTTTTCCTCATCCTCTCCCTCCTCCCACCTTCCACCCTTCGATACACCCCACTGTCTATGTGTCCAACAATTGCATGAAAAAAACCTGAGCATCACTGATCATTAGAGAAATGCAAATCAAAACCTCAGTTAGATACCATCTCACACCAGTCAGAATGGCTATTATTAATAAGTCAAATAACAACAGATGCAGGCGAGGTTGTGGAGAAAAAGGAACGCTTATACACTGTTGGTGGGAGGATTGTAAATTAGTTCAGCCATTGTGCAAGACAGTGTGGTGATTCCTCAAAGATGTAAAGAGAGGAATACCATTCTGTCTTTAAAAAGAGAGCTGCAGTGAACATACGCATCCATGTGTCTTTAAAATAAAATGATTTGTATTCCTTTGGGTACATATCCAGCAATCCCATTGGAAACTGGGGCTCAAGGAAGCTCAGTGACTTGTCGCAGATTGCATGACCATCAGTGGCAGATTTTGGATGCAAACCCAGGACTCTGCCCCTAAAATGTCCAAGCCTGTCATACCTGGTCACCTGCCTCCTAACACTGGAGCCTGGATTTGCTGAGTTTTGCTAGAACTTTTCCCTTTACTCTGGAATGAGCTCAAGAATTCCTCCTGGCATAGGGAGCTGTATTAGCAGCAGAAAACTCTTAACTCCTGTAATTTCCCCTCTATTTTCCTGCTTGGCTGTCAGAAATTAGAAATTCCTGGAGGTGCTTTTTCTGAGAAGGTCAGAGGGTCTGGTAGAAAGAGCTCAGTTTTTAAGGATTTTCGTGAATCCAGCAGAAAAGTCGAAATTCAATGTTATAATAATTTATAATCTCTTAATTTCTTATTATGGTTGTTTTCAAAAGGAGTTTCTCATGTGATATAGACTTATTCTTTCCTGTGAATTTATCCTTGCACTTCCACTTTTACTTGATTACCTCAATAAAACCATCTATCTTTTTTCTTTTTCTTTTTCTTTTTTTTTTTTTTTTTTGCCCAGTTTGGAGTACAGAGGTGCGATCTCGGCTCACTGCCAGTTCCGTCTCCTGGATTCACTCCATTCTCCTGCTTCAGCCGCCTGAGTAGCTGGGACTACAGGCACCCACCAGCACGCCCAGCTAATTTTTTGTATTTTAATAGAGACGGGGTTTCACTGTGTTAGCCAGGATGGCCTCGATCTCCTGACCTTGTGATCTGCCCACCTTGGCCTCCCAAAGTGCTGGGATTACAGGCATGAGCCACTGTGCCCAGCCTATCTTTTTTTCTTAATAGGGATTTAAAAAAAAAAGTTTACTTTCAATAGTTTTGAGGGAACAGGTGGTTTTTGGTTATATGTATGAGTTATTTAATGGTGATTTCTGAGATTTTGGTGCACTCGTCACCCAAGCGTGTACATGGTATCCAATACGTAGTCTTTTATCTCTCACCCCCTCTCACCCTTTACCCTTAGTCCCCAAAATCCATTTTATCATCCTTATGGTTTTGTCTCCTCATAGCTTAGCTCCCACTTATCAGTTCGAACATACAATATTTGGTTTTCCATTCCTGAGTTACTTCACTTAGAATAACTTAGAATAATGTCCTCCAGCTCCATCCAAGTTGCTGCAAAGGCCAGTATTTCATTTCAACACATCTCTCTCTCTAATAATTGGGAGGTCTTCAGTAACTGCTAATAACAATAATTCTTGTTGGCAAAAAGATCTGGTACTACTCGGAGGGCCTCCCACAATCAGTGTTTTATTTCATCCTCACAACCACTATGTCAGGTAGATAGGTATTTCTGACCATCTGTTTACAGATGAGAAACTCCACGTAGAAGGTGCTTGAGCATCTTTAGTTGAGGTGCAGATATCTCCTTCTGCGGTCAATTGAATGCTTGATCACAATTCTTCACTCTTCTGGACAATGTTATGCATCTACTTTCTCATGGTCTCATGATGAGCAGAGTGGACTTCTTCACCTCTTGACTTTGATATTGGCCAGGTGACTTGCTCTGGACAATAGGGTATCATCGAATATGATGCACACATAGGGCAAGCATTTCCTTACACTGGGGGCTTTCCTTCATGTGCCTCTGCCATTGTCGTTGTCCTCTTCAATAGCTGCTGTCCTTTAAGCCTGGGCCCAACAGATTGAGTCTATCTTAATAGACAGAGACCAAATCAAGTGGTTATTAAGAATGCATGTGGAGCTTGCATGAACTCAGTGTGCAATGAGAAGCACAACCAGACCTGAGGTTTGAAGCAGAGCTGCCCAGCTGAGCCCATCCTAGGTCATCCAGTCTCCAGCTGAGCCACAGACACATATGTAAGAATAAATGAGGGCTGAGTTAAGCCACTGAGTTTTGGTGTGGTTTATTATGCAGGTATTATGTTGATGATAGCTAACTGATAAACTCTCTTTAGATGTGAGCTCCATGAGGGCTGGGCTACTGTGAAACACAAGGCTTAGAAGAGACAAAAATCAAGTACAGTTATTAAATGCATGGAGCATTGAATAAGACGTCCTTGGATTTGATGCTGTTTACCAACTGTGTTGAACTTCCTGGCCTGGCTGGACACAGTGACTCATGCCTGTAATCCCAGCACTTTGGGAGGCCAAGGCAGGTGGATCACCTGAGGTCAGGAGATCGAGATCAGCCTGGCCAACATGGTGGAATCCCGTCTCTACTAAAAGATACAAAAATTAGCTGTGGCATAGTTGTGGGTGCCTGTAATCCCAGCTACTCCAGAGGCTGAGGCAGGAGAATCGCTTGAACCCAGGAGGTGGAGGTTGCAGTGAGTAGAGAGTGCACCATTTTACCTCAGCCTGGGTGACAGAGTGAGATTCCGTCTCAAAATAAATGAATGAATGAACTTTCTGCCCTTAGTGCCTCCATACATATAGTAAAACAAAAACAAAAACAAAAAACCAATATTCCCAACTTCATAAGATTTCTGTAAGGATTGACTGACATTATGTGTATCAGTGACTGGCAGATAGCAAGAAGTCAGTAAAAGTTAACTGTCATGAAGATGACCTCAAGTAATATTTGTGGAATACATTTTATCCATTAAAAGCATATAACTCAATAGGTTTAGTGTACCTATGGAGTTGGATGGCTGCCACCCATACTTCATATTAGAATCTTTTTATTATTAACCAAAATAAGCCTCCCATCCATTAAGCATTAACTCCCCATTTTGCCCGCCCCCGCCAGGCCCTGGCAATTACTAATCAATTTTCTGTATCTATGGACTTGCCTATTCTAGATATTCCATACAGATGAAATCATACCATAGGTGGCCTCTTGTGCCCGTCTTTTTTCGCCGAGCGTAACTTTTCAAGCTTCATCTCTGTTGTAGCATATGTCAGTACTTCATTCCTTTTTATTTCTGAATAATCCATTGTATGGATAGACCCCATTTTATTTGTTTATCATTTGTTGGACATTTGGGTTGTTTTCATGTTTGGCTATTATGAATAGTGCTGCTAGGAACATTTGGGAACACGTTTTTATGTGGACACATGTTTTGATTTCTCTGGAATGTATATTTAGAAGTACAGCTGCTAGGAGGGTTGGTAACTCTTTTTGGCCCCCATGATTGAAGGAACCGCCAATCTGTTTCTGAAGCGGCTGCACCATTGTATGTTCCTGTTCCCGCTCACAATAAATGAAGCTTCCAGTTTTTTCCACATCCTCACCAACGCTTGGTATAATCAGTTTTGGTTTATATTCTGGCCATCCTACTGGATGTGAAGTAGTATCTCATTGCGGTTTTGAGGTGTATTTCTCCAATTACTAATAATGTTGAACATTGTGTGTGTGCTTACTGGTCATTTGTAGGTCTCTTTTGGAGATGTACCTGTTCCGATTCTTGGTCTATTTTTAACTGGGTTATTTATATTTTGGTACTGAGTTGTGAGAGCTGTTTATATGTTGTGGATGCTAGTCCTTGATCAAATGTGTAATTTCAAATATTTTCTCTCACTCTACAGGTTGTGTTTGCTATTGCTATTATTAGCTAACTTTCTGAATGTTATTCTTTTCAGCGTAAAATTTTAAAATTTTGTTAATCGTGGTGAAGCTACGTTTGTGCTTTTATTGTCATCTATTACCAAGGCTTTACCTAAGTCAAGATTGTAAAGCTGTATTCCTGTATCTTCTAAGACTTGGAGTTGTAGCTCTTGCATTTAGGTCTATGGTGCATTTCAAGTTCATCTTTTTTTCTATGATGGAAGAAGGTTCAACTTCATTCTCTTGTATGCGGTTATCCAGTTCTGACATTGTTTGTTGAAAAGATTATTCTTTTCCCCTTGAATACCCTTTATACCCTTGTCAAAAATCACTTACTCATAAATAAAAGGATTTATTTATGGACTCTCAGTTCTAGTCCATTAATCTGTATAAATCAGTCCTTAGGCCAGTACCATACTATCTTCATTACTGTAGCTTTGTAGAAATATTTTAAATTGGGACGTGTAAGTCTCCAACTTTGTTCTTAGTTTTCAGAATTGTTTTGACTGTTGTGAATCCCTTGTATTTCTCAGTGAATTTCAGAGTCAGCTTGTCAGTTTCAGCCAAAATGGCAATTGAAAATTTGGTAGGGATTGTGTTAAATCTGTAGATCAATTTGAGCAGTATTTTCATGTTAGTGTGTCTTCCAATTCATGAATGTGAATTTTCTTTTTCATTTATTTAGGTTCCTTTAAATTTCTTTGATCAATATTTAATAGTTGTCAACATGGAAATTTCGCATTTCTTTTTTCATGTTTATCCCGAAGTATTTTCCTAAGTTTATTTTAAAGTTTAAGTTTCTTTTTGATACTATTATAAAGAAAATTGTGTCCTTAGTTTCATGTTGAGTTGTTCATTACTAGTGTAAAGGAATACAGCTGATTTTCACACATTAATCTTATATCCTGCTACTTTGCTGAATTTATTAGTTTTAATACTTGTGTGTGGGGGTGGACGTGGGTTTGTGGGTGCGGATTATTTGGCTTTTCTGTGTTCAAGATCTTGTTGTCTGCAAATAAAGATATCTCTGCTTCTTCCTTTCCAATCCAGATGCCTTTTGCTCCTTGTTCTTGCCCGATCACCTTGGCTTGACCCTCCAGTATAACGCTGAATAGATGAGATGACGGTACCCATCCTTGTCCCTCATCTTAGGGGAAGGCATTCAGTCTTCGGCCATTGCATAGGATGCCACCTGGGAGTGTTTTCATAAATTCCCTTTATCATTTTGAAAAAGTTCTCTTCTGTTCCTAGATGGTTGAGTGTTTTTCTCATGAAAGGTTGCTGAGTTTTGTCAAATGCTTTTTCTGCATCTATTGAAATCATCATGACATTTTGGTTCTTTATCATCTGCTCATTCTGAATTATTATTCCCTTGATTGTCTAACCTGTCACAACCCTGCCTGGGAAACCTTCGCAAAGGGCTTGTAACTAGAGAATCTCAGTGCTAAACAGGTCCCAGACAGGACCAAGCACAGGATTCACTGCTTCATATATAAAAAGACAAACACAAATTTAATTTGATGTCCCTTTATCGAGGGAAGAAAGTTACCTGGAAGGTCTTGACAGTCTGTGGCATCTTGACCCCGTAGCAGAATATTTTTGCTGCGTAGGTTGGGCTCTAAGCAGAATCCTTATGTGGTGGAGTCATAAATCTGAAGTATTGAACTCTGTTAGCCAAGAGCCTTTAAAAGAACCAGGTTGCTCTACTGACATCCTGTCTTTCGCACAGTTACATTGGATAATATTACCCAGTCCTTTAAAATGAAAATCAAGTTTGAAATAGGGTTTGTTAATTACGGTATTTAACTGTTGTCGTTATTGTTTCCTTGGAGATTAATGAGGTGAGTTATTGTAACATAATTAGGCTACAGTGTATCTAATCTCTTACAAACCCTTGTGATTCACTGTTGTTCCAGTATGGTTTGAAGGTTAATTTCACTTTGCTGGTATAGACTTGGCAATGTGCTTTCTATTGAAATATGTTTTTAATTATATTTGAAAGTCATTAGTCAAGGGCTCTGCTGGGCTGTTCTGCACACATTTGCCATAGAGAAATCCAGTTACAATTAGACTCATCGCGATCATCTATCCCTGTGCCCAGGTGTCCCCAGGGGATCAAGGGGGGAATTCAAAGGCTCCTGAGACCTGTACTGACCCTCAGTTTGGTCCCAGGAAGGCATCTTTATCAGTGAAATCTTTTGAATAAGTCCCCACAGTGGCATTAGGGCTGTGAGTCTGCATCTGAAGTACACACATAGGTGGTTTCACCTTGGGTGAGGACTTTCTCAAACATACCCAGCTCTTTTCCAGCTTCGGGCTTCATGGATACCATTCTGTGCTTGAAATATTCCCTGCCTGGCTTACTTCTAGTTGTCCATCAGTCTCAGCTTACCTCTCTTAAATGCCACTGCTTCTGAGGAGTCTCCCAAGACCAAGTATCCCCCTGCCCTCTGCCATTTAACTCTCTGTGTTGCCAGCTCTCATTTTATCCTGTGTTTTGTTTTGTGGAAGCTCTCACCGTGTTTTATTATCTGTTTGGCGTTTCCTTCCTCCTAAGGGCACAGGCCCTATTTTTCCACTGCCATATTCACATGCTTAGGGCACATAAGGCTCTCAGTTGTGGGTGGCGCAACAAATCCATCACGGACTGCTTTCCTAATCTCCAGCAGCCTAATTGACAAGTGATGCAGATTTGCCAGTCTCTTTCTCGTACCTTAGAGTCATCGATGCTGAATGATTGGACCATCCTTCCTACTGCCTGAGTGTACGCATCTGTAACATGGGAGAATCCCAAAGGGATCCTCCTCACAGAGAAGGCATTAGATGGATGACATGAGCACGGTGACTGCTCCAAGGCAGACATTCACCAGAGTCCATATTCTCATTTGTCTGCCATGGGAGAAGCTTGGGCTGGATGGCATCTGAGGTCTGATTTTGAGACCTTTGGTCTAAGGTCGAGTAGTCGGCCCACAGGAAGCTGTGGATTAAACAGTGACTGTCTCAAGCTTGGGCTGGATGACATCTGAGGTCCGGTTTTGAGACCTTTGGTCTAAGGTCGAGTAGTCGGCCCACAGGAAGCTGTGGATTAAACAGTGTCTGTCTCAAGCTCGGGCTGGATGGCATCTGAGGTCTGATTTTGAGACCTTTGGTCTAAGGTCAAGTAGTCTGCCCACAAGAAGCTGTGGATTAAACCGTGGCTGTCTCAAGGTTGGGATGGATGGTGTCTGCGGTCTGGTTTTGAGGCCTTTAGTCTAAAATTGAATAGTCAGCCCACAAGATGCTGTGGATTAAACAATGGCTATCTCAAGCTTGGGATGGATGTCATCTGAGGTCTGATTTTGAGACCTTTGGTCTAAAGTTGAATAGTCAGCCCACAGGAAACTGTGGATTAAACAGTGGCTGTCTCAAGCTCTGGCTGGATGGTGTCTGCGGTCCAGTTTTGAGACCTTTGGTCTGAGGTTGAGTAGCCAGCCCACAGGAAGCTGTGGAGAAAGCAGTGGCGGTCTCATGGACTGCCCAAGTCAGAAATCTGGCACTAGACTGGACCTTGTACCGTTGTTTTCCTTATAGCGAAGTAGCTCCTACATGGGCATCTCTTTAAAGAACTCAAGTCAAGAAGATGTTTCACTTTTTTCCGTTTAAAAAATAGACTCTGCTTTGAAAAGTGTTTTGGAGTGGTCCAACTCCGAGAAGAGTGTTGGTGTATAGCTCCCTATGTGTGTCCATGTGTGTGCATGTGTGTGCTGTTTGTGTGTCCGTATGTGTGCCTGTGTGTACGTGCAGACTGCTCACCACTCAAATGCTTTTCCACAGTTCTGTAGTGGAATGGCAGATGTTATGGTTGGCACTGTGCTCCTAGGTTTGTTTTATCTCAAAGAAGAGAAAGTATTTTCTTGAGTGGCAAGATATTCTTTGGAGGAGTATCCTGAGCAAAGGCCCAAGCGCTGGAAAAGCCCAAAAATAAAGCCTGTGTCTGGGATAGTTGTCAGAGAGGGTGAGCCAGGGCCCTTGCCCACCCTATGGTGGGATTGTCCTAAGCTGCTCTCACTGGCATTTGGGGAGATGATGCCAGGGCTCTGCGAGAGTATTTAGGAGCTACAGGTGTTGAGCCTCATTTGGTCAAACTGGCTTCCTCTGAGTCTCTATGTCTATGTGTTCATGAAGTGGCGTAGTGGTTAGAGGAAGGACTTGGAGTCAGACTGCCAGGGTGTTGAACCCTAGGCCCATTACCTACCCACTCTGAGAGCTTAGGGAAGGCATCTGACATCTCTTCCCTCAAGCGTAATCCTCATGGGTTTGTCTTAAGGCTCAGAGAGCCTCATGCATGCTGCAGTAAGAATCCTATCAGCATTGTCACTCTTGTTTCTCAAATAGAGTTGGTTTTTCTTCACTTCTCCCATCACACAGAGCCCAGACGGGGAGTGAGGTAACAGGCGAGGACCCAACAAGTTCTGAGTACCTTCCAAGTACCTGGCACCATACTGGGTGCATATATTCTTTTCTTTGTTGGATATCTACTCCAGCCCACTAACGTAGATGGTATCCCCACCTGCCTGGAAAACTGAAAATTATCATGAGCCTATTTTGCCCATGATCCTCACAGATTTTTTGTGATTCCTGCCATGTAGTGAAATCAGCATCTTTAACAGGCTGCGACTGGGGAAGGGCCACGTATCAGGAGGTGTCTCTGCTCAAACCTTGCCCATTGAGAAGGTTCCTTATTGGGTGGTGAAATCCAATCCAATCAACCCTTTCTCTTGGGAGACAGCAGTGGAGAATGAGGGTGTGTCTGTAGAGATCCATCTTTGTCCCCAGTACTAATAAAATATTTGGGGAATCCTCCAAGAGGCCGGATACCCATTGCGGAGGAGGCTAGGGTGTGGTTAATGAGCATGCCAAAACAGTCCCTTGTGCTGTCAGCCCTCTAGTCTGTGGCATCTTTTTTTAAAAAATTATTTTCTTATTTTTCTTAAGACAGAGTCGTGCTCTGTCTCTCAGGCAAAAGTGCAATTATGAAGTCATAGCTCACTGTATCCTCGAACTCCTGGGCTCAAGGGGTCCTCCTGCCTCAGCTTCCTGAGTAACTGGAACTACAGGCATGCACCACCACCCCCAGCTAATTGCTTTTTGTTTTTGTTTTTTAGAGGTGAGGTCTGTCTTTGTTTTCCAGGCTGCTCTCAAACTTATAGGGCTCAGTCAATTCTCCTACCTCAGCCTCCAAGTGTTGGTACTAAAGGTGTGAGCTACTGCACCCAGCTAATAGCTTAAGATACATTTCTATCACCAAGGCACTCTCCCCTTCTGCTTGAGTCTGCAGGAGTGCTCATAGGATCCTCATTTTCCACATAAGGAGAATCCGAGAGGTAACTTGAGGTCCACATTTACACCTGGCTTGGGGGAAATCCGCTGGGACATCTTTTTGCTGCCATTCCTGCCTCCACGGAGCTTATGCTTCCCGAGAATGACACTGCTAGCTGCCCTCTCCCTGCCCAGGGCCGGTCTAGAATGCCACCTCTCCAAGTTCTCTGCCTCTTGGTTGGCCCTGGCGCGAGGAGGCTACTGGGTCCAGCAGGTTTGCTGCAGGTGGGGATTGATTCCTGAGCACTCAGTTCCTTACTTTGATGATGTCGTGACCTTGTACAAACCCACATTTCTGAGGTTGGCCACCAAAGGGTCTCTTCTTTAAAAATGGGCCCTTCCATTCCATGGTCTTCCAACCCAAAGAATCCTGCTTCTCCCTACTTCCTTTTTCTTTTCTCCACTCTTGTTATTTTTTTTTTATAAGGCTTTTTCTTTGGGTAGAACAGGTTTCTCTGATTTAAACTCCTTTCATCCCAGTTTAATTTCCCTTCCCTAAAGTGCCGTAGAGGCCTTTGCGAGTCAATCAGTTTTGTCCTTCTAGATCAGATGCCTCCCTGAAATGCAGATAAACTGCCTGTTATGGGACCGTCGTCTCCCCTTTCTGGGGACATATTCAGAGAATTCAGTCAGATTTGTCAGGCCTGACCTTCTTTTCATGAACCATGCTATGACTGGCCCTCACTAAATTAAATACTGCTGAATGGTCCACATCTTCTAAACCTCCTCTCTCCCCAGGGCCCTAGACAGCAACCCCTCCATTGCCAAGGTTGCCACCAGCAAGCCAGGACCTTCACTTTCTTTGGTCTAGTTTCTTTCACTCTGCGGTGATCCTGATTGCTGGGCCAGCCCCATGCCGTGAGGTCAGCCAGGGGCAAGTCCTTGTCCATAGCCTGGAGCCCAGGGAAGCAGCCCCAGAAAGGACTCTGCTGCTCCTCACCTCCCTTGCTGCTTTGCTCTTGACCTGCACACTAACACTATTATATTATGATCAAGGCTTAACTCTATTACATTATTTGCAATGCTAATAGCTATAGGTATTATGAACAATAATGTAATTATTGCTGACATTGTGACATGATTAGTACAAATATGTTAATATTATTTTTGGCTGCATGCTGCCGTGCTTTGCCCTTTTACACACTGAATCTTCTCCTGCAAGCTTGGTGTCTCAGCTACAATCATATTGTTTTTAGTGTTATTGATGGTGAAGGAAACAGAGGCTCAGAAAGGTTCTGTGACTTTCCTGAAGCCACATGGGCGGGCACTCTTAACCCTGGCCGTGAATTCAAACCTTGACGTGAAGGCCGGGCATGGTGGCTCATGCTTGTAATCCCAGCACTTTGGGAGGCCAGGGCGGGTGGATCACTTGGTGAGGTCAGGAGTTTGAGACCAGCCTGGCCAACATGGTAAAACCCTGTCTCTACCAAAAATACAAAAATACAAAAATTAGCTGGGTATTCTGGCATGTGCCTGTAATCCCAGTTACTCAGGAGGCTGAGGCAGGAGAATTGCTTGAACCTGGGAGATGGAGGTGGCATTGAGCCAAGATCATGCCACTGCACTCCAGCCTGGGCAACAGAGTAAGAGTTTGTCTCAAAAAAATGAAAAACAAATAAACAAACAAAACCTTGATGTGAAGATTGACTACTTTTTGTTTCTTCTAGCTTTATTGAGCATTTAACGACTGACAAATAAAAATTGTATATATTTAAGGTGTACGATGTGAAGCTTTGAGGTATGTATATATTGTGAAATGCTCACCGCAATTGAACGAACATACACCTCACCTCACATAGTTGACCTTTGTATGTGTATGTGTATGTACTCTCTTAGCAAATTTCAAATGTACAGTACAGTGCTATTATGTAGAGTCATCATGATGTACATTCGGTCTCCAGAATTTATTTATCTTTTTACAAAGTGTGTATACTTTGACCAACATCTCCCCATTTACCCACCCTCAAGCTCTTGGTGACCACAGTTCTAATCTCTGTTTTTGTTGTTGTTGTTGTTTGTTTTGAAACAAGGTCTTACCTTGTCACCCAGGCTGAGTATAGTGACATTATCATGGCTCACTGCAGCCTCAAACTTCTGTGTTCACATGATCCTCCTGCCTCAGCCTGCTGAGTAGCTAGGACTACAGGTGTGCGCCCCCATGCCCACTAATATTTCAGTTTTTTTGTAGAGACAGGGTCTATGTGGCCTACACTGGGCCTTCAACTCCTGGCCTCAAGTCATCCTTCCACCTCGGCCTCCCAAAGTTCTGGGATTACAGGAGAGATCTACCATGCCTGGCCTCTAGTATCTGTTTCTATCAGTTTACTTCTTTACATTCTAAATATAAGTGAACTTTGGCAGTATTTGTCTTTCTGTGTCTGGCTTATTTCACTTGATCCAGCAATCCCACTTATGAGTGCACATTCAAAAGAAATAAAATCACAATCTCAAAGAGATATCTGTGCCCTCATGCTCATTGCAGCACTGTTCACAATAGCTAAGATATACAAACAACTTAAGTGTCCATTGACAGAGAATGAATACAGAAAGTGCGGTGTAGATATACACATAGTGGAATACTATTTAGCCTTTAAAAAGAAGGAAATCCTGCCATTTGCAATAACCTGGTTGAATGCTGCTTTGTATCCCTACTGCCAGAAGCTCTTAAGTTGAAAGTTCCTAAGCGGGAACTCCTGTGTGCAAAGGAATGGTCTTGCGGAAGCATTTGCACATTTGAAGGGATTGATGGACAGGTGAGCTCAAGGGAAGTCATCCACACCAGGTGGCATTCCCTTGGAGTGAGGGCTATGGGAGCAAATGCACTCCCTGCCCACGTAGCAGGTTTCCAGGTAAGGTCCCTGTGGTTAAGAAGTAGGGAAAGGTGCAAACACCATTCTCTGATGCCGTTTATCTTCTCTGATGGTCACTCCTGGCACATGTGAGCCTTCTGGGTTCCTGGGATGGCTCCATAGGTCCCTCTGAGAATCTCCTTTTTTGTCTGGTCGCCCCTCCCCTCTCCATGGCTGAGAGTCATCTGAAATAAGATTCCTTCCAGGCACAGAGGCAGCGCCACACAGAGAGTCCCTGATGAGATACTCGCCACTGTGTTCTGCTGGCCCCTTTCTTCCCTCCCCACCTCCAGCAAAGTTCCAAGATCACTTTTAAGTCTGCCCATGCAGGCCGAAAGTCTGTACCTGTCGAAGCCTCTTCTTGTGGGTACCCAGAGACAATATCACCTCTCACTTTCAACCGATTAGTGACAAACAGTGACAGGTTGAACTTTACCTGCATAGCCCTGGCTCCTGTCAAATGTCTCCACTGACAGGTGAGAGCTCTGAAATCATCCCAGTACTCTCAGGTCCAACTGTGGGGCAGACGGGCCAGGGAGGCAGTGATATACGCTGAGTGCTCGCTGTTGCTGAGAACCAGAACAGTTTAACAAAGACTTTGGAAAGTAGGAGACCTAATTCTGTCACTTACAAGCTGTGCGTCCTTGGGCGAGGGACTTAGACTTTCTAAGCTTCAGTTTGTAGTCTGTCAAATGGGAGTATGAGCATGGAGATGCATCACACCTAGAGGTTAAGTTCTAAATCAGAGCTGGAAGCAAAATATGTGAGCAAGTCAAGAGTTTCTCTTGAAGGCTGCAACATTGGAAAGCATTTTGAAATTCCTCCTAAAGCCCAGTACACAGCTAGTGTTTTTGTTTTTGTTTTTGTTTTTGTTTTTTTGGCCAGCCAAGAAATGGATTTTTTTTTTTTTTTTTTTTTACACTGAACATCTGGTGTATAGATGGCTTGTATTTAGGGGATATAAATGTAAAAATCACAGCATGGGGATTTGAAGATAGGCACATGGGAACTGAGACCTGCTATATCTTGTAAGAAGCTATGTTAATTATATTTGTCCAGGGAACCCAAGAGACTTTACATCTTTACTAAGGTCACCTGTTATCTCTTCCACTAAAGGTCTCCAGCCAGGAGTAAACTAGCCACAGACTCCACTCAGGTGTTTGCGTCGGGCTGTGGGAACGGTACTTTTATTCTTCTACTCTTGTCGCAATTAGGGTTCAGTTATAGACAACAGACACCACTTTAGCTGGTTTATTATCCAAGTATTAAGGTGAATAGCAAGGTTTAGGTGACTTACATTGCCTTTGAAAAGAAGGAACACCAGACCCTTGGCAGTTTTGAGGGACGTAAATCCTCGCCCTGAGAGCTGCATGTTGCATCCAAGCTCAGGAAAGCTGCTCCTCTTGCTGCAGAAAGCCAGTAGGTGCAGCACCTGCCATTGGAGAACCACTGTGCTTTGCCTCTGGTCCATGCCTGCAAAGGGGGTGGCTCAAGTCCTGCCTTCATCTAGACTCAATTCTACTTTGAATATCACACAGTGCATCTGATCAGAGGACCCAAATTACACTCAGAACTTACCTGTCCATGTGTCTGGGGAATTTAGGTTTTTGGTTTCTGGTCTTGGCAGTAGAAGATTATAATGGTCACTGAATTAGCCAGATTGCCAGTCTACCACAACTAGGGGAGCCTTGAAGACAAGCTGACCACAGACTTAGTCTCTTTTTTTCTTTCAATGTCTATACCTGATCCTTGGGGATTTAGTGCCACAGAGCAAAGACTATAGCTCCTCAAGCCTGAGAAAAAGGATCCAGAAGAGCATATAGATGGAGAGAAGGAGCCTAGAGTGGAGCTGGCAAGCACTCTGTCCCTGAGAGGGTCTGTAGAGGGCATGGAACTGGTTGCCATTGTATGCCTTTGGCTGCACACACACAGTGGAGCTGTTAATCTGTGATCCTATCAGTGTCCAAGATTTGACCAACAAGCTTAACTGTTTTTCTCTTTGGGATAGAATAATACTAATAATCATCACCACTGCCATTATCATCGTCATCATTATGGTCATCATCACCAACATCACCACTGTTGTCACCACTGTCACCATCATCACCACCACACCACCCCCATTATCATTACCACTGCTGTTGTCACCAATGTCACCACCGTCATTACAGCAACATCACCACCACCACCACCACCATCATTATTATTATTATTATTTGAGACAGAGTCTTGCTCCGTCGCCCAGGCTGGAGTGCAGTGGTGCAATCTCAGCTCACTGCAAGATCCGCTTCCCAGGTTCACACCGTTCTCCTGCCTCAGCCTCCTGAGTAGCTGGGACTACAGGCAGCTGCCACCACGCCCGGCTAATTTTTTGTATTTTTAGTAGAGATGGAGTTTCACCATATTAGCCAGGATGGTCTTCATCTCCTGACCTCGTGATCTACCCACCTCGGCCTCCCAAAGTGCTGAGATCACAGGCATGAGCCACCGTGCCCGGCCACTACCATCATTATTATTACCACCATCATCATACCATCAACGTCACTGCTACCATTATCACCAATGTTACCACCATCGCCATCACCACTGCCATTGTCACCACTATTATCATCGTTGTCATCACCACCATTATCATCATTGTCATTATCACTATCATCATTGTCATCACCATTATCATTGCCACTGTCATCACCATCAACATCACCACTGCCATTGTCACTGGTGTCACCATCATCACTATGAGTATCACCACCATCATTACCGCCACTACTATCATCATCAACATCACCACTGCCATTGTCACCAGGGTAACCACCATCACCATCAACATCATTGACCTCATCACTATCACCATCATCACTGTCATCAACATCACTACCACCACCACCATCATCATCACTATCAGTATCACCACCATTACTGTCATCATCATATTAATCAATTCATATTTACCAAGTACTTTCTCTTTGTCAGATATTATGCTAAAACCCCACCTGCAGCATCTCAGTCAATTCTTATACAACCTTAGAAGGTGGGTACTGTTGCTATCCCCATTTTACAGAAGATAAGACAGACCCAGATGAGTAGGAGGGGCCATGATTTGAATCTTAGTTGTCTGAGTCCAGAGTAAAGGGGTAGAGGGGCTCTCTTGCTTCTGAGGTTGGCATATATAGCTCAAGAATATGGGCATGAGCTATGTAATCTGTCTTAGAGGCAAGGGGATATTTTTTCAAGTGAGATAGGCAGAGCTATTAGGTTAGAAATTCCCCCTGGGTGCCCATAGGACATTTGTGACGGCAAATGCAAGAAGAAAGGTGGGTATGGAGAATAGCAGCTGAACTATTGAGGTCATGAAGGGAGATAGAGGATAGGAAGTATGAAATCTTAGATAGTTTTCCAGTGGCTTCTAATATGTGCCTTTCTATCCACTGCAAGAAAAATAAGAAGACACCACCATGTCTCACACGTTAGCCTCTCAATCAGTAGCCCATTATCTCGTCTGTTCAGGTGTTTAATGGAAGTTTCTCTCTCCTGCTAACCCAAAAGCTTAATGAATCTAGAATTCTCCCTACTACATCAGTGAGCTGGGCATCCCCTTGCTAGACAGCCTCATCGCAGCCACACGCAGGGTAATATTTCCTCTTTGCTTCATATTCTAATGAATAAATGATATTCCCATTGGTTATTTATCCACTTTTAGAATTTGAATGGAATTCTACAGATAATTACGGCATTTCACCATTTGATAGGAAATTGGCACCTGCTGCATGGAGATAATAGTTCAATTCAGCATCTATGAAATAGGGAATTTTCTGCTAATTCCTGCCTTGAAATTTGTAAATCATCAGTGGAGTTGGGTTATTAAAATTCAAGAGTTTAAAGACCTGGAGCCAAGAGGGAACGTACCTTCTTCATTAAAATTGCAGCAACCAACAATGACTGCCGGACTGAAGATTCTCAGCCCAGAAGGCTCAAAGCAACTCAGGAGCAAGAAAGCTTAGTGGCAATGTGATTGTCTCTCCAGGAGATTGAAACTGCGGAACAGGAGCGAGTTGGCTCTAGGGCGCTTGTCAAAATGTGCAGAAATGAGAGATGGCAGCAAGACATAAGGGAGAGGCAGGGGCTTTGGGGTCAGGCAAACGATGCTTAGAATTCTAGCTGTCTATGGCTTTAGGCCTTTCTGGGTCTCCTTTCTGCACTTGTAAGTTAAAAAGAATCCTTTTTTGGCAATAAGTAACTACCTTCTGTGTAATCTTTAGTTAATCTAAGATCAAATCTATCCATTTCTCACCCATTCACTTAACAACTATTTACTACAAGTCACTTAAGTGTGAGATTCTGCCACGTCCTAGGGGACGACAGTGGAGAGCAAAGCCAGGCTTGCTCTCTCTCCTCATGAATATTCTTCACAAAAGTCTTCAGCAGTGTCTTCATGGAGCCAGGGTGAGTGCAAAGACCCAAAAAGGAAAATTTAAAAAATTGCACCAGGCTGAGGGGAATGCCTGCCTTATTATCCAAGGAGTGGACTTGGGGGGTTGGGCTTTTTGGGGTGATGGAAATATTCCATGTTTTTATTGTGATGGTGACTGTACGATCTTATACATTTTTCAAAACTCATCAAACCCTATGCCTAAACAGGGGTACATCTTACTTTATGCATGTTATCATCAATACACCTGACTTCCAAAACAAATGAACAAGAAAAGCCCCCTTCTGAAATGAAGTAGGCAGTCTGGCATACTGTTACAGTTGCTGAACCTAAAGATTTCACCAACTAGGACATTAGAATTAAAGAGATTTGGGACTAACACAGTTTCTAAACTTTCACTTTGGCTTGTGAGAATATACAAATGCTTCTAAGCACCACTGACTTCCACAAAGACCTCGTAGACTCTGGGCTGTGGGTGGACCCATCCCTCATCTGGTGGCCATGGAGGTCCAGGAAGGTCACTGGGGAAGCAACTTACTATGATTCACATTACCAGGTGATCCCAAGATCAACTCCAATGTGCAAATGGCACTCTTGTCTCTGGCCTTAGAGTGTCCTCCCAAGCAACAGTGCTGTCAATGGAGTAGCTGCACTGGGCTGTGGTGGTCATGCCTGATACTTGCCTGACCTTGGCCAGGTCAGCCGGGCAAACTCAGCCATTAGTTCCTAGAAAGTGATCATGAAGTCAGCATGGTCAGCTAGTCCCCCAGGCACCTCACGATGTTACTCTTGTCCGCTTGCAGAGACCTTGCCCAAACACCCTTTTCTCCTTCCTCTTTCCCTTCTCCATTTCCCTCTTCCCTCTTTATTCCCTTCCTATGTCTTCTTTCCTCTTTTTTGCTCTTTCCCATTCTCACCTTTCCTTCCCAGCCCTTCCTTCTCACCTTTCCTTCCCATCCCCAACCATGCTGTTGCTCTAGTCTTTCCCAGGGACGCATCTTCTCTTCTCTCAGCTTTCTCTCTCCAAGGCTGCTGAGGACATCTGTCCTGCCCTGCCCTACCCTTCATTTCCTCCATTTCCTCCATTTCCTTCATGCTTCTTGACCTCGACCCTTCTCCTGTTCTGATGACTGGGCACGTGTTACCTAATAGAGTGGAAGAGAACTTTGTTGTCCACATAATAAGAACATGCACGAACAGCCTAGGCACTTCCCCAGGCTGTTTCTAGCTGGAAGAAACTCCATCCTTACCCCCTGCCTGGTTTCATGGGCTTCTCCTTACCTGTTGGGTCTCTGGGGTAGGTGTCCTGTCTATTCAAAGAGCACAGGCTTGGCCAGACATGGTGGCTTATGCCTGCAATCTTAGCACTTTGAGAGGCTGAGGTGGGAGTATCACTTGAGGCTAGGAGTTAGAGACCTGCCTGGGCAACATAGACCCCACCTTTACACAAAATTGGGATTTTTTCCACTTGGGATTCTGAGGGAGGAGGATCACTTGAGCCCAGGAGTTCAAGGCTACAGTTATCTGTAATTGTGCCACGGTACTCCATCCTGGGCAACAGAACAAGACTCTGCCAAAAAATAAAATAAAATGAAATATAAAAAGAAAGAAATAAAAATAGCACGTGCTTTCATGCTTTAATCCCCTCTGAAACCTGATTTCCACTAAGCCCCATGGAGTGTTGCCATTGCCAAAGAAACCCTTGGTAGAGGCAATGAGGCAGCATCCATGTTTGATCCTCAGCTGAACTGATCATCTTGCTCAGGTCCACTGAGCTCAAAGCCAGGTTCACGAGACTGAGTGCACCTGCCTGACACCTTTCTCTTTGGTGCCAAACACCCACATTGCTGTTGGGCAGCTCTCAGATGACATTACATGCTAGCTTCCATCTCAAACACTGAGCTCATTCTCTGTAGGCTACAGGGAATAGCATATCCTTGCCTTGGATGAGCTCAGTGGGAGCTCATCCAAGAAGGAAGGGAGAGAAAGATGTTTGAGAAAGGTCACTGCAAATGAGCAGAAGTAACATCGTGAGACACGTTGGGGAGTAAGTGACTGTGATGGCTTTAAACACTTTCTAGCACAGGGTTTGACATGTAGTAGATGTGTAGATAAAGTTGGCTGAACCAAACAGGCCACAAAAAAAGAAAGAAAAGAAAGAAGACAACTCCAAGGAAGATACACCGTGAGAGAAGTATGTGAAGCCCACAATGGTAGGAAGGAATGGGGGCCATGCCTTGTGATCGTAGGGTTTGTCGAGCTTTCCTTAGTTACTCGGTTTCTGTGCCTGATGTGTCAGTGGTCACAGAGATACTACCCCTGGCTAGGTAATATGATGGAACCACCTTTCAATAGCATCCTTATCTCAGTTTAACTGAAAGAAGGGGTGAGGATGCTCCATGGGCACCAAGGAGACGTCTTCAAGCCACTCTGCATTTCATGGCTTCCCTAGCACTGACTCAAACCCAGAGAGTGTTAGTTCTGAAATGACAGAACAAAGCAGACTACTGCCTGAATGTATTCTTCTCAATCATATCTGAATTCCGTCCTCACAGATAGCAAGTGTGCCTGGTTGCCTTGGCATTAGAGATGCATCTTCTCTCAACTTTCTTTCTCCAAGGCTGTTGAGGACATCTGTCCTGCCCTGCCCCACCCTTTGTTTCCTTCCTGCTTCCACATCTTGACCCTTCTCCTGTTCTGATGACTGAGCTGTGTGGGTGTCCATTACCTAATAGAGTAGAAGAGGACTTAGTTGTCCATGTAATAAGAACATTTATGTGCCGGGCCTGGTGGTTCACACCTATAATCTCAGCACTTTGGGAGGCCAAAGTGGGTGGATCACCTGAGGTCAGGAGTTCGAGACCACCCTGGTCAACATGGTGAAACCCCGTTTAGCCGGGCATGGCGGCAGGCACCTGTAATCCTGCTACTCTGAAGGCTGAGGCAGGAGAATCGCTTGAAATCGGGAGGCGGAAGTTGCAGGGAGCCAAGGTCGCACCACTGCACTCCAGCCTGGATGACAGAGCAAGACTCTGTCTCAAAAAACAAAACAAAACAACAACCACAACCAAAAAACCAAACGTGTTCATTTGATACATGTTCCCCAGGTGGGAGGAAGGCATGGGTGGTTCACATGTGTTCTTAAAAGCAGAGGTTTGCTTAGGGTCCTCTTTCTGTGTTCAGGGGGAACAAGGATGGTGACATGCTAACCTTAGAGTTCACAGAGGAATTTGGACATCCGTGACCTCATTCATTTCCCTTCATTACTGGCTGTGATGATGATGGCAGGCGGTTTTGTTACACGTGGACCAGTGGAGCCACTCTTCCTGCCTTTGCCACAAGCCTGCCACCCAGCATCCCCCATCGCTTTTGCGCAGGGATGAAGTGAACCTGGCATTCTGGAAACGTACCAGGACATGTGTTTTGGGAAGTGAGGGGTATAGGGCTTTCGAATTCTGGGCTGCCTCCTTTGTGTCAGAATCAGATGTGTCACTATCTATAGCGACCCCTCCTCCAATCCTTTTTACTTTCCTAAAAGTGCACCCGAGTAGCACTGGGTGTGGGGTGATGGGAGGTGTGATTCAGCCACCCACGGCCATATGGGGCTGCTGCTTGTCCCAGCTTCTGCTCCGTTTCCCCTCCCCAACTCTCCTCCTTGCTTCCCAGTGAGAGGAGGGCTCACCACCTTGTTTCCTGGATGCCTGGGCAGAGTGGGGCTGGGGGTAGGGACATTTGAACCCCCTGTGAAGAGTCGAAGATGAACTGGAAGCTATTTAAATTTTTCTTAATTTATTTTTTGAACAGTCTCTCTGTAACCTGGCGTTTTCCCGTGCTGGTGTCTCTCGGATTGTCTGTCTCTGTCTCTATCTGCGCCTCTCTCTGCCCCCTCCCCTCTCTCCATCTGTATGTGTCTGTCTCTTTGCTCTGCCTTTCTCTCCATCTGTTTGTGTGTCTGTGAATTTGTCTTTGTCTCTTTTTCATTCTCTTTTTTTCCCTCTTCCCTCTTTCTGCCTCTTTCCCTCTTTTTATCCCCCTTCTCTTTCCCTGCCTTCTTTCTTTCTTCTCTCTCTCTCTCTCTCCCACTCCCTCTCTCCCCGTCTCTCTTCCGCACTTCTTTCCTGGCCCCCTCTCACTTATTCCCATCTTTCTCTCTCTGATTCTGTTTCAATCTCCTCTTTCTCTCAAGCGCCTCCTTCATTTAAAAAGGCGGACAGAGGCGGGTGAGAGGTGCTGACAATGATGGTGACTTGCATGGTCCATAATCCGCTTCAGGTCTGACATGACTCCACTTTCTGCTGGAGGCTTCACGTCCATAAACTGTGTCATTACACGAGGTCTGTCGTCATTGTTTTAAAAAAAGATTCTGGGTTGGGTGCAGTGGCTCACGCCTGTAATCCCAACACTTTGGAATGCCAAGGCAGGTGGATCACTTGAGGTTAGGAGTTCAAGACCAGCCTGGCCAACATGGTAAATCTCAGTCTCTACTAAAAGTCCAAAAATTACCTGGGTGTGGTGGTATGTGCCTGTAATCCCAGCTACTTGGGAGGTTGAGGCAGGAGAATCCCTTGAACCCAGGAGGCGTAGGTTGCAGTGAGCCGAGATCGTGCTGCTACATTGCAGCCTGGGCAACAAAGTGAGACTCCATCTCAAAAATGAACAGATATATAAATAAAATTAAACAAAAAGATTCTGAATTATTTTTTGTTTGTTTTGCCTGTCCGTGTACTGCAATTTCCTGCCTTATCTTGCTCCTATCTGGCTTTTTATCCTGTTTTTTTTTTTGTATGTCAGCAAATCTGTACTTCTCACTAAGTTTAGGGTGCTTGGGGTCTTGCGTTGTACTGCGTCTGTACCAAAACTACCCCTTTTACAGAGCTCAAGATTGGATGATGGCAGAACAACTCTGTGAATAAACTAAAAACCCAGACTTGTGCGCTTTAAATGGATGACATGGAGTAATGTCTGAATTATATCTCAATAAAGCGGGGTTTTAAAAATTTGTTTCTTTTTTTAGTCTTTTATTTTTATTTATTTTTTAAAATTATACTTTAAGTTCTGGGATAAATGTGCAGAACGTGCAGGTTTGTTACGTCGGTATACACATGCCACGGTGGCTTGCTGCAGCCATCAACTCGCCATCTGCATTAGGTATTTCTCCTAATGTTATCCCTTCCTTTGCCCCCACCCCTGACAGGCACCGGTGTGTGACGTTCCCCTCCTTGTGTCCATGTGTTCTCATTGTTCACCTCTCACTTATGAGTGAGAACATGCGGTGTTTGGTTTTCTGTTCCTGTGTTAGTTTGCTGAGAATGATGTTTTAGTCTTTAAAAAATATTTTGATACATTATATTTATACATACTCATGTGGGTACATACGAAACTTTGTCACATGCAGAGAATGTGTAATGATCAAGGCAGGGTGTTTAGGGTATCTATCACCCAAGTATTTATCATCTCTGTGTGTTGGGTATATTTCGACAATGCTGTTTCTTTAAAAAGTAAATCTAAAGAAAGTATAGGCCAGGTGCGGTGGCTCATGCTTGTAATCCCAACACTTTGGGAGGCCAAGGCAAGCAGATCACTTGAGGTCAGGAGATGAAGACCAGCCTGGCCAACATGGTGAAACCCCATCTCTACTAAAAGTACAAAAAAATTAGCTAATCTTGGTGGTGTGCATCTGTAATCCCACCTACTCAGGAGGCTGAGGCAGGAGAATCTCTTGAATCTGGGAGGCGAAGTTTGCAGTGAGCCGGGATCGCACAACTATACGGCAGCCTGGGCAACAGAGTAAGGATCTGTCTCAAAAAAAAAAAAAAAAAAAAAAAAAAAAGAAGAAGAAGAAGTAAATCTAAAGGAAGTATAAAGCACATTCCATTGATTTGAGTCTGACTGCAGGTTTTCCATTGGGGCGTTTGAACTGGGAGCTGGAGTGGGGGTGCACAGCATGTGAATCAGGAAGTATTTATGACTCTGTGTAAACATATCACAGTGAAATACCAAACACTTGCTTCCGCTGAAATCAGCTGGCTCATCTAAACCTTAGCTAGAGGGGTTTCCTTAATGTCAACATTGATGCAGAAAGCCAGGGAAGATGGATGAACTCAAAGCAGAACTTGGTCTACATGGGTTTTCTTCTCTCTGACAAAGAACAGGCTCACTCCTGCTTACTCCACACAAACACCGCTTCCTCCAGAAGGCCTCGCCTGAATCTCAAGTTTAGAAAAAACTCTTTTTTGCTGTTGTCCTCAAATCCCTTGAAATCTCACAGTTCTCTTGCCTTATTGTCCTTCTTAGTTTAAATATGTGTCTTATCCACTGGGCCGTAAACTTCTTGAGTGTAGGGACTCTGCCGCTTTTGCACATAGAAGGTCTTTGATAATTATTCAGGCAAGTAAGGATGAAAGAAAAGCAAGCAAATGACTGAGGGGGAACTTGGTGTCCAATATGGATATTAAGGCCAGTCCTAGTCAAACATCCCACTTTTAGTACATAACTGTTGTGCACATAGGGGTAATGTTCTGCGTAGCAGGCAGTATTCTAGGCACTGGTAATACAGCTGTGAGTTAAACAGGCAAGAATCTGTGCCATTGTAGCACTTGTGTCTGGTAGGCATGAAGTAGATAATAAACATAAGTAAATCATAAGGAGTATTGGAAGGTGGTAACTATTCTGGAGAAAAGAAAGTGTAAGAGTACTGGTAGGGAGCATGTGGTCATTTGCAAAATATTTTTCCTTGATCTTTATCCCCCTCATAGCTATAGAGAAAAGAAATTGTTCATATAGAAGGAGAGAAAACTGAGGTACTTTGCAGCAGACAGAGACGGGTATAACAAAACTTATGCTTTGGCATTTTCTGTGCACCCTAAGCTTCAAACTTAGAATTCTTGGAGCAAACAGAAAGGCCCTTGGGGCTGGGACAGGCAGGCCTGTGTTGTAGAAGCAGAGAGCGGGGAAAACAGGGAAGCCACTGCCCCATGTTGGGGCCTCCTCCCCTCTCTCCATCTGCGTGTGTCTGTCTGTTTGTAACTCTGCCATTTGAGCAAGCTTCATTCCAGTTTTTCAAGCTTAAGCCTTGGGATATTAAAAATGTAAAAAAGAATAAGAAAAATGAATGGATGCAAACCACAGCTAGGGACAGAGGAGGTGGGGTGAGGCTGGGTTGCTGAGGAGCCCCGGGGAGGGATCAGCATGGCCGGCAGCGGGAGGGGTCCGTGCTGCAGAACTGTTCTCTTCGAACTTGGTATTTTTCCACAGCAAACAGAAGCCTGACGCTTGTTGGCAGTGGAGCCTCGTCCTGGGGATAGGGAGGGCAGAGTGGCCACGGGGAGCTAGATGTGGAGGAAGTAAACACACAGGGAGGAGGCCGACTTTCATGTCTTTACCATCTGGGGGCTCCCTGGAGAGTCGGGGCCAGTGTTAACATTCACCAGGTGCCCTGTTGATCAGTCATCGTCAGAAGTGAGAGAGGAACAAAGCATCTGGACACCAAGTACCGCGTGATCCCCTGAGACTCCAAGGGGGGCTCCACCAAACAGGGGTGCAGCACAGTCCCCCAGACACAGGGGCTGGCTACAGTCCCAGCGACAGCGATGGTAGTGTCAGCTAGTGCCTATCAAGACTTGCATATTGGACGCTGTGCAACACATATTGTGTGAATTATCTCACTTAACCTTGTAAGATTTTCTGTAGCAAACTCATGGATCAGTTAGGACTCAATTGGTTACACATGGCTGAAAACCAAACCCACAATGATGATAAGCAGAAAAGGAATCTGTCAAGTCGTGCAACTGAAATATCCAGGAGAAAGTGTGGCTTCAGGCATGGTTGGATCCAGGAGCTCAAACAGTATGATAGGCTCTGTTGATTTTCTTGGTCTCTTGACTCTACTTCCTGTATCTCGGTATTATTCTAAGATGAGCTGTCATGGTGGCAAAAGGGCTGTGGCTACTCAAATCCACATCCTTTCAAAGTGAAGTCTAGCAGTAAAGAGTGTGTCTTTTACTGTCCCCATAGTTTTAGTATGTCTTGTGGCCTCTGCTTGGCTCTGATGAGGATTGTGTGCCCGTCTGGACTGATTACCATGGTGGCAGGGAACGGAAGTCACCGTTTATTGTGTACTACCCTGGAGTGAGGGATGGAGTCATGATGAGTTGGAGTGGGATCATGAGGGATGGTCCTTAAAATAGGTAAAAGGAGTCAGGTGGTAAAAAATTTAAAAATGTCTATGTCTTGGAACTATTATCATCTCCGTTTTGTAGATGGGGAAATTGAGACCAGGAAGGGTGGAGTCACTGGTCCAAGGTCACACAGCAAATAGAACTGGGATAGTGGTTCAGTGTCATCTATGGCCACCATCAGGCCATCACCTTCCACGACCAGAGCCTCACCTTATCCCTCTTTCCTGCATCTGTCCTTGGGGCTGCCACGTCATTCCAAACCACCAGAGCCGTCAGTGGGGTCGCCCTGAAGACCGCAGGAGTCATAAGGCTGCAAACCCATCAATCCTGTCACTTTCCAAGTACCATTCCCAAGGCAAAGGGTCATTAATATCATCATCTCCATCTTCTTTAATGCTAATTACTTTTTTTCCCATGTCAACATAAAAATCATCTTAAATGTCCTCATTAAAGTGGATGTGATTTCTGACCACAGAATCATCAACTCAGCCTGAGAAAGACTTTCAGGGGAGAAAATGTTCTCAGAGCCACGGTGGCAATTTCGAGTGATTTAGAATATCAAGTTTGTATGATTTTTAATCATTAAAGGAGATGTAAAAACATATTTTATACACAATCTTTTATCTTACACTTATTTTTATATTTCTCTATAACAATTTATTGCGACGCATATATCACCATTACATCAGACATTTATGGCTCCATTAAAATTCAATGCTATCATAAATTTGGGCCGGTTAAAGTGGTGACATTTGTAACAGCTTCCACAAGGACATATTTTATATTTAAAGTGAAACTTTGAGAAGAAACTTTTGTTAAAGAAATAAGAAACATGTAGGATAGGAAGGGGATATAAGATTTTCTTCTTTCTAAAACACGTAATGCCTACCTTAATACCTGCTGTATTATGAAGCCAGACTTTTGCTAAATACCGGGTATGCTAGTTCCGGTATTCAGGGATTAACAGGAATCACGATAATGCTATCATTGACTAGAAATACTCCACTCTTCTCAGTCTTTTGGCACCCTGAGACCTGGGAGAATTTTAGAAATAAGAGAAAATATTAAATCAGATTTTTTTAAAAATGCAATGTCCACGTAATGAAAGGTTTTCTGATTCCTGAGCATAAGGATTTTCAGAGTGATAGTATATGGAACTTAGATTTTTCCATCATTTGGTTCAAGATGGGAAAAGTGGGCACCTCCATCCTTCCCTTCTTCCCTCCATCCCTCCCTCCCTCCCTTTCTTCCTCTCCTTCTTCTCTTTCCTCTCCTTCCTCTCCTTCTCCAAACAATCAGAAGGTGTTAGAACAATTTTTGTGAGCCCGGCGCTTTTATAGATGATTTGAAATGTAAAAGTGAGGCTGCTATATTCTTCTTCTGAAGGAGGCGTCTACACTGGGAAGCTGTCAAAGGAGACAAACAAGCCTGATCACTTCTTTTGGATCCTTAGGTGCCATAAGAACGTCTGGCACATAGTAGATATCCACCAATAGCCTCATCAAGGCTCTTGGTCAAGCCACCCACACAGAAAGCATTAGGCAATTAACACTCCACTAGGCATGACGGGGGACTGGCCCAGCTGTGCAGGACAGAATGGGTATCATATATGACTTACAGAAAGCGAAGTGAGTGAGGACCTTGTTGAGGTCTAGATAGGGTGTATGCAAGAAGTAGACTTCAGATTAGGATGATTTGCCCTCCGGAAATGGGACTACAGTTAATCTAGCCTGAAAGAACCAATGTGGGCTAAGAGCTCGCTTGAAGAACTTCATTTGGGCCGAGAGATGAATCTGGTCAGGTGTTGGGATAAAGTGAAGGTGAGTCTACTCAGCACCGAGGTGTGTATCACCACAGGGACAACAGAGATGTTGTCCTATTTTCCATTAACAACAGAGATAGCAAAGGATTAACTCTACCTACTATTAGCCTGTTTGTTTGTTTGTACTCTAAGTGCTTTTCTCAAATGGACTGATTTTAGTTCTCACAACCACCCTAACAGTGAGTATTCTGTATTGTGATTGGAAAGAATGAAAAACGAGAGTAAATATATAGGTTCCCGGTACATTTTCTATTTCTCTCTGTGTGTCTCTGTGAATCTGAACAAATAGAAGGCAAAACACTACTCACATCCCAGGGGTCAATTTAACTGGGGAACTGGGTGGCCACCTTTTGTTTTCTGTGTTTTACTGGCTGATTCTGCCAGTTGTGAGTTGAAATAAAGTGTCATTACAGGAAGTACCGACTAGAATCAGACAAATCAGAGTTCTTCTAAACCCAGTGAGACCTTTGCGGAACATGCCTTGTGGAAGGAGAAGTCTGACATTCTCACAAAGGAACATAGTATCTACAAGCTGTGCTGTTCACTATGGGAGCCATTGGCTACATGTAGCTACTCAGCACTGAAAACTGACTAGGGCCACATATTAAAATGATCATCTTTTGCATGTTGTATTAAGTAAAACATATTTTTAAAAGTAATTTTCCATGGGTGCTGACGAGTTGATGGGTGCAGCACACCAACATGGCACAAGTATACATATGTAACAAACCTGCACGTTATGCACATGTACCCTAGAACTTAAAGTATAATAATAATAATAATAATAATAATAATTTAAAAAGTAATTTTCCTATTTCTTTTGCTTGTTTTAATGTGGCTACTGGAAAAATTAAAAATCACGCATGATTTTTGTTATATATATTTTTGTTTATTATGCTAAGAACACTTAAAATGAGATCTACCCTTGTAACAAATTATATGTTTGTACAGATAAGGCCTTGCTGTGTTGCCCAGGCTTGTCCGAAACTCCTGGCCTTAAGGAATCCCTCCACCTCACCCTCCCAAAATGCTGGGATTATAGGAGTGGGTCACTGCACCCAACCTTGCAGTGAATTTTTAGGTGCCTAACACAGTATTGTTAATGATAGGCATGATGTTGTGTGGAAGATCTCAAGAACTTACTTATCTTCATAACAGAAACTTGATACACAGACAGCATCTATGTAGGTTGTTTGCATCCGTTCTGTAGAAAGGACATATCTTACGGAAATAGAGAAAGACTCCTGGAGAGCTCCTTCTTCATCATGTCACCAAGGTCTGGGCTGGGAACTGCTTTCATATAAATTTTCAGCTACAGCTCCCAGGCTACCCATGTCCTGAAAAGAATCGTTCACAGCTGCTTGTCTGTGCTTGTGCTATATTCCCCATCTGGAGTTCCTTCCTCTTATCTTCCACCTCACTCACCTGGCAGGCTCCTGCAATCCTTTAAATCCGAACTCAAACATTCTCTGTTTCTTGTAGCTGCCCTAGAATGAATTGCTCTGTCTTCTGGGTTCCCACAGCACCTTGAACCCGTTTCCTCTGCTGTCACTCTGACTGCCTTGTGTTTTAATTATTTATCTATTTCCATAGCTGCTCATGGAATGCCTTGAGATCAGGGACAAAGTAACTTTAGATTCTCCGTAGGCAGAATCCTTCTTTTCCGCTTCCGAATAGAAGGGCACCCCCCATCGATGCTGGAGCTGGTTCGTATAGTTTCGTGGGTCAGTGGTGTGTCTCTTCCTTCCAACTCTACCTGCAGTGGCTTTGCACTGATAACTCGAAATTGGAGTATTTACATCAGAGACATTGGCAGACAATGTAAATCAGGGCTTTTTGTGAGGAGTAGGGAAGGGAGAGCAAGTTGTTAAATATTTACCAGCTCACTCTGATCTGATCTGAAGTTATATAAAATAAAAGGTTTTTGCCACCTGAATCAGCCTTGGAAAATGGTGGTCATTTTTTTGTGATTAGGTGACATGAGTGTGAAGAAATTCTTCTTTCTTTTTCTTTTTTGAGATGAAGTTTCACTCTGTCGCCCAGGCTGGAGTGTAGTGGTGCGATCTCAGTTCACTGCAACCTCCGCCTCCCAGGTTCAAGTGATTCTCCTGCCTCACCACCTGCTTCATGCCTAAAGTAGCAGGGATTACCAGCATGCACTACCATGCTTGGCTAATTTTTGTATTTTTAGTAGAGAGGGGTGTTTCACCATGTTGACCAGGTTGATCTTGAACTTCTAACCTGAAGTGATCTGCCCACCTTGGCCTCCTAAAGTGCTGGGATTACAGGCAGGAGCCGTCGTGCCCTGCCAAGAAATTCTGCTTTCTGTTCAATCCAGACAGTTTGAGGAGCTCTCCCTGAAGGCTGTAATTTTAGGGTCTGGTGGAGAGATGATAGATTAGACTAGGTGATTATGAAGTTTCTTCTCAGCTGTAAACTTCACTGATTTTGGGTATTATGTATTTCACTCATGAGTAATTAACATTTATAGTGCCCTACATTTATGCATCCCTTATCTTTCTTTTTCTCTCTGGGAGCTTTCATGCCGATTACATCACTTGACACCTCTGTGAAGCAAGTGGGCCGGATACCTTCTCCACCCAATAGAGAAGTTAATACATCCACTGCAGGCTTCTGCTTAAAATCAGATAGATTTGCACGTAGTTGTTTTTGGTTTCAAATAGTTAAATGATGGGGCTGCTGGATGAAGGTGAATCTCGAGGATGAACTCTGGGAATCAGAGAGCAAGGAAGCCACCTAAAGTCACACAGATACTGGGGAGCAGAAGCTCATCAGTCCCAGGACTACTTTGAAGGTGAGGAATGTTTGGGAGCGGCAGGGGTCCAGGAGAATGGAAAAATACTGTAATCTATAGAACATCCACTATTTCAACAGAAGAAGAGAACTAACTCAAAACTGAGATGGTTTAGTGTTTACTCCAAACCTCAACTGTATTAAAACCATTTAAATGGTTTTTTACTCCATATTGGTGAGAATGTAAATTAGTTCAACCACTGTGGAAGACAGTGTGGCAGTTGCCCAAAGACCTAAAAACCAAAATACCGTTTGACCCAGCAATCCCATTCTGGGGTATACACCCAAAGGAATATAAATCGTTCTATTATAAAGACACATGCCTGCATATGTTCATTGTAGCAATATTCACAATAGCAAAGACATGGAATCAACCTAAATCCTAAATGCCCATCAATGGCAGATTGGATAGAGAAAATGTGGTACATATACACCATGCAATATTATCCACCATAAAAAAAAAAAAAAAAAAAAAAAAAAAAAAAAAAAACAAGATCATGTTCTTCACAGGAACATGAATGGCACTGGAGGCTGTTGTCCTCAGCAAACTGACGTAGGAACAGAAAACCACATACTGCATGTTCTCACTTATAAGTGGGAGCTGAGCCGGGCGCGGTGGCTCTCACCTGTAATCCCAGCACTTTGGGAGGCCGTCAGGAGACCGAGACCATCCTCACAAACATGGTGAAACCCCATCTCTACTAAAAATACAAAAAATTAGCTGGTCATGGTGGCAGGCACCTGTAGTCCCAGCTACTCGGGAGGGTGAGGCAGGAGGGTGAGGCAGGAGGCTGGCGTGAACCCGGGAGGTGGAGCTTTCAGTGAGCTGAGATCGTGCCACTGCACTCCAGCCTGGGAGACAGAGTGAGACTCTGTCTCTAAATAAATAAATAAATAAATAAATAAATAAATAAATAAATGGGAGCTGAATGATGAGAACACACGGACACAAAGAGGGGAAAAACACACACACTGGGACCTTCCAGAGGTCATGGAGTGGAGGGTGGGAGGAGGGAGAGGATCAGGAAGAACAACGGATAGATACTAGGCTTCATACCGTGGTGATGAAATAATCTGTACAACAAAACCCCATGACACGAGTTTACCAGTGTAACAAACCTGCACACGTACCTTTTAGCTTAAGTAAGGCATTTTACTGCGAACATTCACTACTGAAATCATCAACTATGAAAAGGGCTCCCACTTGTTTTTGCCACCAACCTAGCTGTTTCACCTTCTTGACTGGGATACCGTGCTTTCCAGAAAATAAGTTTTTTTATGGGTCAGAGGATCTTCTTTTCTCCCTCCAGAGAGAATGGCACCCCAAATTGAGGATAAGCAGGCCTTTTACAAAGGTTTCAGAAAAGGATGGTAACTCTTTGAATGACCTGTAATAAGAGAACCCTCTTAGGAGGTGAGGGAGGAGAAGCAGTTGGGATTTCATGAATTGTCTGAATAATTTTGATAAGCCTGCAGATAGGACTTCATCCTTACTCCTCTACTCTGAATTTCTGCAACTTCGAGACATGTATTGTGTTTCAAACTAGACTGAAAGAAATACATTCAGAGAGAAAGAAAACTCACCCAAAACGTTGTTCAAAACAAGAGTGACCAGCACTTTGGGAGGCTGAGGCAGGAGGATCACTTGAGCCTAGGAATTCAAGACCAGCCTGGTGTTGAACATAGTGAGACCTCATCACTGAAAGAAATAAACCAAATTTTAAGAATTAGCCAGATGTGTGGCTACGCCTGTAGTCCCAGCTACTTGGGAGGCTGAGGTAGGAAGATTGCTTGAGCCTAGGAGGTTGAGACTGCAGTGAGCTGTGATCGCACCACTGTACTCCAGCCTGGGCAGCAGAACAAAACTTTGTCTTTAAAAAAAAAGTGAAAATGCTTGTATGTGTATGAATGTGCACTAAACTTCAATAGTGGCCCTTTTTGATGTAGCTCAGTCCTCGTAATGCAGTCATTAAAACTCTAGAAATAAAGATTTTAGTGCCGTTACATAGAACACTTAAAAAAAAATCTTGATAGGTGTAAATTGTCTATGAGTTTTACACTATGTGCCCTGATTAGTGGTTATTATTTTACTGCTTATACGCAAAAAAATTTAGAATATTCTCGCGTAGAATTTTGGCTGCATTTTTCACTTGAAAAAGAGTTACAACTCTGTTTCCATATGGTAGACAGAAGAATCCCTCTAAATATGTGGCAGCGGAGATGCTTCTGTTTCTAAGAGCTTCTATAGGTCCTCTCCTCCAGTGGTGTGCTACAGCCAGCTTGTATTGGCTGGCGAGGGCCGATTGTGAAATTTTAAGGAAACTTACCAGCTGGTTGATGTCGTATTGGCAGCTTGAAATTGGCCATAGAGGGAGTATTTATACCACAGAAACTGGAAAACGCTATAAATCAGTGTTGTTCTGTCCCCAGAAAGTTGGTTGTTAAGAATTTACCAGCACACCTCTGCTCTCCCTTGTATAAGAGATCCCTCTGTTATCTCATTCCATCTCATTTAATTCTTAGATCTACAAAAAAGTAGGCAACTGGGTTGAGGACATAAGGTTTTCACTGAAAAACCAATGGTCTAAACCCTACAGAAAAACAGGGACCATATAGGATTCTATCTCCATCCCCCATTCCCCTCTCGGTACTCGGTAATAACTTAACCTCTCCATGTAGCCTTTCTTTTTATTCATTTTTCTAATCTAACTCAACCATTCTCAAATGTCAATGTGTACATTAGTATGCATGTGTTGATAATGCAGAACTACCTGCACGGCACTTTGTGGGACTGTTAGGGGCTTTTGAGGGTAATTTTAGTCATGGAAGTATTTTCCTGGAGTTGGCATAATATATTTGTTAAAAGCCAGAGTAGCTTTGAATCCCACCTCTGCCTCATGCAAGCTACTTAACTTCTCTATGCCTCGAATGAGGGTAATAATGGTACCTTCCCTCTAAGCGTCTTGGGAGGATTAAGTGTGTTAATCTATGTAACATGTTTAGGATTATACCTTGTGTTTAGTTGGTGCTATGTTCATGTTTGCCCTTATTGTTAGGAAGGAAGGGAGTGTTTTAACTGATGATTCTGGCAACTGACTGAGGGATAGATTGGATAAGGCCAAGACCGGGAGACCAGTAAGGATCCCCATTGTATTGGTTCACACTGATCTTCCTGAATTAATTGATGGCACGTGGCTGTTGGGTGTTACATAGACCAAAGCTGTAGCCCTAAGCTGTGTCTTAAAGGACCTTGGTAGGCCACAAAAGATGACCACTTCCCCATGGACATTTATTTGATCACCTTCCATCTAATTACTTTTGTTTGTTTGTTCGTTCGTTTATGTTTTCTTGAGACAGAGTTTTACTCTTGTTGCCCAGGCTGGAGTGCAATGGTGCAATCTCGGCTCACTGCAGCCTCTGCCTCCCCGGTTCAAATGATTCTCCTGACTCGGCCTCCCAAGTAGCTGGGATTACACACATGCACCTCCATGCCCAGCTAATTTTTTTGTATTTAGTAGACATGGGGTTTCAGCATTTTGGTCAGGCTGGTCTCGAACTCCTGACCTCAGGTGATCCACCTGCCTCGGCTTCCCAAAGCGCTGAAATTACAAGTGTGAACCCCCGTACCCGGCCTCTAATTCCTTTTGGAGCTGAGGGCATAGTGAAGACAGGGAAGTAGGAGACGAACTCAAAGAGGAGGCAGACACCACACTTTGAAAAGACCTCAGAGGTCATGGTGAAAGTTTGGATTTCATATTTGGTGCAGTGGAAAGCCTTGAGAAATTCTTAAGCAGGGGATTCTCCTGTCTCTCCTAGTGCCTTCTAAGTCAGGCACTAGGAGACATACAAAGCTACTGGTGGTGCCTCAGGGACTTGCAAACCAGAAGGCTCTTCCCCTTTAGTGGGTATGCCTTCCCCTTTAATGGGTATTATTTTATCTCTGTGAGCCCCCTTCTTACATCTTCCACGTAAGCAAAACAAAAACAAAAACAAAACAAAACAAAACAAAAACAAAAAAACAAACCCACACCACCTCCTGCAGTGTACGGACATGTGAAATGCCGTGGGGTTGTAGCATGGTGTGGTAATTAGTCGGAAAAGGGCAAGCAGACCATGGGACTTCCCTAGCAAAACTGGAAATGCTACAGACAGGGCAGTGAGAAGAGAAGGACACTGTTTCTCTCCTTGCTCAGACCTGGCTTCTTCAAGGACCATCTTTGCGGGGGAGTTTGTCACATCTCCCAAATGCCCAGGCTGGTTTCTTACTTCCTTCTCCATCCAGCCCTTGTCTCATGTCCAGGGGCCAATAATAAAGATAAATTTGAGGAGTAATGAATAAAGACCCATTCCTTGTAGAGCAATAAAATTTATCGTGGCTTAACTAATCTGGCACCATTTATGCCTGCTGCCTGCCTTTCCAGCTATCGAATGACTAATTGATAACTAATTTCCTCAATTTGTACTTCATTACTTATCGCAGCAGAAAGGCTTATACCTAACTCTTTGAGCCAAAGAGACCCCATGAAATCAATGGAGATGTTACTTGCCAGGGATCTTGGCAAACTGGCCAGCTTTGCGGGAAAGGCGGACTCTTCTCAATAATGCAGCTAACAGGTACTGCATGTTTACTGCATGCCAGGAACTGGGCTAAGCACATTACATTTGTATAAAAAATATAAGGGTTGTACAAGATGATGTAATGGATAAAACCCTCATCTGTATTATCTTAACACAATAGAAAGGTACTAATGATTTAATGCTATTCTTAACACAATAGAAATTTACTAATGATTTAATTCAGATGTTTCTGGTTGGCAAAGGATGGGGGAGTTCTGTACTGCATTCTTCAGATTGAGTGAGACCTAAAATTAAGAACCAAGCTGACTGAGACTCTGCCATCATTACTGCATAGCTGCCAAGCTTGCCCTTGGTGTCGATATTCAGCCAGCAGAGGGAGAAAGAGCATGAGGAGCGTTGCGGGGAAGGGTTTTGTTTGTTTGTTTGTTTGTTTGTTTTTGTTTTGTTTTGAGACAGAGTTGCACTCTGTTGCCAGGCTGGAGTGCAGTGGTGCGATCTTGGCTCACTGCTACATCTGCCTCCTGGGTTCAAGCGATTCTCCTGCCTCAGCCTCCCAAGTAGCTGGGACTGCAGGCATTTGCCACCATGCCCAGCTAATTTTTGTATTGTTAGTAAAGATGGGGTTGTACCATGTTGGCCAGGATGGTCTTGATCTCTTGACCTCGTGATTTGCCCGCCTCAGCCTCCCAAAGTGCTGGGATTACAGGCGTGAGCCACCGCGCCCAGCTGGGTGGGAAGTTTTTAATAGGCCAGCCTAGAAGAACATATCATTTCAACTCACAGTATGTTGGCTGTAACTCAGTCCCAGGGGGACCAGGAAATGTGGTGTAGACATGACCCAGAAGAAAATGAGTTTTGTTGGATAGATTGCCACACACTTGTGATTTTATTTAATTCTTACAACTGTGCTATGAAGTTGGTCCTCATCCTCACTTCACAGATGTGGAAACTGAGGCTCGAAAAGGTTAAGTAGACTTGCTAGTAAGTGGAGGAGCAGTCTTCAGCTTGTCTTCGGTCTGATTTCCAGGCTCATGCTTTTACCACTGTGCTAGACTACTTCTCTTGTGTCTCAAGCAATGAGAAGCTCTGACAATAAATATTTCCCCTTCACTACTTTCTCTGGTCATCACTACTATAGCTGACCCTGACTCACCTTGAAGCTCTCTACTGGTCAGCTATCACCTCTGCCTACGGCACTGAGCCTCCCAGGAAAACATCTCTGGAACTTCCAGCAACCCGGGGTTGGATGCCTGATGGGACCCAAGTTGGGTGTTGCAGAATTCTGAGGCTGACCACCTGTACGTGTGGGGTCACAGAGCAAATGTTAAATTGAGCCAGGAAAGACTCCACTAATTAGAGCTTCTTCTGAACTCTGCCATCCATTGGCTTTTTAACAAATGATGTTATTAATCCTACATGTTCTCGATTCTTCACTTCCTTCATGGAGGGAAAAAAGTTGAAGGCGATATTGTGGTATTTATCCTTGAAATAATGTTGCCATAGTTACCTCTCAACTCTATTATAACAGTAGTGCCATAATTGGAGCACGGAGACCTGGAGATGCTCTTGTAACTGTGAGCTTGGTCCCTAGGTTGGGCATGAAAAGCATCTCTTAGATTGGGGGAGAAAGAAGAGAGGTTGGCCTCAGCAATTAACCCCAAAGCACAGCACAGTGGTCCTATCTGTTGGATGAGAGCATTGCTTGGTGGTGTCCAAAGTGAGCCATTTCTGTGAAGTTGCTTTGTTTTCACATTGTTTTACAGTGACACTCTTAGAATGCAAGAATGTAGTGTCTCCATGGAAACTGGAAATGTACCAAATTAAGGCCTCAGAATAGGAAAGCTTCTATGAGCACAGTTCTGGTGATCACTAATAAAGAAATGATATGTTGTAAGTACAAGGTGTTGGATGTCAGGGAAGACACGGAATGATAAATTTGACATCCTAATTTAATCCAAGACCTTCACTTTTTGGACAGGGTAAGAGAAAGGTTATGAATGCACATCTAGGGAATGTGCGCTCTCCTAGACAGGAGGAAGGTGTGTTAATGTCCCACTGTGGCAAAAGAGTGTCTGACCCTCCATACAACATGAACTTGACTCCACTTACCTCTTGTTTATATGCAAAAGGAAAGAGTTAGTGGGTGGTGAGAGGGACAGGGTGATACATTGGGAAGACAGCATTTGCAATTAGACCATGGGTGAGTTTCATGACTTTGAGAAAATTCATGAAACCTCCATTTGAACCTCCATTTCTACTTCCATAAAACGGGGAGGCTACTAGTGTATACCTCTCCGAAGAACATGCTTCCTTTCTTCACTTTCCTTTTGATGTTTCTTTTTGGCAGCATCAGTAGGGGTTCATTAGCCTAACTTCCTATCCGTTAAGGCAAGGTTCGGTTTAGAATGTCTGAATCTGCATCATAGCCTGAGGTCTGGGTTCAGCTTACAGAAGAACCAGTGGAAACAGGAAGCCATCTCTGGGTACATATGCTCTTTGCCCATAGTGGGAATTGGTGAACTTCTCAGAGAGCTGCATCTCTTTTCTGATGCTTGTATTTCCTTGGTGGATTCTCCTCCACGTCTGCCACCACCCTGTACAACTCTGACCTCTCATTTGCCTCCTTACATCGTGTCTTGACACATTGGCTGAAATGACACACAGTTGTATTAGGGCATTCAAATGCATACACCTCTCAGGC
Organism: Chlorocebus sabaeus; assembly: GCF_047675955.1. NCBI lineage: Eukaryota > Metazoa > Chordata > Mammalia > Primates > Cercopithecidae > Chlorocebus > Chlorocebus sabaeus. The sequence goes on from NC_132908.1 coordinate 5,762,076, forward strand.
TCACCTGCAGCCCCTGCAGATTCAGAATTTTCTTTATTTCTGTAGCTCTTTCTATTTCTTTATTTAATGGCACAGAACAGGAGGTTCCCTTTGCCGCCAGTGCCAGGCATCTGCTAGATCTCCATTTGGGTAGAACCAAAACTCTCATACCGATCTCCTTTCCTGTCTGAATACTTTGCAGTGTTTCCCAGAAGCCTCTCTATCTTTCTCTAAAAAGAGGGCAGTTACCACTGTGGCTGGCTGGCATTTTTCTGATCTGCCTGATCCTGTAACAATATTCCTCTCCGGGTTTTTTCTTGGCACGGCGAGCACTTGTCCCTCACCAGTGCAGGGAAGCCTTTGATACTTCTTGGACATCTTGATCAAACAGCCTTAATGCTGTAACCACCTGCAGTTTTACTATTTAAAACTTCCACATCCCCTTTTGTGCATATTTCAACTGCACTGAAAATGTAGGTGTCTGTAATCTTGTAGATGGCTATAAATACCCGCATTGGGTTAAAAAAAAAAAAAAAAAAAAAAAACCCTTGTGTTTGAGCCTCAATATGCTGAGACATGTTGTGGTCTAGTAAATAGCAGGATTTTTTTGCTTACCTAATATTTCTTGAGTAGCTGTTACATGTCAAATAAAGCACCTGGCTTTGTTAGGGTGACCAGGTTGTCCAGATTTACCCAGAATGTTCCCAGTTGTCTCACTGAAAGTCCCATATTCTGGGGAACCTGGAAATCTGTGGTACCAGGCAAACAGAGACAGTCGGTTGCCTTAGGCACTAGGGGTAAATTGGTAAACAAGGCAGCATTTCTACCCTCAAGGATCTGACAGTTTGATCAACCAGAAAATAAAATAGAACACTCAGCAATTTCACACACACACACACACACACACACACACACACACACCGCAAGAATTGTAAGTAGGTATTCAAACAATTACATGTCTATGTATGTGAGTAGCAGCATTACTCACCATAAACAAAATGGTGAAAACAACAATTTCTATCAACAGAGGAGTAGATAAACAAATTACGGGGTGTTCATACCATGGAATACTCTTCAGCCCTAAAAAAGAAAGAAGCTCTGGTGTGGATGAACTTTGAAAACATGATGCTGAAAGTGAAGGAAGCCAGACACAAAAGGCCACAGCTTGTACAATTCAATTTATATTAAATTTTTATTAGGTTGGTGCAAAAGCAATTGCGGGTTTTTGCCATTACATTGGAAGTAATTTGAAAGTGATGACAAAAACCACAATTACCTTTGCACCAACCAAATAGAATAGGTAAATCCATAGAGACAAAAAGTAGGTTGGTCATTACTGGGGGCAGAAGGGAGAGACGAAGAGGGAGTGAGTGGGGTTTCCTTTTGAGTGACGAAAATATTTTGGAACTAGATAGGAGAGATGGTTGCACAACATTGTGGGTGCACCAAATGCCACTGAATTATTGACTTTAAAATGGGTAATTGTATGTTATGTAAACTTCACCTCAATGAAAAAAAAAATAATGTGGTAATTGATAGGATGGTGGCCAGTAGAAGGTTCTGGGGCAGGAAGGATCCAGTTGGTAAACAGTGAACGATAATGCAGGAGTTAGGTCAGAGAAAAGATGAAGGGGTAGTGTTTCAAGCAAAAGGAGAATTGCTTGTGTAGATGTGGGAGGCAGGGGAGCCCTCTTGCTAGTTTATTTTGTGACATGGGGATGCACATTATGCATATTAAGGGGACTTCTGAAGAGTATATACAAGCAGAAAGCTGGGGGATCACCTGCAAAATGTGCCCCCCAACTTTTTAAAATGGTTTCCTAGCCACTCAGCTGCAAAGAGTTAGATGTGGCCTTGCTATTTGGTATTTTTTTATTTCCCGAGGAATATGTTCATAGAGGCTTTGTATTAGCTGTTCTCATTCTGCTAACAAAGACATACCCGATACTGGGTAATTTGTAAAGGAAAGAGGTTTAACTGACTCACGGTTCCACGTGGCGTGGGAGGCCTCACAATCATGGCAGAAGGCAAGCAGGAGCAAAGTCATGTCTTACATGGCGACAGGCAGGAGGAATTGTGTAGGGGAACTCTCCTTTTAAAACCATCAGATCTCATGAGAACTCACTGTCACGAGAACAGCATGAGGGGAACTGCCCCCATGTTTCAATTACCTCCCACCACATCCTTTCCAGGACACATGGGAATTAGGGGAGCTACAGTTCAAGATGGTATTTGGCTGGGGACACAGTCAAACCCTATCACGCTCTTTGGCTAAATGGGTAAAAAATAAGCTGAGATGGCACGTTCTCTGGGAAGACAATCAGTGTCAGCAGGTGGCTTGATGCCAGGATGATATCCCCACTGGAGGGGCCAAACATCCTAGGTCTGGTGCTGCTTACACAGCTTCTTCTATCAGAGTGACCCCAGAATCAAAGGAAGTTTCAACACCGCCCAGAAGGCAGGGGTGGGAAGAGTCTTCATGGCAGAGTTTGAATTTGGGCTCTGCCCTTTGTCACCTGTGCCTCCTTGGGCAGGTGAACTTCTCCAAGCAGCAATATCATCATCTAGAAAAGGGGGATGGAAATAAAAATGGATCTATTGTAAGAATAAATGAATTTTCCTACAAAACCAATAGTATACACTGTCTGGCAAGTAACAAGCACTCAGTAATTATTAATTTTCTCCATTCTTTCCTCTTCATCCTAGACTTAATTAAGACGTATCATTGAAACTGAATAAGCAGTTCACAAAAAGAGAAATCTAAATGACCAGGACACTGGGAAAAATGTTCAGACTGGGTAGCAACAAAGGATTCAGAAGTGAAATAAGACATTATTTTTTCTCCTAGAAATTAAAGCAAAATCCCAACAAAAAAAATGAAGAAGGAAGGAAAAGTCAAGTCAGTATTGGCCAAGAGGGTTGGGAGTCAGAGTCTCATACCAGGCTGGTAGAAATACAACGTGGAACAACTTTTCGGGGGACAGTTTGGCAATAAGACTAATATGCTTGTTTCAGAAGCCTTAAATGCACATTTGTGCTTTGACCTGGCAATTCCACTTCGAGAAATTTACCCGTGGGGAATAATTAAGGATGTGTTCACAAACTTAGCCACAGAAGGCACTCTATAAATAGTTGTTAAATGAAGGAGTAAGTGGTGCTTATTGCTGCATTGTTTATAATAATGAAAATTCCAATAACGGGGAAAAAAATCAAATAAGTGATGGTTCTGGCCATAAAATGGAATCCTCTGCAGCCATTAAATATGATTTGGTAAACACATTTGGATAACTCTGTCATTTACATGGGTCTGGGAAGATATTTCTGATTCCTCAAGTGAAAAATTATGTTAAATGACATATTGCATGGCTATGGCTTATTTAAAAATATGTATCCATAAATAAAATTGGGAGAAAAACTCTTGAAGGATATATAGCAGTATGTGAAAAGCAGTTATTGTTGAATGGTGACACTGTGAATGATTTTTAAATTTCCTTCTTTTTGCTTTTTGGTGTATTCTGAGCATGTACTGTTTGCACATATCTGTTTTTAAAGAAAAACTTAATGTTAAAATAGAGGGACTTGTTAGGATGGGGGTGGGCGGTTGGAAATCAAGACAAGAAAATAGAACATAAACGCGCCCGACGGGAGAATGTGGGGCATCTGGCTGGGTTAGAAGTCCGGTATGATTTGGGCAGCCTTCCTTCTCCGCTGTTGTCACTTTAAGCTTTTTCAGTTGCAGATCCACACTCAGAAGGAGGCTTGGTTTGGCCTGGACCCTCCTTACGAAGTGTCGTGTCTGGAAAACACACACAAGAGCTTTCCTTTGTTCATGCTGTTCGTCGCCCAAGTTGGTTGTGCTTAGGGGTGACTCACTCCCAGCTACAGCGATGCAAACATGTGTGTCCCCGGGCTGGGCTGTGCAGACAGCCTGCGCCCACGTCTTGGAGTGAGACAGAGTCAGATTCTGGCTGTGAGAAAAGCCCCTGGCCCAGGAGGCTCTTGGGGGTTAAAGGGGGATATCTTTACCTTTTCTGATCCCCATATTTTCACCGAGTAAATTGCTGTGATGGAACATAATTGCTTTTCATTTTATTTTTAAAAATTGCTGCCAAGGCAATCCGCCAGCCTCCTGAAGTCAGCACAAATCTGAAGACACTCACTCTGAGGGAATATTCTGAAAACTTGGATTTGAAAAGCGATTTACCCCCGACAATCAGCAGGTCGAGGTTCAGCCGACCATGGTAACTTGGTTGCACTTTAGCCCCAGAGATTCACAGAGCTCATCACTTCCTTTCTCATTGAAGCCTTTGCTCAAATGTTCCCTTCTGAGATTACACTCCTCTGAACGCGCTGGCTGTCTTAAGTAGCAGCTCCTTCTGTTGGATTTCCCAGATCTCTTTTTTATTTCCAGGTACGTATCCCACCCTGGCATTATATTATTTCTTATTTCTTTGTTCACCTGTTTACTTGTATATCTCCCATGCTAGAACACATGCCCCTCAAGGCCGGGTAGTTTATCCTATTCATTGCTGTACCCCCTTGGTTAGAATCACATCAGGCACACAGTAGGTGTCTAATAAAGACTTAACGAATGAATAAAAGAGAAGAATGTGAAAGTCTTCTGCAACCTGGAAGATGCTGTAGGGCAGGAGGGTGTGGGTAGGATGATTGCATTTGGGCTACTACAAGTCTCCAGCTCACAGTCAATGTCATCTGGACCCCACATCATGGTTAGATGGGCTATTCTTAAGTTCTTAATACTCCTGGAATACCAGGAATATCTATAATGGCATTCAGCCTCAATGCTGGAGGGTACCAGAGGCCTTGAGTTTTCCTTGGTGGGGAGGACAGGACTCCTTTCTTCACCAGAAGCTGAGTAGATGCCAGCGCCAAGCCTCCTGTAAAGCCTGCGGAACTATGAGCCAATTAAACCCCTTTTCTTTATAAATTACCCAGGCTCAGGTATTTCTTTATAGCATTGCATGAATGGCTTAACACAGCTTCTCTGATTTCCCTAAGATGCTAGAGAAAAGAGAGCTCAAAGGATAGAGAAGGGAGAAGGGCCCATCCCTTGCATGCTGAGCCTGGTAAGGAATCCCTAAGGGAAGAAAGAGGCAATTATCAGTAAACCAACCTGGACTTAGTTCCCTCACATCTGTACACTTGGATTTTGGTCAAATCATAACCTGAGCTTCAATTCCTCCATCCTTCAAGTAAGGTGAAGGAAATCTGCCCTGCCTACCTGTCATTATAACCATCATCATTTTTTATCACGACAGTTTATTAAACATTTATTATACACCAGCCACAGAAGCAGATACTCCACATATGGGTTTTAATTCAGTTCCTATGATCGCCCTATGAAATAAATACAATTTTTATCAATTTGAAAGAGGAGAATGGATAAGGTAGGAAAGGCAAAGTAGTTTGCCCAAGTCCCCTTGGGCTGCAGGTGCCAGACCAAGGCTCACGGGGTACCTGATGCTGTGTTTTATGAATCAGGAAACACCATCAAATGTCACCAGTATGTTTCCACATGTCCACAAGCAAGCATGTCTGCAAGCAGGTGTCTCTTCTAATGATTGGGAAGCCCTTGGGTGGGAGCTGGGAGACTCTTTCACTCTTTCCAGCCTAGCCTAAGTAGGTAAGCTTAAGGAATACACATGTCCTCTCCAGAATGTGCTTAGGTCTCATCACTGGAGCCCAAACCCAATAAGAACAGGGCCAAGGATATCAGCAGCAGAGCACTCCCCCGTCCAAAACAACAATGTGGTTTATAAAAGGTCAAGTTCAACCAACCAGTTGTTTTCCAAGGGAAAAAAAAAGTCAAATTTCTATTTCAATGCACATGTCTTTGGAGGGGGAAAAAAATCCCATTAAAAACTCTGACCAGCAAATGATAATTAATTCAAATCCACCTTTGACCCTTCTTTCCCAGACTCAACCACAGTTACCACGAGAGGCATAAAGACATTTTATGAGGGTAAGGACTTTGTCTCGTTCATGACTGAGTACCTAGTAAGTGCTTAATAAGTACACATTAAAGAATGGCTGTCTAGCAGGTGATGGCCATGGATTCTCTGCAGACGCTCTAAGAGACATGGTACTTTGCAATTCAACCCAAAATGGCAGGGTATGGACTCACCCCAAGGGAGAAAGGAGGCCTTGTGTTTTCAAAATCAGCCAAGGAAGCACCTCAGCCTGGTGTTTGAGTTTGCAGCCTTTGGATATGGGCTCTGGCTTTGCTGCAAGCACAGGATGCTCATTCCTAGAGTTCCAGGCACTAATGGCAAGAACAAGGATGGGAGTGTGGAAGGGTTCCTAGTCTCCCATGGAAAAGACAACCTCGCTCCTCAGTGGGGTGTCTGCAGTGTCTGGTGTTCCACCACTACGCAGCTGCATGGTTGCTGCTGTTGCCATCTTTGTCTCTGGGGTGCTGAGGTTGGTTTACAGCACTGGAGAGTCAGCCCAGTGGGACAGTGGGGACTAACTTGGCAGTGTGCATGTCACAGAGTAGCCAATAGCTCAGAGTTCTGTCCTCCCGACCAAGGAATGCTCAAGGCTTCTGGAACCTTCCAGCACTGAGGCTAAATGCCATTATAGATATTCCTGGTATTCCGGGACTATTAGGAACTTAAGAACAGTCCGTCTAGCCGTGATGTGGGGTCCAATCATGGCAGAAGGAGAAGGGGGAAGCTGGCATCTCACATGGCCAGAGCGGGAGCAAGAGAGAGAGGAGGAGGTGTCATGCACTTTAAAAAACAGATTGGCCAGGCGTGGTGGCTCACTCCTGTAATCCCAGCACGTTGGAATGCCAAGGAGGGCGGATTATGAGGTCAGGAGATTGAGACCATCCTGGCCAACATGGCGAAACCTCATCTCTACTAAAATGCAAAAAATTAGCTGGGTGTGATGGCACAAGCCTGTAGTCCCAGCTACTCAGGAGGCTGAAGCAGGGGAATCGCTTGAACCCAGGAGGCAGAGGTTGCAGTGAGCCAAGATTGCGCCACTGCACTCCAGCCTGGGCAGCAGTGCGAGACTCTGTCTCAAAAAACAAATAAACAAACGAAACGAAAAACAGATCTCACGATAACTTACTCACTACTGTGAGGACAGCACCAAGCCATGAGGGATCTACCCCCAGGACCCAAACATCTCCCACCGGGCCCCACCTCCAGTGTTGGGGACCACATGTCAACATGGGATTTGAGTGGGAACAAACATCCAAACTGTATCGGAAGCTAAGGCTACCCACCCTGCTTCTGCCCTCAAGGCTCTCTGCTCTCCATCCCTCCCCACCAAATCCCAGTTTATTTCCCTTAATCTTTCCCTGGGGAGTCACTGTTTGCAAAGGCCTCTCATCTTTAAACCTCTACTTACAGTTCGGTCCGTGCTACTTCTTGCAAATAATGAGCTCTCTACATTTAGTTCCCGTCACCTTATTTCAGGGTTTTCTGTGTCCATTCGTTTGCTTCTGGGTGTTGTGGTTTTCACATTGTAGGAACTGATGTCTCAGTCAGTTGTGTAAGGTAAGTCCCACCCTTTAAGACAAGAAACTGTGTTTGTACACCCTGAATGTTCCCTCCAGAGCCCCTACCTAGGGCTGGGCATTCCATCCCAACCACAGGTTAAGGATGAGAGATACGTTGGTAGAAATACCCTACAGGTCGTAAAGAATCTGCAGGACAGCATCTCCTGTTGTCTTCTTTTGGCCTGCGTTCTTTTCCTGACTTCAGAGAGATGAGGTGGAGAGCTGCTTATGGTTGCAGGATTACTGGAAGGAGGGGTTTCTCTTGGTTCAGCTAGGTCAAGATGGGATGCTCCCCAGAGGACCTCTATGGAAATCCATAACTGAGAGAAACCAAGCTATGGGAGTGAAGGTTGGTGGCTGAATTGCCCATTCAGCTGGGGAGAGGTGGGTGAATACCTGAAGGTACTGTGGATAGAAAGGAATGAAGCATGTGTGTATGGATTCAGAGCCCCCGTGCAGATATCACACTGGGATAGACCTGTCCCTACGAACCCTGCATGAGTTTCCAAGCTCACACGCATCTCCAGCCTCCTGCTCTTGTCACACGCCTTTCAAGGACACAACTGAGTTTGCCAGGGCATTGTTGATGTCTTCCCCTTGGTATTTATAGGGTGGCTTTTCACTGGACTCCTGAAAAGGCATAAATGAAGCTTTGTTAACAGGGCAAGCCTGTTTTCTGTAATTAGATATTGAAAGACCCTCATTAGTTGCCTTTGCTGGGCCTAATACTCAGCAGTACCAAAACGAGGGACTCTCGGCTTTGACCGCCTCCTCCCCCTCACTCAACATCGTTCTTTGAGGATTCCTATGTGTATTTCTTCACAGTCCTTAAGCCTCATGACCATACTCTTGACCTAATGAAGTCCCATTGCTTTCTCTCTGCAGACCAAAAAAAAAAAAAAAAAGTATATATTTTTCAATTAGAAAAGGTTAAGAAGCAGTCGGGCCACCCATCCGAGTGAATGCATAGCTCACCCAGCTATGCAATTATCCAAAAATAAACCATTTCTTTTTGCAAGAATAGACTGCATTTAAATAAGCATTCTCTTCAAATACACTTTCATTAAGTCAGATTTCTCTATAGTCTGCAAGCTTAATGAATGCATGTGCGGCCGCGTGGGATATATAGGATTTACCTCCACGCCTAGTTTTTAGAACACGAGAGAAGCTGATCCGTAATGAGATAAGTGAACCCATTTTGGTAGAGGTACCCTTGATTTAGCAAAGGAAACGCTGAAATGTGCATCAAATGGGGGTCGCTAAGATAACTGCACTTCTGAGGAAACGGCTGCTGAAATGTTAGAGTCCTATGGCTGTTTTTGTCTTTTACATATTATTAGAAACTCTGATTGCAACATGACCTCCCTGTTTAGACCCCCTTAAAATACTTGTTTCCCGACCTTCCGCGTGGCATCATCAGGAAGGGATACCTGGCGGACGGGGAATAGCTACAGGTACAAAATGCGGAATACCATTTTTTCCAGTGTTTTCAGCCCAAATGAAATAGCAGCATGGATCCTGTTTGAAAGCTACCAGGTGGTAGCATTTATTTTGGCTGAAACTCTGCATCATCGCCAAAATCTGCTCTTCTGTGCATTCCTCTTGCGTCTGTTCCACTCTGCCTGCTGGGGAGGAAGCGGATGATTCTGAGCCCAGCCCACGTAGGTGCTGTTGAAATAGGAGGTCAGGCCAGCCTCTGCTGCTTCTGGGGTGTTTTCATAGCAAATGGCTTCTGTTCTGTCCGCATGGAGCCCTTCTCCATGGGACATGGGTATGAGATGCCCAGAGAAGATGCTGGACCACATGGACCATCACTGTTTGTTTGTTTGTTTTTCCTGTAATCCATTGTATTTAAGTGGTTTAGATTATCAAAGGAAAAAAATAGGAAATCCAGGCAGTGGGATAGAGAAGGAGTCACATGGGGCTGCCTGGAGCTCCATCAGTGAGTCTCAAACAATTTTGTAGCAGAAAGCCTTGTTATAAAGCCTGTAAACTACCAACGGGTCAAAAAGAAAAAAGGAGAGTCAATTAAATGCTGATATATAGGAGATGGAAGAGAGGTGAGTGACTGCATTTAAACCTGACCTTTGTGATGGGAAACACCTTATGAATATGTCATAAGCTAACTTGTATCCCCTCAAAATTCATATGGTGAAGTCCTAACCCCAAGTACCTTAGCACATGACCTTATTTGGAGACAGGGTGTTTATAGAGCTAATCAAGTAAAAATCAGGTCATTAGGGTGGGCCCTAATCCAGTAGGACTGGTGTTCTTGTAAGGAGGAGAAATTTGGGCTGGGTGCAGTGGCTCACGCCTATAATCCTAGCACTTCTGGAGGCTGAAGCAGGTGGATCACTTGAAGTCAGGAGTTCGAAACCAGCCTGGCCAGCATGGTGAAACTCTGTCTCTACTGAAAATTACCAAAAAAAAAACTTAGCCAGGTATGGTGGCAGGCGCCTGTGATCCCATCTACTTTGGAGGCTGAGGTGAGAGAATTGCTTGAACCCAGGAGGAGGAGGTTGCAGTGAGCCGAGATTGTGCCACTGCACTCTAGTCTGGGCAACAGAGTGAGACTCCCTCTCAAAAAAGGAGGAGAAATTTGGACACAAACAAATACAGGAGGAAGATCACGTGATGACATGGGGAGAAGAGGGGCCATCTGCATGCCCATGAGAGGGTCCTGGAACAGATCCTTCCCTTTTAGCCCTCAGGAGGAATCAAAGCTGCCAGTACCTTGATCTTGGACTTCTGGCCTCCCAGACGACAAGACAGTAAATTTCTGTTGTTTGAGCCACCCAATTTGTGGTACTTTGTCATGACAGCCCTAGCAAATTCATGCAGGACGTGGGGGGCAAGAATACCTTGAAAGAAAATTAGGCTCTGAGTATACGTATGTCCTAGAGACTTGTACTCCTCTGGCTAAGGGAGAGGTTACAGAGGATGGAGGCAGATAGAAGCCAAGCTGTGGAGAAGATTTACTGTGGAGATAAGAATGAATGTGGCTCTAGCCAGAGTAGTTTGGGGGATTACAGGTTGTGGGTGTTTTTGTGTGTGAGTGTGTATTAATGTTTGAGGTGGTGACCTATGCTTAAGTAGGAAGCGCTCATGTTGGACCTGAGGTAGGATATCAGCAGGAGTTTTTTCAGAACACCAGTCACAACCGCGCTGATCAAAACAGGATGCGATAATGAAACTGGCCAAAACCAGCTAAAATCAAGATGGTGATGAAAGTGACCTCTAGCTGCCCTCACTGCTCGTTGTATGCTAGCTATAATGCATTAGCATTAGCCATTCCCATCAGTGACGTAAGTTCACAAATGCCATGGTAACACCTGGACTTTACCTCATAGGGTTTTAAAGGGGAGGAACCCTTGGTTCATGAAGCTCCCCACCCCTTTTCCAGGAAATTCATGAATAACCCACCCCTTGTTTAGCATATAATTAAGGAGTAGCTATAAATATAGCTAGGCAGCAGTCCACAAATGCTGTCTGCCTATGAGGTAGCCCTGCTGTGTCCATGGAGTGGCCATTTTCCTGTTCTCTGTCACTCTAGTAAACACGCTTTGTTTTCATTTTACTCTGTCGGCTCACTTGAATTCTTTCCTACACAAAGCCAAGAACCCTCCTGGGCTGAGCCCCATTATTCCACTGTTTAAACACCTAATGTCCAATGAACTGGCAGGATGTGGGTGGCCTAGAAGAAAATAGCACACAGCTTTAAGAACTCTATGCCAAGCCCACGGCAGACATCACTAGTTGATCACAGCACCCTTTTTCTCTGAGCCGAGTCTTCTTGCCTCCACATCTTTCATAATGGGTAAACCAGACAGGCACAACCAGTTATTCCAACATGGCAGGTGAACTCTGTGTCCTGTCTCTGGCCACGACCCTTTTTGCTGGAGGTTTGCAGACGAGCAGTGTTGGCATCATGGAGTCTCCTGGAGGAGACGCAAAACCTGAGGCTGCCTCCCAGACCTTCTGAGTCAGAAACTGCATTTTAAACTGTGGAAAATAAAAGAGTAAAATGAAAGCAAAGCAGCAGAGCAATAGAGAACAGGAAAATGGCTGCTGCATAGACAGCAGGGCTACCCCACAGGCAGATGGCATTTGTGGACTGTTGGCTAGGTGTGACCTAGGTTGGTCTGCACATTGAGGTTGTGAGAAGCTCTGCCCTGGAGGGACTCCTTCTGAGGAGGGAGTTAGGGTGAAGTCTACATGTACCTGACAAGTGAACTCTATTCTAGTCAAACCAGTAGCCAGTAACTGTAGGTGTCTCAAGCATTTCATTATGTTTTTGTTTTGTTTTGTTTTCTTGAGGCAGAGTCTCCCTCTGTAGTCCAGGTTGGAGTGTAGTAGCGTGATCTCAGTTCACTGCACCTTCTGCCTCCTGGGTTCATGTGATTCTCATGCCTCAGCCTACTGAATAGATGGGATTACAGGCGTACGCCACCATGCCTGGCTGATTTTTGTACTTTTAGCAGAGATGGGGTTTCACCTCGTTGCCCAGGCTGGTCTTGAACTTCTAGCCTCATGTGATCCACCTGCTTTGGCCTCCCAAAGTGTTAGAATGACAGGCGTGAACCACCACACCCAGCCAGAAGCATCTCATTTTGGAATCAGGCATGTGAAAATGTCCGATGTGAAATTTAATTCTTGCTCTGTATATTGTAGGTGCTGTGTGTGTGTGTATGTGTATGTGTGTGTGTGTGTGTGTAGTGTTTGAAGCGATGATGTAGTTCTTATTTTGTGTCACAGTGTCAGTTCAATCAGTATGGTACCTTTTAAAAAAGGTAGTTTGGGCTGGGCACGGTGGCTCAGGCCTATAATCCCAGCACTTTGGGAGATCGAGGTGGGCAGATCACGACGTCAGGATTTTGAGACCAGCCTGACCAACATGGTGAAACCCCGTCTCTATTAAAAATACAAAAGCTACCTGGGCATGGCAGCACATGCCTATGATCCCAGCTATTCAGGAGGCTGAGGCAGGAGAATCACTTGAACCCGGGAGTCGGAAGTCGCAGTGAGCCGAGATCGTGCTACTGCACTGCAGCCCGGGTGACAGAGCAAGACTCTGTCCAAATAAATAATAATAAAAAAGGCTAGTTTATAGAATAACAATAGTGAATGTATGGGGCAGAGACCCACCCTGTTGCCGCAAGAACAGCCTCCACAATGCCTTGCGGAAAACAGCCAGACTTCCTGGCAGGCTCCCTCCATGTGGAGTCTGTGCATCCGCCCTCATAACATCTTCCCATGTGCTTTTCACACACCCAAATTCCCAGGCTCCACTTCTAACCCACTGACTTGGGATCTCAGAGATTTGAGGCACAAGGATCTTCCTGCTTAGATCATCAGGTACCTCTTACGCACTCTGGAGTTTATTTCCCCATTAGGGTAACTTGAAAATTCAACCCAATTACATGACCATAAACCTTATGAGAAAGTGAATAATGAGTCCTTTATACTATAGTATAAATGTTAGCATATTTGCAAGTGTTTATTCATGGCTGATCTGGGCGAGTGAGTTGAAAGGATGGTGGTTGTGATCTATTCTAGAAGAAACAGGCAGCTAGAGGGGAGATAAGGAGAAACGATAGTTTAGACCAAGGACGATTTGCTGAGAGAAACAGATTTGAATGAGGAGCCGGTATCTCTGTCCTTGTGGAGTTTACATTCTGATTGGCAGAGACATGCAACAAATAATAGCATGGTGGAAAGGAATGAATAGTGGGTGAAAAGCAGGGCACAGGACTGTCGGTTACAGTTTTAAATAAGAGGACAAGAGTAGACCAGTAAGATGAGGGAGCTGGTTTTGCAGACATTGGAGGAAGAATGTTATGGGCAGAGGGATTTGCCTGTGCAAAGGTCCTGGGACTGTAGCATACCTGGAATGTTCCAGGAAGCCTTCTGGCAGGGAGGAAGGGACAAGGGGAAAAGGAAAAGATGAAGTCGGAGAGGGGCAGGACGCCATTGGGACTTTTGCTTACAATGAGAGACGTGAACGGTCTCAGGAAGATTTTGAGCAGTAGACAGGTATGACCTGGCTTGGGTTCAGTGGCTTGACTCCAGTGCTCTGCTGAAGGTAGACTTCAGGGGATAAGTGCAGAAGCAGGGTGACCAGTTAAGAGGTTACTGCAGTTACTAAAGGTATAAATTTATAAAGCACGTGAACAAAGAAAGAGATTCCTTCTTACCACATTGTAGCTCCTTCCTCAGGGGTAAGTATCATTAACATTTTCACAAGCAGCCTCTAGACCATGTCTGTGGCCATTCAAACACACACACACATCCATACACACACGTTGTTTAAAAAAAATGAGATCATAGTACTCATACTGCTCCGGAACTTACTTTCTTATTCAACACGTCTCGTATTCTGTGTCGTAGTCTATTCTAACAGTTGCATATATTTTCATAACATGAACGTACTGCAGTTGCTATATTAGTTTTTTATTGACGGACATTTAGGATGTTTTCAGTTTATTTTTTTCCCCGTTCTGAACAGTGTAACAGTGAACATTTTTGCAGTATCTATTTTTGTGCATCTGAGCAAGAACGTGCATGGGATTATTTCTGAAAAATAGAATTGGCGGGTGGAAGAGCATGTGCATTTTTATTCTATTTTATTTTTGAGGTAGAGTCTCACTCTGTTGCCCAGGCTAGAGTGCAGTGGTGTGATCTCGGCTCACTGCAACCTTTGTCTCCCAGATTCAAGTGATTCTCCTGCCTCAGCCTCCCGAGTAGCTGGGACTGCTACAGGTGTGTACCACCATGCCTGGATAATTTTTGTTCTTTTAGTAGAGACGGGGTTTCACCATGTTGGTCAGGCTGGTCTCAAACTCCCAGCCTCAGGTGCTCCACCTGCCTTGGCCTCCCAAAGTGCTGGGATTACAGGCCTGAGCCACCGCACCCAGCCTGCATTTTTTCTATTTTAATCAATACTGCCCGTTTGCCCTCCACATAGGTCATAGTCATTTACATTCCCACCAACACAGTGTGATGTCTGCTTTATATGTAACATTTTATGGTTTATGAAGCCCTTTCATGTGCATCATGAGTTGGCCTGTGCAGGAGGAGGAGGAGTAGGTTTATCCCCATCATACAGATGTGGTAACTGAAGCCCAGAATGGGGTATTTGGGCAATGGGAAGAGAAAGGGCCCATCATGTGACAGGCAGACAGACCCACAGACCAACATTCCTTTTCTGATTCTGGATTAATGACACACCAACTTCCTTTGACATTTCTATTTTAGTGGGGATACTTGATCACATCATTTCTTATGGTAATAGGAGTTGGCTGTTTTAGTTTCACATAGATGATTTTAGAAATTATGTTCACAGAGGCAGTATTTTAAACACACAGGTAATGTCAACACACAGTTCAGAATTTCAGCACCTCTATGGTTCTCTTCAATCTATTTCAACAGGGAGAGTTTATGCAACTTCCTTCCACATATCCTAGTATGTAGTAGATATCTATAGCTAAGCAATTAGTTTAATCATCATGTAGTCACCATTGTATAAACACTTACGCAGTGTCTACTATGTAACAGAACTTTGGAATTCCAGTAGCATTTCCCTTCCTGTATACCAGAGGATTTTTTATTGGTTTAGTTTTTTGAGATGAAGTCTCACTCTCTCGCCCAGGCTGGAGAACAGTGGTGCAATCTTGGCTCACTGCAACCTCCACCTCCTGAGTTCAAGTGATTTTCCTGCCTCAGCCTCCCAAGTAGCTGGGATTACAGGCATGCACCACCATGGCCAGCTAGTTTTTGTATTTTTAGTAGAACTGGGGTTTTGCCATGTTGGCCAGGCTGGTCTCGAGCTCCTGACCTCAGGTGATCCATCCACTTCAGCCTCCCAAAGTGTTGGGATTACAGGCATGAAACACTGCAGTCGGCCCAGAGGATTTTAAATCAGTTTTAAGAATAACATCCCCCTTCACTTTTCCCCCAACCAAATCTCACGTAAAAATGGAAAATCTGCACAGTGCTTATAAAGTCACAGTGCATGTAGCTTGATCCTTGAGTGATGGTATAGACAACAGAACGCAGTCCACACCCCCAAATCAGCTCAAAGTAACTCACATCCTATTCTGGAGCTTTTGGAATCATAGGATTAACAGGCAACATAGGATCCTGAAATATTTCTCCTTCCTCAACCACCATAGCTGCTCCTAAGCTTCCCTTCAACTCACGTCCCCCTTCTCAGCCTGCGTGCCTTTCTTTTCCTTCTTCCCTTCAAGTTTTCTGGGCCTGATGTTATACCTGGGAATTTCTTACAGTGAAGAAGGCAGGTGGAACAGAGGGAGTCACTGTATTGCAGGGACTGATGCAAGCCAGGCTAGGACCTTTCAGAAGGCAGGGGAAAATGACACACTGGAAACACCCATGTGTTCAAAATGTTTTGTCCCTTCTATTACCAGTGATAAAAATGAAGGAGCCTTATATGGCAGAGGTTCAGAGGTTCAGACACCAGGTGCACGGGTGTCTCAACGCTCAGGAGGCCTGTTGACCATCCATCCCTCTTTCCCTTCTCTCTGCTCATCCACCTGAGCATGGCCTCCATGTCGCTTCGGGGCTCCAGGAAAGAAAGGACTGAAAACCATGAGTTTGCTACTGTGAATCCTGAGAGCCTGCTAATGTATTGGAATCATGGAATGCCACAATGTCCACTAATGTGGGTTTTTTCAAGAACAAGGAGCTAGCAATGTCCAGATGAAGGAAAATAATTTCTAATAGTGGAAATGCAAATGCACGCATCCATGGGAGAAAGCCTATTGGACAAGTCAGGGCCAAACAGCTGTTCTCCTTTTTTGAAGGTTCTGTCTCGTGACCTTGAGGTGCCCCTGTTCTTGTCTGGGTTACACATTTCAGCTCCCCAGGATGAGCGATGAGCTCTCCATCACCTGGCCCAGGCTGCAGGGCAAAGAGCTCTTCAAGAGCCCGATGAATCTTAATAAAAAATGGAAATGGCTTTCCCCCTTCATTTTAATTAACGTTATGTCTACATTTCTGGGATAATGGATAATTAAGTGAGTTCCCTTGGCATTACAATGTTCTTGGAAATAATTTATGGTTTCGTTTCACTATGTGAAGGCTGTTTGGGTTGGTGCTTAAGTTTTATCATAAATATTTCCGAGGAGTATTTGCACATTCGTTGATTTGTATTCTCAAGGCTGCAGTACCCCATTCTGGGGAAGTGTCTTATGTAATATTTTCTCACAGGCCATGCTTCCAGTCTGCGTGTTCTCTTTGGGCACAGAATTGTTTGCAGAATGGTGCATTCGTTCAGCAGCATGAGACCACCGCTGCCATTTTAACCTGCATCCATCTGTGTGAATTGGTTGACCTGAGACAGAATCTCACTGAGCCTTCTGGAACTAGGCTGAGCTTAAGTGTTCCAGTCTAAAAGGGAAATGGTAATAATAAGGGTTGATATTTATTACATGCCCGCTAGTCTGCACCACATACAGTGCTGAATATTTTAGGCAGTCTTTTATTATGAAGAACGAACATGGCTTTGTCCACAGTGAGTCTTCATCATAAAGCAATGGTCTAGGTTCTAGTATTATCATCCCCAGGTGATACTAAGCTAGAAAGTGGCAGAGCTGGGATTTGAACCCAGACAGTCTGCCTCCATCACCCACAGTGATGAACACCTTATGTTGCCCTTATGCAAATATCTGCAAGTGTGAAGATGTGTCTACTTTCTCCCTCGAGAACGGCCATGTCCAGGAGATTTTGTGTGACGATGGAAATGTTCTAAATCAGCATCATCCAACACAGTGGCCATTTGCCATGGACGTATGGATGTCTACTGAGCACATGAAATATGGCTTAAGATGACTGTGGAATTGAATTTTAAATTAAATTTAAATTTATCTTAATTTAAGTAGCCATGTGCGGTTATGGCCACCATATGGGGTAGCACAGCTCTGCTGCGGACTGCCTGCTGGATGCTGTAATGCCCTGACCTCATCCATTGCTGCTGGAGCAAATTACTCACACTTTGTAGTTTAAACAACACAAATTTATTACCTTACAATTCTGGAGGTCACAAGTCCGAAAATCAGCAAGGTAATTCTCCTCCTGGAGGCTGCAGGGGAGCATGCATTTTCTTGCCTTTTCCAGCTGCAAGAGGTCACCTACACCCTTGGCTCAGGGCCCCCTTCCTCTACCTTCATAGTCAGCAATAGATAATCTCCAGGTCTCTTAATTCTGACCCTGCTGCCTTATTCTGAAGGGTCCTTAGTAATTCCATTGGCCCACCTGGATAATTCAGGGAAAATGCCTCCTCTCAAGTACCTTAATTACATCTGTGAAGTCTCTTTTGCTACGGAAGGCACATATTCACATGAGATTCCAGGCAGTAGGACCAGGATGTCTTTGAGGGGTCCTTGTGAGAGGATTTCTTGGAGTTTAAGAGCATAGGCTCTGAACTTGCGTTGACTTGAATGGAAATCTCAGCGTTGTCACTTACTCCCTGTATAAATGGTCTTTGAGCACGTCACTCAACCTTCCTGAGTCTGAGTTAACTTATATTTAAAAGTGGAATAATGCTAGTAACATCCAAAGAGGGTTGTTGTGAGACTTAATTAAGGTAGTGATGAAAAGTGTCCATCACATAGGGAAACACACAATATATACATAACATTGTTAAAAGCTACTCCTCCTTTTTTTTTTTTTTTTGTAAAATTTTCTCTCATTTATTTTTTATTATTTATTTATTTATTTATTTTTGTTATTATACTTTAAGTTCTAGGGTACATGTGCATAACATGCAGGTTTGTTACATATATATACTTGTGCCATGTTGGTGTGCTGCACCCATCAACTCGTCAGCACCCATCAACTCGTCATTTACATCAGGTATAACTCCCAATGCAATCTCTTCCCCCTCCCCCCTCCCCATAATAGGCCCCGGTGTGTGATGTTCCCCTTCCCGAGTCCAAGTGATCTCATTGTTCAGTTCCCACCTATAGATTTCATTATGGTTTGGCACAGGAGTAATACCCTCACTCTCCTACTTAGCTCCTTTAAAAAATATGCTCTTGGTGAGAGAAATGTAGAGATGATGAGAACCACGATCATAGTCATCTCTTCCATTTAAACTGCTTTTTCAAGGGCTTTCTTTTATTTCATTTATTCTTCATAACCACCATTTGAAGTATGTGGTCGTGTTCTCATTTTGCAGAGCAGAAAACAAAGATTCAGGAGCATTAAGATGCATGCTCAGAACTCTAGGGCCAGTGCAGTGCTGAGCTGGAACCAGGCATGTGCCAGCTGGTTCCAAGGTGGATCCTCATTCCAGCTTTGTACACTTGACTTCCCTTCCATGTGAGATAAAGGAGGAGACGTGTCTGTCGAAGGATAAACTGGGGAAGGTGGGGAGGAATGGCAATAATGACTTGGTTGAGAGTTACGGTGCCAGAATCATCCATGTGTGGAAGACCTAACATTTCAAGGCCTTCCTTGGCACCTCTGAGTTCCACAGGGCTCCAAAGTTCTAAGTGTGAGTTTCCCTGACCTCATCTGATTTCCCTACTATGTTGCAGGACAGGACTCCACCTGGCTGGTTCCCTGATCACCTGGACTGGCTTCACCCGTAGTCCTTCACCTGGTTCACAATCTAATGGTCTTCAGCTCCCTGCCAGCCCATGAAATTATTCAAACAAAGCTATCACTTCCTCCTGTGGAAACCAGGGAACATTTCACCATCTCATCAGTACAAAGCCTGCTCCCCACAGTGCCTGCTGGTTCACCGTGCTCTGAGAGCATCCCCCGTGTGGCCTTACATGGTGTGCTATGTCTGCCTCTCCCCTCCACCGAGTAGGTGTGACTAATGGATTCGTTGATTGCATCGATCCACAGTCAGGTGTCCTGTGCGTGGCCATCTCATACAATTTAGGGTGAGGATCCCTTCTTCACCATGAGGGTGAATAGGAAGTGATCAGAACAGTTTCTCCCCAGTTTCAGCTCTAACTCCCACCCCTCAGCCACTGTGCAAGCTCAGATAAAGTTACACATCCTCTTGGTGCCTCGGTTTTCCCATCTCAAAAATGAGGCTGTTATTGGCATCTGCCTGATATGATTCCTATGAAAGTAAAACAAAATACATGTTTATGTGTCTGGCATATAAAGCACTCAATTTTTTTGTTGTTGTTCATTCAGTCCCTCATCCATTAATCTATTCATTCACTCATTTAGCAATGTATATTAATGGTTTGTGGGGTGTGCCAACCTATTATTATAACCCATTACTACTACTCCAAAATCTAGCCTCCAAGTTAGGAACCATGCTGTTAATGACTAAGTGGACATGAACTCAAAATATGTTGATGACAAGTTTAGGGTGAATTTGAAAATAAATTGCATACCCACTTTTTGCGAAATGACCGTTAGGTCAGCTTTCCTTCCTCCCTCACCCTGTGTGCAGACCAGACCCCTGTGGGTCTGATTCCTCTGTCAGTCTCTGTCCCTCTAAACAGCTCAATTTATCTTGAATTTAAATTTTGAAAAGTTAAGATGCATATAGTTGTTAAATTTCCAAACTCGATCTCTGCTCCCTCCTGCATTTTCAACCTAGCATTTCATCAGATGATCACCCGAGCTGTAGCTGGTGCTATACAATTCCATTCAGCACATAAAAACGTATTTCTTTCTGACTGTGTTCTATTACATGACTTATTGAGCAATTTATCTCATGGTGTGGGGCCCAAGCTCTGTTTTATTGAAGCTACGGAATCAGACATCCACGTATCCACATATCCCTATACCTCTGTGTGTACTTCATACGGAAAGAGTTGTTTCTTGTGAATGTTGGCAAGCTAAGTCGCCTTCCTCTCCATTCTCCTGGGTTCATTGTGGATTCTACTGGAAATTCATCCAAAGGAGTTATGTTTGTAGAAGCACCCCCAACCCAAGTGAAATAATGGGATTGTATTGCCCTGACATTTGGCCTTGGCCACCGAATACCGTGGTATTCTGGCACAGGAGGCCAGGACTGCGTTGTCTGAGTTCAAACCTAGCTCTCTGTTTGCCAACACTGTGACTTTGGGTTACCTTTATAATCTACCTGGTCTTCAGTCTTCTCACTTGTAAAATAAATGGAGATGGTAATCATACTGATATCAGAGAGTTTTTGAAAATAAATGAGCTAAAACGTGTACCTGTTTATAAGAGTGCTGAATACCTTAGAAGCATGTTTGCAATTATTATTATTATTATTATCATTATTATTGTTTTCACGACGGATTCTTGCTCTGACACCCAGCCTGGAGTGCAGTGGCACGATCTCAGTTCACTGATCCTCCACCTCCCAGGTCTTAAGCCATTCTCTGCCTCAGCATCCCGAGTAGCTGGGATTACAAGTGCGTGCCACCACACCTGGCTAATTTTTGTATTTGTAGTAGAGAGAGGTTTCACCATCTTGGCCAGGCTGGTCTTGAACTCCTGACCTCATGATCCACCCACCTCAGCCTCCCAAAGTGTTGGGATTACAGGCATGAGCCATCGCACCCAGCCTTATTATTTTTTGTTATCTTTCTTACCTTTCTGTCATCTTTTTATTTCTTCTGTATAGAGGAAAGGATAGAAACAATGATATAAATTTTATTCATTCGTTCATCCATCCATCTAACATTTGTTATGTGGTTGGCATGTACCATGTATTACACGAGGGATTGAATATGAGATAAAGATGAAATCAAAATATCATGTTGTATACTGTAGATATATGCAGTGCATATTTGTCAATTTAAACAATCAGTCAATTAATTCCTCCAAATGAAATAAAAATCACAGTCCTAATATTCACAATGCTGAATTTCCTGGGGAGACAGATGTTTAAGTTTTCATAGGCAAAGTAGGCTGCCTCCTCTCCTGCTTTGTATCCCATTCTCCAGTCTGACATGTGCCCAAAAGGACACTCAGCTTCTACAATGCCACCATTAAGTCACTTGAGTACAATATGTATAGGCAGCTCCTGAGAGAAGCAGGGGAGGCCTGGTTTAACTTCACATTACTCACTTCACCTTGAGCAAGACGCCCCTTTGCTTTCTCCTCTTGAAAACTGGGAGGTGCCAACACTATCTGCACAGTCTACCACACTAGAGCAGAATCTGTTGTACTGTGTCTAGAAAGTGCTTTGTAAACTCCATAGTGACAATTCCAATGTGATAAGCAGAACACCCTTGTGGGGTCCCGCTGGGAGAGCTGGAGGTTATGATAAAACAGGTTAGAACCCTGATGGGTATTTCTGTCTCATTCTGTTAAACTCGGGTTTGGCAACTTTTAAAAACCCTTCTCCTTGATACTAAAAGTAGGTCGTAGGGGAACCTGTGAGATAACCTGTCAGTCACTGAAAAGTTTGGTGAAATTAGGAAAGCTAAAAGGTAGGTGCTTTTCTGATGCTTCTTGCCTAAAGATGGAGAAAACTGGGGCGGGAAGGAAGGGTGCATCCCCCTCAGTGGGAGAAATGAAATTGTACAGAGTTTCAATTTGCTTAGAAGCCTAAGGCTTATCCGTAGCCTCCTCCTCTTGACTCTGAACGTATTTCTAGAGTGAGTTTCTCAATGGATTGCTATTAGAGGTTTGGATAGGACAGGATAGGGCAGTTCTTTATAATGTAGTAAGTAACTATGCCAAAAAATGCCGGTAGTAGGCCCAGCTCGGTCACTGTGACAACCTCAAACACCCACACATATTTACAAATATTCTCTAGGGAAGGAATTGGCAAACTTTTTTCTGTAAAGATCCAAGCAGTAAATATTTTGGGCTTCACTGGCCATACGGGCTCTGCTGCAACGATCGACTGTCTTATAGTGTGAAAGCAGACATAGACGTGTACACAAATGGATGTGGCTGTGTGCCAATAAAACTTTATTTACAAAAACTGGTGGCAGGCTAGAATTGCCCTGTGGGCTGTATTTGAAAGGCCCTTTTCTAGGGTTTGTGCCATCCTTTGAAATTTTCTGTTTGAGAGGAAGAAAACTGGCCAGAGAAATGGGCTGGCTGTTTCTATGGCACTGTAACCAGAAAATGGTGGATTCCTCAGGAAGAGATTGTCTTAGTCCATTGTGCTGCTATAACTAAATGCCTGAGATAAATTTATAAAGAACAGGAGCAGGCCAGGCTTGGTGGCTCATGCCTGTAATCCCAGCAATTTGGGAGGCTGAGGTGGGTGGATTACTTAAGGTCGGGAGTTCAAGACCAGCCTGGGCCAACATGTTGAAACCCTGTCTCTACTAAAAATACAGAAAGAAATGAGCTGGGTGTGATGGCACATGCCTGTAGTCCCATCTACTTGGGAGGCTGAGGCAGGAGAATCACTTGAACCCAGGAAGCGGAGGTTGCAGTGAGACGAGATTGCGCCACTGTACTCCAGCCTGAGTGACAGAGCAAGACTCAAGCACAGAAACACATTTCTCACAGTTCTAGAGGCTGGGAAGTCCAAGATCAGGGTGTCAGCACATTTAGTGTCTGATGAGGGCCCAGTCTGCATTTCACAATGACATCTTGGTGCTTCATCCAAGAATGCTGCGTCCTCATATGATGGAGCGAACAGAAGCCGCGAAAAGGAGTACACTCGCTCAATCAAGGTCTTTTATAATCACATTAATGCATTTGAGAGGGCAGAGCCCTTACGACCTACGCATCTCCCAAAAACCATCACTTCCCAACACTGTTGCATTGGGAATTAAATTTCCACCACAAGAATTTAGGGACATACATCCAGATCATAGCAGAGATAGAAGAAGACAGCGTCAGGATGGGAGATTTTATATTGATTCCTTACTGTGTTAGGGTTCTCCAGGGAGACAGAACCAACGGGAGATACCGAGTGTGTGAGAGTGTGTGTATGTTTGTGCATGCACGTGTGTTCCTCTTATGAAGAATTGGCTTACATGATTACAGAGGCTAAGAAGTCCTACAGCCTTGCCGCCTGCAATCTGGAGATTCATGAAAGCAGGTGGTATAATTCAATCTAAGTCCAAAGACCCAAACCAGGGAAGCTGATGTTGTAAATCCCAGTTGGAGGGCGTGAGAAGATGAACTGAGATGTTTCAGCTCAAGCAGGGAAAGAAAGAAGGGGATGAATTCCTCTTTCCTCTGCCTTTTGTTCTACATAGGCCCTCCATGGATTGGATGACATCACCCACACTGGGAAGGGTCATCCCCTTTGCCGAGTCCACTGATTCAGATACTCATTGCATCCCCCCAAATACCCTCATGGACACACCCAGAAGTAATGTCTCACCAAATATCTTGGCATTCCCTAATCCAGGCAAGGGGACAGATAAGTTTAACTGTCATGCCCTCTTTACTTAAATATTTTTAAGTTGTGATACAATTTACATGCAGTAAACACACAACATTTACATATAATTTACGTAAAATTAAATACGGCTCTTGAAGATACAGTTCAGTGAGGTTTTCATATAAATGTACCTGTGTAGCCATCATTTCAATCTATATATAAGATAACTCTCTCTTCCTAGAAACTATCTTTTCACTCCTTAGCAATCTAGTTTGTACCAATTTGCGGTAACCATGTTTTGATTTCTATTTCTACAGATTAATTGTGCCTGTTTCTTAAATTTATATATTAGGGTGATATGGTGTATATATAGATTTTTTCTTGTTTTGAGTATTTCATTAAATAAAAGACGTACATCAATAATAATACAGGAAAAGTGGATAGAAGAAAATCACACTCATTCCGTTACCCGGATATCACATCTGTTTTCATCATGGTAAATTCTCTTCCAGCTCTGACCAATTCATGCTCATATTTTAACATAATTGTTTTCAGACTTTACACACCATTTCCCCTGCTTTTTAAAAATTTAATGATACCCCAGACACAGTTCCCTTGTTTCCATGAAATGACTTTAATGATTGTTTAATGGTTGTCTAAAATTCCAGCCGCTGATGTGCCAAAAGTTACCAAAAACTTCCCTTGTCACAAAGAGGCAGCATAGTATAGGTATGTTCCTGGGAGGCTGGCTCCCTGGTACATATTTTGGCTCTGTGTCTTGGTTGCTCATATACACAGTAAGGATCATAATGGGATTGCTCTGGCTTTCATGTGTGTGTTCCCTCCTCAAATTTATACATGGAAATCCTAGCCCCCAAGGTTTTGGTATTAGGAGTTAAGTGTATTCATCCATTCTCACCCTGCTATTAGAAAAATACCTGAGACTGGGTAATTTTTAAATAAAAGAGATTTAATTAGTTCATGGTTCTGCAGGCTGTCCAGGAAGCATAAAGGCTTCCAGGGAGGCCTCAGGAAACCTACAATCATGGCAGAAGGTGAAGAGGAGGCAGGCACGTCTTACATGGCCAGAGCGGGAGCAGCAGAGAGACGGGGGAGGTGCTACACACTTTTAAACAACCGTCTCTTGTGAGAACTCACTCACTGGACAGAACCAGGCTGGGATGGTGCTAAACTATTCATGAGAATGCCATCCCCATGATTCACTCACCTTCCACCTGGCCCCACCTCCAGCCCTGGGGATTACATTTCAACATGAGATTTGGGCGAGGACACAGATCCAAACCATATCAGTAAGACCTTTGGGAGGTAATTAAATCATGAGCATGGTGCCCTTATGGATCAGATGAGTGCCCTTTGAGAAGAGGTCCCAGAGAGCTGCCTTGCTCTTTCCGCCACCTGAGGATATTGTGCGTAGACACCATCCATGAACCAGGGGGTAAGTCCTTCCCTCACCAGACACTGAATCTGCTGGTGCGTTGATCTTGGATTTCCAGCCTCAGAACTTTGAGCAACAGATTTCTATTGTTTATAAGCTACCCAGTGTATGGTATTTTGTCATAGCAGCCCAAACAGACTAAGACAGGGACCTACTTCATTGGGTTGTTGTGGGGATTAAATGAGCTCTTTTGTGCTAACAGTGAGCTCAGAACAATGCCAACACATAATGAACACTATCCACGATGGCTACCATTATTGAGCATGTGGGTTGCCATCCAGTGTTTTGTAGATGGTGGTGTCACAGATACATAAAGGCGTGCAACTTTTACGTTCCATGGATTTATTTCTGGGATAAATTCCCAGGAGGGATGTTAAAGAGACGGGACATTCAATGGTCTTTGCTATGTGGTGTCTCCTTCCCCTGTTCCTTTCTCAGTAAAGGTACTATTGCACTGGAATTCCAGTGTGCTCAAACTCAACTAAGGAACTTAAATGTTATATGGCAGGACATTTACCAAAGAGCTTAGTAGAGACAAGAGAGAGGTGGAGCTGGCTCAAAACTGTACAGTTCTGAGTTTCTGCTTCCCTTCCAGGGGTGGGCGGGGCAGAAAAATGAAGCTACCTTGTTTTCAAGGCCCCACCGCCATCCTTGACGATCCTTCCATTTTCTGTCCTACTTTCTGAATATTATCAGGATCTTTGGATGGTGTCTTCAATTTATTTTCTTTTTTCTTCTCCTTTTTTTGTTTCACTCTTGTTGCCCAGACTGGAGTGCAATGGCTTGATCTTGGCTCACTGCAACCTATGTCTCCCGGGTTCAAGTGATTCTCCTGCCTCGGCCTCCCGAGTAGCTGGGATTACAGGCATGTGCCACCATACCCAGCTAATTTTGTATTTTTAGTAGAGACAGGGTTTCTCCATGTTGTTCAGGCTGATCTCGAACTCCCAACCTCAGGTAATCCACCTGCCTTTGCCTCCCAAAGTGCTGGGATTATAGGTATGAGCCACCATGCCTGGCCAAGATGTCTGCAATTTCCTGAATAAACCTGCCTGTCTTCATTCCCACTGCTGTTACCTTAGCCCACATCACGTTAACTGACATCACCTTGCTTCTGGATTACTGAAACTACCCTCTATTTCCATTCCCTACCTTCATGCTCACCTCCTCTTACTGTTTCTCCACTGGACCACCAGAGCTTTCCTTTCATTAGGATCCTTGGATCATGTCATTCCCTGGACTGGTCCTGCTGCCCTTTGGATGATCCAAAACCCTTAAGATGCTTTGCAAGGCCCTTGGTGACTCAGACTTGGCTTATATTGCTCCACCTCTGACCCCAGAAGGCGCCTGCTCCCACTGTATTCTCTCTGCCCTTCAAATAAGGTATGCATGGTCTTTCTTACCTTTTTGGACTTCCCTACTCCTTACTCTCTTGCCCCTGCTCAGCCTTGAGATTCCAGCTTGTCTGTTAGCTCTGGGGAAAATGCACCTCTGACCTTCCAAGTCCAGGATGGGGGCCCTTCCACCTGTCTCTTGATATGTCCATTCCTCTGTTGCTCATGCAGCACTTTGCTCACTGCTACTTCCTGGTGTGTCTAGCACTAGGAGGGACCCTGTGTTTATGCAGAGTTGAAATAGTGACAAGAGAGTGTAATGGAGGCCATGATAAGGAGATGTGCAGTGTGTTGAGGTGTGTTTCTGCCTTGAGAGCGTTCTGTACTACCCCAGTGTAGGGAACAGAGCTTGGCCCCAGGGGCTCCCTTACTCACCTGTGCAGAGCAGTGGGCTCCATGGGTGATCCCTTCATTTTTCCAAGACTTCTGCACCTGTCTTGATCCTACAATGAGATTCATTCTCCTTAGCATGCCCACTGCCCTTATCCCAAACCTGGACACCATTCCCCACAGTCCCTCTCTCCTGCTCTCACAGGCTGGTCATACTTATTACAGCCATTTCACATTTGACTGGCTTCTTGTCAAACTCTTAATGAGATGACAGTGAGAAATTGGTGTTTGACCTCATCGGAGAGTGGCAGGAGGGAAGGAAGTGGAAGAGGTATAAAAGGTAGAATGAGGCCAGGCGGAGCAGCTTGAGCCTGTAATCCCAGCACTTTGGGAGGTCAAGGCAGGTGGGTCACTTGAGGTCAGGAGTTCAAGACCAGCCTGGCCAACCTGCTGAAACCCTTTCTCTACTAAAAATATAAAAATTATCTGGGCGTGGTGGTGCGTGCCTGTAATCTCAGCTCCTTGGGAGGCTGAGGCTGGGGAATTGCTTGAACAGGAGGCGGAGACTGCTGTGAGCTGAGATTGCACCACTGCATTCCAGCCTGGGCAATAGAGTGAGATACTGTCTCAAAAAATAATAATAAAATAAGTAGAATGACACAGGAGGAGTTAATAGCATTTCTTTTTGTGAAGAAGACCTTGTAATGACTCCACAGGGCCCTTTCCCTGGGAGAAGAGGGAACAGGTGAGCATACCAAGGACACTGTCTAGGATTGTGCTGCTCAGGGATCTGGTCATCATAAGCATCAGAGGTGTCTTCCAGCACACACAGAAGTGCCTCGCAGTGAACTAGACAGAAGACCAGTGATGTTTCCTGGCGATGAGGTGAATACAGACTTTATGCCCTAGGACATCCATTGTAAGCCTCTCTACAAACTGGTCATCTGAATAATAAGGTCACTGTAGTTTGCAGTGGGCTCACCTCATGCTTAGCCATGAGGGGGATGACACTGTATAAACCTGACCCCATGCTCAAGGACTGTATGGTTTAGGTGGATAGGATGGGATACCCCACAGACAAAATACATACAGTAGTAAGTAAGTATATGTGAGTGCTAAGAGGAGGAATATGAATGAGAGCTTTGTAGAAAAGGTAACAAAGAACTGGATCTCGCAGAGAGGGTTTGGCAGCACGGAGGGAATGGGAAGGAGAGCCCAGGAGAGGATGAAACCACCAGCAAAGGAGGTCAGGAAGTAGTGAAAGTGGAACAGTCAAGCCTCCGCGAGGATCATTTCCCAAGGTGTTTTGGTAAAGGGCACACATTGACAAGAGGTGGCAAACAAAGTTGGAAAGGAAGAATGCATTGGGGTTGCAGAGTGTTCAAACTCAACTAAGGAACTTAGATGTTATGTGGCAGGTCATTCACCAAAGAGTTGGGGAGAGACAAGAGAGAGGTGGAGCTGAGCTCCAGACTGTCCAATTCTGAGTTTCTGTATCCCTTCTGGTGGGGGCGGGGGCGGGAAATGAAGCGACCTTGTTTATACCTGTAGAAGAGGGTAAATATAAATGATTGACTTGTAGGGGTGTTGGAAAGATTGCCTGTGAGCCATTCTCCCTAGGTGGAGACTCGACTGCTGAAAACATACCTGGAGAGGGACATCTGGCCACCCTGGAGGTCGCTCCCAGGACTGCATCCTGAGCCTCTGCTGTTGGCTGGTAGCTTATTATTTACCCCAGATGGAGAGAAGAAATGACAGCATACGTCAACCTTTCCATTTACAACCTCATATTTAAATTGTATTAACTGCTGTCTTTATTGGAGACATTTAGTGCAACAAAAGCATCTTTTGAAGGGACACTTTTGACCGGGCGTGGTGGCCCACACCTATAATCTCAGCACTTTGGGAGGCCGAGGTGGGGGGCAGGGGTCACCTGAGCTCAGGAGTTCAAGATCAGCCTGGCCAATGTGGTGAAACCCTGTCTCTACTAAAAATACAAAAATTAGCTGGGCATGGTGGTGGGCACCTGAAATCCCAGCTAATTGGGAGGCTGAGGCAGGAGCATTGCTTGAACCCAGGAGGCGGAGTTTGCAGTGAGCCTGGATGGCACCACTACATTCTAGCCTGGGTGACAGAGGTAGACTCCGTCTCAATCAATCAATCAATCAGTAAATCAATAAATACACACACACATACTCTTTCACAAGAGCAAAGATAGTCCTTATTTACCAAACTGTCGAGCTCCTCAGTGAGTGTGAGACACACACAGACACATTCACACACACACAGAATCCCAAGAGTGACATTGTTGGTGAGAGGCACATGCTTTTCTACCCACCTCCCAAGTTATAAGGAAAATTATAAGTTAAAAATCTAAGAGACCCCAGAAGCAACTCAGACCTGTGAAAAGCCCCCATCCTGTCGCACCCCATATGTAAGGGTTTCCTGTGTCTCAGGAAGATGGAAGCCCCTTTCAAGACATTTTCTCCTGCCC
Source organism: Chlorocebus sabaeus (assembly GCF_047675955.1). Classification (NCBI taxonomy): domain Eukaryota; kingdom Metazoa; phylum Chordata; class Mammalia; order Primates; family Cercopithecidae; genus Chlorocebus; species Chlorocebus sabaeus. Next base: position 5,791,521 of record NC_132908.1, read on the forward strand.
ACCTGATGTGGCAGCCAATACTCTTCCGCTTCCAGCTGATTCTGATGGGGGAGACAAGCAGTTCAAACTAGTGAAAAGTTTGAATGTCCTGGAGTCCTTGTGTACAAACCCTTCCCTCTCTCTCCCTCTTCCTCTCTCTCGCACAGCACCGAGTAAGAAGGCCTGTCTGTGTAAGGAGGATTCATCAAAATCTCTAATTAAATACATGGCAGCTGGTGAATTGAAGTATTTGTCTTAGCTCTGCCATCCTATAATACCTTATAATCCTGGGAGCCCAAAGTATGAATTAATTATAATTTCTGAGAACCCAGGGAGCCAGGAGCATCAAGGAGGAAGGTGTGGTGAAGGAGAGGCTGTGTGTGGTGACAGTAAATGCTTCTGAGAAAGGGACAGAGACATCCTTGTGTTGACTTAGAAGAGGCCACTTTGGGAGGTCTACAAGTCCGCGTATTTGTGTGTATTTATTTGAGTGTGTGTGTATGAGAGTGTGCATGGGCATGTATGGGTGTGTATGTATTCAGAGTCAAGTTTTAAGATCTTACTATAGGGGATTTAACGTGTTTGTTTCATCATCATCGTCGTCATCATCATCAGTAGTACTGGTACTAGTATTTTACCAGCTACTGAGAGCTTATTATTGTTCTGTTTGGGTTAAGCCTTTTCCCCAGTCACATCTTGTTCATTACTCATGACTATGTATTATCTATACAGTTAGTATCGCACTTCTCTTGATAAGAAGATGGATGCTTAAAAATGTTAAATTATCTGCCCTAAGTTCCCAGGCTCACAAGTGTCTGAGCCAGTACTCACGTCCTAATCTGATCCCAAGATGTCTCCTTCTATCCGCCAGGCCAACCTTCCTGAATTTACCATATGCCATTACTGGGTACCCAGATTATAGACTTGGGTAAGACATGATTTCTGCCTTAAGGAAGGGGACTTGCAGCTGCATGTGCTGTGCGAGCTGGGGCAATGCTGGCTGCTATAACAGATAGACCTCCACAACTCAGGGCCTTCATGCAGGAAAAGTTTATTTCTCCCCCATGTGATGCTTGACTGTGTCTGTGGGCATGGAGTAGGCACTCTGCACTTGTGGTTATTCAGGACCCCAGGCTGCTACCACTCCGGGGGTCCTCCTCTGTCTTCAGCCTTTGACCTCCAAGGGGAAAGAGTGTGAGGGTCTCACATGGAGAATTTGGACAGGCTGGACCTGAAAGTGACAAATAACCCTTCTTCCACACCTGTATCATCCACCAAAGCTCAGTCCCATGGCCATGCCTCATGGCCCGTGAGCTGGGAGTGGAGCCCAGCTGTGTAACCAGGAAAAATACAAGAACGACACGTATATGGGAAAGGCTTGCCAGAGGGAGAAATCTCTGCATTTTCCAATGTCCAAGGTACGGAGACTGTACAGAGAAGGATGGGGCTGTAGGAATGGCTTTGGCTTTGTTTGTGCCTCCTTCCCCTCCAGAAACTGGAGTTCAAAGAGGAAAAAAAAAAAAAAAAAAAAAGGTTGCTGCAATACAACTGTTGATGAAGATGCAAGGAAAAAATATGCTGGGAAAAAAAATGACTCAGAATGTTCAGAAATGTAGCACATGTGGTCAAATGGAACAGTGCCCCTGATGCTTACAGGGTTTGGGGTTTGATCCTTGGCCTACCAGGAGAAAAACATTTCTTACCCTCTGTAAGCCTCATCTCCCTCCTGGATGAAGACAACAATACCTACTCCACAGGGGCTGCCATGAAAATGAAAGAGACGAGAGTGAGTGTGGAAGGCCTGGTGCTGGGTGCGTGTTCTGTATCACTTCATCTCCCTCTGTCGGCCTCACAGGGTCGTTTCAGAGTCACTGCTGCTGCTCTCGCGACCCTCTGCCCCTTTTGGGGATGTAGATGGTGGGTCTTTATTTTATTTTATTGAGACATGGTCTCACTCTGTTGCTTAGGCTGGAGTGCAGTGGTGTGATTTCAGCACACTGTAACCTCCATCTCCTGGGTTCGAACGATTCTTCTGCTTTAACTTCCCAAGTTGCTGGGATTACAGGGACGCACTACCACGCCTGGCAAATGTTTGTATTTGTAGTAGAGACGGGGTTTCACCATGTTGGCCAGGCTGGTCTCAGCTCGTGGCCTCAAGTGATCTGCCCACCTTGGTCTCCTAAAGTGCTGGGATTACAGGTGTGAGCCACCGTGCCCAGTTTCTTTATTTTAATTTCTCACACATGAGTCAGCTAGATCATTAAATAGCACATACTTAAGTAAATATTCACTAAACTGCAGCCCATTATCTTTTTTATTTTCTATTGCACTAAAAAATGGAGCTCTAACTGACAAAAAGATCAATACAATGCTATTAATAATTATATCATCTTAACAGAGATCATTTGTTGAGTGATGACTCACCAGGAGGCATTATTCAAAGGCCTTTACACGCAATCGCTTTTTAATTCTCACAGCAATCGTAGGATCTGGGTACTAATATTATTCCCCTGGGATCTTGGCCAGGAGGACTGGGTGATGGTCTGTCGTGTTCATGCCTCTGTTCTCAGTGCCTGGCACAGTAACTGACAGGCAGGCAGCGCAAAAAAGTCTGTGTGGGTGAATGGGTGACACTCCAGGTTCCAGGAACAAGGGGTCTTAAAGAAGTTCCTTGACTTCCCCAAGGTCACACTATAGCAAGTATTAGAGCCGAAAGCAAATTCAGATCTGTCTAACCTCAGCCTCTATTCTAGAGAGTAGGAAAAATTAGCACACACAAAAAATAAAAACCCTTACGTATTGGATATCATGTATCAAAAGTAAGCAATCCAACAAGCCTATGACATGTTTGATCTGAATATCCTTTGCTTGGTTTCCACTTAAGGCCACTTTGCTCTCTGGAAATAAGGAGGTAGAGAAAAATGGCAGTTGTCACTGTCACCCTTATGGAGGTTTTGAGAACCCACCCTCTAGATTTCTTGGGGCTTGGAGGTCCTCTGTACACCAGAGACTTTGAGGATGACTTTGGCAGGGTGCTCGCTCTCCCTCTCGACCCATTCACCCTGCAAAACGTGTCTCCTTGCCTATAAAGCAAGCAAAATGGATGGGATGATTTCTGATTCCCTTAAGAGCTGATTATTGTGGATAAGTGATTTTAAATCCCGGGACCCCAGTCTCAGGGGCTGTAAAAGAGAACCTGGGACAAGGCCAATTTTGAAGTGATGTGTGTATGCTCCTGGCGTTGAATGGCTTCTCTGTAAATGGTCAGTTCTGTTTTCATTCCTGTTCTAGCCATCTGTAATCCCTTTCTAAGTTCTCTTAGACACACCAGAGACAGCATCACAGCTACCTATACAGCTGCCTCCTGCACAACATGGATGTTAGGGGCACCTTAGCCCAGTTGAAAAATTCATGTATAACTTGTGACTCTCCAAAAACTTACCGACTAATAGCCTACCGTTGGCTGGAAGCCTTAATGATAACATAAACACTCAATTAACACAAATGTTGTCCGTAATATATACTGTATTCTTATGATAAAGTAAGCTAGAGGAAAGAAAATGTTGTTAAAAAAATCTTTAAGATGGCTGGGTGCAGTGTCTCATGCCTGTAATCCCAGTACTTTGGGAGGCTGAGGCGAGTGGATCACCTGAGGTCAGGAGTTCGAGACCAGCCTGGCCATATGGCAAAGCCCCATCTTGACTAAAAATACAAAAATTAGCCGGGTGTGGTGGCGGGCATCTGTAATCCCAGCCACTAAGGAGGCTGAGTCAGGAGAATCGCTTGAACCTGGGAGGCGGAAGTTGCAGTGAGCCGAGATCATGTCACTGCACTCCAGCCTGGGTGACAAGAGTGAGACACCATCTCAAAAAAAAAAGTCATAAGATAATAAATATATGTACTATTCATTAAGTAGAAGTGGATTTTCTTAAAGGTCTTCATTCTCGTCGTCTTTGTATTGAGTAGACTGAGGAGGAAGAGGAACAGAAAGGATTTATCTTGCTGTCTCTGGGTAGAAGTGGAAGAAAATCTACATGTAAATGAACCCCTGCATTTCAAATATATGTTGTTCAAGGGTCAAATATACTTCCCATTTTCCAGACCTCAGGCTATGTCCAGGTGTTGTTAGGGAACCTACGTGTCTCCATGACTCCCTCTCTATCTAGCTGGTCTCACTTTTCTCTAAACTTGCACTTCAGCCTCTGAGAAGTGCTTAGAGAGGCCAGGAGCCCGGCCCTGCTGTGCTTACCAGCTCCTTTTGCCCACCGTGGGCAGCCCTGGCTCCCTCTGCTTCTCCCCTGGCCAGCCTCCGAAACTGAGCTTAACCATGTTTGTTTCTGTCTTTTCTTGTTTTGTCAACATGCCATTGAGAAGGAAATGCAAACCTGAGCCTTGATTAGAAATCTCCCTTGGTGCGGATTTACCCTTATTTTCAATTCAGCTGGTTGGCGGTTGGCGTGGGTGCTGGGGGACCAGCTTCATGCTGATAAGAGGTCCAGGAAGCTGATGTGGCACTGGCCAGAGTCCTGAATCAGAAGTGTTGGCCCAAGCCATGTTGCCTTCCTGAGAAGAGGTGGGTGTCCCTCCCTCTCCATCCCCCAGGCCCCTCTCTCCACCTGTGCATCTTCCCTACTACTCAAAAGCAGTGCTCACAAAGCAGTGAGGAACCTGGTACTTGCAGGGGATGCTGGAGGGCCCAGACTGGTCACCTTATTGGGAGAGTTTCAGGCTTGGAGGGAGTCTGGATCTATGTACGTGGCCTTCGTGTGTGTGTGCGCATGCATGCATGTGAGTGTGTATGTGCATGCACATGCATGCATGTGAGTGTGTATGTGCGTGTGCGTGGGCGTGTGAGTGTGTGTGCGTGCATGTATGTGCAAGTGTTCATTTGCATATACTCACAAACGTACTGGGAGACTGGAATCCAGCACGTTCTGCCTGATCCTCACATTGTAAACCTGTGTGATCTTGGGTGAGCCATTTAACCTCTCTGTGCTTCATTTTTGGGGAGAATTAATATGTCAAATCATGAAACTGCAAGGTCGTGGCCAAACTTCTTAATTGATCTGAACTTCACTTTTTTGCATTTACGTGGTCATTTGTGGTTAAGGGAGTGAGCATTTGGAGCCTCAACCTTGACATCTAATTCCAGCACATCTGTGGTCTTGGGCTTACGATTTAATCTCTTTGGGCTTTTTCTTTATTTGTAAAGTGAGCACAGTAACAATCTCTAACTCATGGGGTTTTACTGAGCATTGCATGGAAACATACAGAAAACACTTCCAAAATGGTCCTTCTTCCCCTTTCTTTTTCCTTCTCTTCCCCCTCTTTGTTTCCCTCTTTCACCTTCCCTTCCATCTTCACCTTCACCTCCTTTTTTTCCTCCTCCTTTACTAATTCCTTTTCCTTTTCCATCATCATTATCATCATTGCCATTATCTCACTATGAGGCCAAATTCAATTATGTACCTGAAAGCACTGTGTCATCTATAAAATATTACAAACACCAAAATGTCCCTGATACCAGAGGCAGACTCACCTTATGTGAAACTCAATGCCAGCATGCATGTGTGTGTGTGTGTGTGTGTGTGTGTGTGGTGTGTGGTGTGTGGTGTGTGCAGCCTTTCAGATTTTCTCAGTGGAGGAATATAGCTCTCGGGCAGGTCAGATGTTGTGTGTCAAGGCATGTGGTGAGCAAAATGAGTTTGCCTGTGGATGGGAGATGCAGCCAGAGGGGCCAGGCGGCCCAGCGGGAGGGGAGGCAAGCAGAACACCTTAATGGTGGCTTAAGGAACTTACAAATAAAGCTGAGATTCCTAATGTTTAATTTCAAGTGACTGAACATTAACATTTAATTAACTCCTGACTGCTAAACCAATATTAAATCTAGGCAGAGGCTAGCGGCATCTCTTACGTTTTAGCCGCCAAGAGGCTGCAATCCTACTATGGCGACGTTCAGCAAGACGGAAGCTGCCCTATCACGTGGGATCCCAGTCTACACACTGTCTGTGGAATCCCCCAGGCACACACCCACCCTCATCTCTCTGGTTCTTGAGAAGAAGTCACATGCAAGCCCATAAGCGTTGGCTACAAATCTAACTTTTTCTCTCCCCGGTTGTATAACTTTGGCCAAGTGGCGTAAATTTTTCCATCTCAGTTTCTCATCTGGAGAATGGGAAAAGAAACACCTACTTTATTACGTTGTTTCTGTATGTAGATCAGTAGGGATGGATCTGAAACACCTCACAAAAGGCCTAACCCATATATGTCAAGAAATGATTCTACGTCAGTTTCATTTCCCCACTCTCTCCCTGTTGTTATGCCCGGTGACACTTGGTTCCTGTTAGGGACCAAGGTCTGTTCCACTTTATGGCCTTCCACTTCCTCCTCCTCCTTCTTCTTCCTTTTTCTTCTTTTTTTTTTCCTTGAAACAAGGTCTCATTCTGTTACCCTGGCTGGAGTGCAGTGGCCAGATCACAGCTCATTGCTGCCTCAATCTCCTGGGCTCAAGTGATCCTCCTGACTCAGCCTCCCAAGTAGTTGGGACCACAGGCACCTACCACCATGCCTGGCTAAATTTTTAATTTTTTTGTGAAGATAGGGTCTTCCTATGGTCATGAACTCCTGGGCTCAAACAGTCCTCCTGCCTTGGCCTCCCAAAGTGCTAGGATTACAGACATGAGCCCCTGTGCCTAGCCTGGTCTTCAGTATGTTGTTTCATTGACCTGGTTGGTATTCTTTTCCTTCCCTGCCCCTGACCACTCCTCTTCCAAATCTTAACTCAAGTATCATTTCTTCAAGAAGCCTTCTCTGGCCTCCTCAGTAGACCGGTTTCCCCGTTATATACACCCATACATCCCTCCTAACTTTTGACTTTAGACCTGGAAGATAAACAATCCCATTCTTCCCTTCTGTTTACATTCAGCGAGGAAGCATTTGCTTCCTTTCACTGCTTTCCAAAGCCATTAGAGCCTCACAGTCTCTGTTGCATTTTCTAATGAGTTAATTCTTTTGTTCCCTCTACTGGAGACAGGTCTGACAACAGTCACAACTTGCATCAATGGCCCCCACCTTTTCAAAGACTTTGGCAGTGCTGTTGGGTTTTCCCATTTGCATAGGGCTGTGCAGTGCATTATAGATGGCCACAGCAGCTGAATCCAGTGCAGTTTCAGCTTGTAGATTGAGGGAAGGGAGGACTTCTGTCGCTTTGTGAAGGCATGGTTGGCTTTTGGTGAGCTGTTATGGAAGGTCATAAGCTGTGCAAGACTGGGCTCAGGAACAGTAGAACCCTGACATCAAGGGGATCCACCTGCTTCTGGGGCTGGATTCTGAAATGCACAGATCCGGATCTGGAGGGAACTGGATGTGGCCCACATGGGTGAAATCTGGAGCATGGAAGAAGGAAACATGTCATGAGAAAGAAGCAGTTTTTGCCAAGCTAGAGCCGAGAGCAGAGGATCAAGAATGGGTTGGTTAATTCGGAATCAGGGCCAAATCAATCCACCGTGATCAATTGCTCAGGGTTTGTGATATGATCAGTGGCCTCAAAAGTGTCCCATGGGGCCATAGAGAAGAAGAGGAGTGATGGTGGTGTCATAGACTACGTTTCCAAGATGGGATGGAATGAGATGAATCCCAGGGATGAAGCAGGGCTGTATCAGATGATGTTTCCACCCCCTGATGATGATGATGATGGTGGTGACAGCAATAGCAGCAGACCTTTCATGAACACTGAGAAGCTCTAGCTATGGTGCTGAGTGTTTTACTTGTCAATGCCCATTTGATACTCTTACCCCATTTTACAGATGAAGACACTGAGGCACAGAGAGGACAAGTAATTTGCCTGTGATCATCCAGCTAGAGGGAGACAATGCTAAGATTCAACCCCAGCTCTGTTTGCTTCCAAACCTGGTGTTCTCTAACTCTGATACATTTCCCTCTTGTTTCCAGGTTAACCTCTATATGGCCCTTATATCATTCATCAGTTCATTGTTTATTCATCAATTATTTACTCATGTGACAATATTTATTGAGTATCTACTATGTGCCAAGCACTGCAGAAGGTCTCTGGCCTTCTAGAGTTTATATTCCCGTGGAGGAGAACAACAGAAAATTACATAAAATAACTGCAAAAGATGACAGAGTCTAGTAAGTGCCATAAAGAAACTTAAATGGAATTTTGTGATCAAGACTGGTGGATGGGGATGGTGAGGTCATCTTTGTATAGGGAGGTTAGGGAGGGACTCTCCAGTGGTGACATTGACACTGAGACCTGAAGGATGAAAGGAACCAGTCATGCTAGAAGCCCCTATAAGAAGTTCTCGTTTCCTATCACTATTCTTTAACTTTTGAATCTTTGAAGGTAAACCACATATGGTGGCTTTGCATCAATGATGTAGACTTTCAGAACATCTTTGGGGTGGGCAGTTTTAGCGTAAGTGTCTGTCCACACCCACTTCTTGGGATCCTCCACTTCAAGGACCCTCTTGGGACACCTCCATTGGGTGCTTCTGAGAAGTCGCTCCCTACTCCTCGATTTTCTGCTCTTCCTGTAACTGAAGGTGTGTTTCTTTGTTGTTTTGGCTGTATCTGGCTTCCAGACTCTTATACAGATGGCTCCCCAGAGTGACTCAACTCTGAGTAGCTGGGGACCAATTATGAAGTTGACCCTTACTTTATTCAATTCTGAGCCCAGCCCTAAGCTAGTGTAGAAAATCCTAAATCCAGTTAAGTGTTATTTGCTTGAAATATTTGAAAGAGCCGGCTTGGCCCATCTTCAAATATTTTGTTAGCTAATCAAAGCCAGATTGTGGTCAGAGGCCATATCTAAATTTATTAGGAAAATTAATAGACCATTTAGATTTTATTGGAATTAAGCTAAAATATGATAAGCAGCCACACCAGCAGATAGTGATTAATTATTACACTGACCTGTGTGATGGGCTCATAATGAAATACTGACTTCTAGGTAAGTTATGAGGCCTTAGAACAAGCAGGACAGGCTCTGGAAGGATGTCCTCACTCCATCTGCTTGAGGTTAATTGGATGGGACACCATAGGAGAGATGCTCGGTAAATATGCACCATTTATTCTTTCAAACAGTATTTATATGCACCTACTGTGTGCTGAGTCTTGGGAATATATAAAACTGACATCCTGTGTTTGAATATTGGTTTCTGTACTTAATAGCTATGTGTCTTTGGGCATGTTACTTAATCTTTCTGAATTTCCATTTCCTCATTTGAAAACCAGGGATAAAAATGACTAATAGGGTTATTGTCAGAAGTCATGGAAGTGATCTGTGTAAAAAGTGATTGGACGTAGCACATAGATGTTGCTATGAGTATTGTTGTCATTAGTAATATTCTAAATAAGACCCATTTTTGGCCTCAAATAATTCAAACAACACTTTACGATACAGCTGATCTTCCAAGCAGTGTCGATTTCTCCCTATTATGTGCTTTGTAAATCTTAGTTAGGGTCAGAGAAGGCTTTGTTGAAAAGATGTTTGAGCTTTGTTCTACAGGATGAAAAGGTTTATTACCCAGGTGGACTGGAGGGATGTGGGACTTCCAGGTAGATGGCTCAGGATAGGAAAGGACATGGAGACTTGAAACGACCTGGCAATTGGTGGAACTTTAAATAGTTGGGTATTACGGGGCAGAAGGCATCTGCGTTAGATAATTGTTAGGGCAACAGGAACTGGAAGTTGGGTCTTGTGGTCTGGATCACTCACCTATATGCCTTTCTCCATGAAATATGCGTGTGTCAAATGGGACTTATGAGAAAGGCCCTTCTCTTTACTTTTTTAAACTTTTGCTACGTGTTCCATTTTGCTCTGTGGAGGCAGAAGGAAAATCTTAAAATTAAGTGTTGCCGCAGTCAAAAACTATGATCCAGGAGTCTGAGCTGTGACATTCCTCCCAGGTGCTTGCCCTTTATGGGCACTACATAAACCCCTCCGGTGTCAGCTTGGGTGTAGCTCGGAGGTACAGACTAATGCCTGAGTCAGACAGGCCTAGTTCAGCTCCAGCTCTGCCACTTGACTCCTACAGGATCTCGGGTGAGCCACTCTGAACTCAGATCCTTCTTCTGCAAAAGGGCTTATTAGTCTGTTTTCATGCTGCTGATGAAGACATACCTGAGACTGGGTAATTTATAAAGAAAAAGAGGTTTCATGGACTCACAGTTGCACATGGCTGGGGAGGCCTCACAATCATGGCGGAAGGTGAAAGGCACATCTTACATGGCGGCAGACAAGACAGAGTGAAATCCAAGCAGAAAGGGAAACCCCTTATAAAACCGTCAGATGTCGTGAGACTTATTCACTACCACGAGAGCAGTATGGGGGAAACTGCCCCCATGACACAGTTATCTCCCACTGGGTTCCACCCACAACACATGGGAATTATGGGAGCTACAATTAAGATGAGATTTGGGTGGGGACATAGCCAAACCATATCAAGGGAGGGTTTGTAAAAAGCAACCCCGTTTGTCTGTGGACAAGATGACTGAAAAAAGTCAAACACTATACAGACGTATGGTCCCTGAATTATGATGGTTTGAGTTATAATTTTTCAACTATATGGTGATATGAAAGCAACATGCTTTCAGTAGAAACTGTACTTTGAGTACCTACACAAACATTCTTTTTTTTTCACTTTCAGTACAGTATCCAACTGGTTACAGGAGATATTCAACATGTTATTATAAAATAGGCTTTGTGTTAGATAATTTTTGTCCAACTGTAGGCTCATGTGTCCCGAGTGTGTTCAAGGTAGGCTGGGCCAAGCTATGACGTTCAGTTGGTGAGGTATATTAAATGCATTTTTGACTTAACAATATTTTCAACATACAAGGGTTTTTTTGGGACGTTGCACCATTGTAAATTGAGGAGCTTCTGAATAGCTCTTCGTATAAAGTTGGGCGCCTCTACCTATTCAACAAATGTTAGTTCCCAGAATATAGTGTGGTATGTTTGATTTTTTTAAATTAATTTTAAAAAAATAAGTGGGAGAATGTTGCTATATATGGGTGTTCTGTTTCATATACTAAATATATATCTGTCTGTCCTCAGAAAATGAATATGCATGTCTCCCAAGATATATTTGCATGCTCCATTTCTCCTATTAAGTATATATTTTCCTATTTTTTATATATATCTAAGTGTATACATATATATGTCCTACTTATACACGGAGGGGAGAGAAATATGTATGTTGGGAGAAGTAGGTACAGAAAACTGTAGAACAAGCCAGACTGTTCCAGAAAAAGTAGGAAATATGCTAAGGACAGGGGAAGGGGAAGGATACATCCCAGGGCCACAGATGATGCTCTGGCATGTCCATTCCAATGGTGTGTTGCCTAATTTTGGATTAGCCAAGAATACCAGAGGAGACTGGACCCCATAGTCCATTTCCTTACTCATGCATAACCATGCACATTATGATGTGACATTAACAAGGCAAAAGGAAGTCAAGAGCAAACCATGGCGGGACATTCTGTGACCAGGACTTGATGGACATGGGTGAAGGGAGGGTCAGGTTGTGAACAGGCTCTGTACCCCCAGCATGCACTTGAGCTTAGGCCAGGGTGTGAGTATTCGCAGACTCCTCTGCCAGGCCGTGGCAAGGGCTCTCCAGCACAAATAAGGGAGAGTTGGCTGGGACAGATGGCCAAGGACGTGTGGAATTGGAGGACATGGAATGGTGAAATGGATGTGACCCAGTGACTCAGGGACACTTTTAGTGGCCTATTACTTAGTTTCAGGGTGACACTGGTGATACATTGGAGGAGGAAGAAAGTGTTGCCCCTGCAGTCGTTATTACAGAGAGGAATTTCTGTCCTCAGTTGCTCCTCAGATAGCTAACGGGGCCGCTCGGAAACCTAAGCAAGGAAGACGTCCTATTGCCATTGGATCCCTTTTCTGGGGCAAATCACAGACAAGGCTCTCTGTTTGAATGGGTGGGAGGGCACGGGAGGCAGTCCTAGGGCAAAAATGAGTTAATAGTGTAAGACTTCCCTGCCACATGAGGACAGATGGAATCTGCCTTCTTGTGCCTGATACAGACCCATGGGAGGCTGCAAGAGGCTGGCTTAAGTGTAAGAGCAAGACAGAGAGTGGGATCTTCCACCCCAGGAGCCCTCTGATCACAGGATTGCCGCTTTTGATGAAGACACAATCGAGTTAAAAATAGGCCCCATCCAGAGTGTGGACGGAAGCGGAGCTGGAGGTTCCTGGGTGCATGTGTGACAGAAAGGCAGTGGGCCATTTTAATTAGATCCCTTTACCAGAACTCCTGACCTTCTATGTAGCACATTAATGTATTTTACTAATTATAAATGCAATTAAAAAGTACTGAAATAAAATTAGGCTGATCTATCTAATTTACATTAAGCACTTTCAAATTATGCAGATTTTAAAGTCTCTCTTTGCCTCTCTCTCTCTCTCTTTTTTTTTTTTTTTTTTTTTTTTTTTTTTTTTTTTTAATTTGGGTTTCAGGGTAAAATTGTCTGCATTAAAACAGCTGGAAAACAACCTTGTAGGAAAACAAATTTCTTTTCTGTGATTATTCTCAGTGTGCGAGTTAATTTTTGAGGCAGTAATATACTTAGCAGGCATCGGGCAGTTACTTATAAAGCAGAGACGTATGTGTCTCGACGCAGGCGTCGGGGCTGGGGTGCACGCGGGGATGAGTGGGGTTTGCTTACTCTGGGGAATGAGGTTGAAAGGCTAACTGGGCACACACACAAAAATACCAATGCAATCCGTGGTTGCTAAAGAGTTGAGATTTACAAAGAGCAAGATGCAATGGCAGGCACAATGTGCCTTTGATAGAGATGAACCATCTGGTGGGTTTATCCAACAACGTAGGTTTTTTTTGTTTGTTTGTTTTATTCCTATGCTGACAGGCACAGAGAGTGAACTGGGTGCCAGAATTATCGCCTAGCATCATTAAAAATCAGAATGTTCAGTTTTGCTGGCTGTGGAAGTTGCGTGTGCAGGGCAGCTCTATATTAGGTGAGGAAATGGAGCGTAAAGGAAAGCGAATGCCCCTCTCCCCCGGAGGGTTGGACGTGTGTGCTTTTCTGCTGGGGCCGTTGCTCTGCCTGAGTCTGCTGGAGGCTGCTTTCGCTGGAGGAGGAGACCTTGACGGGGCCTCTTTATAGATTAAATCTGATCCGCAGGTTCCTTGGAAGCAGACGTGTAATAAGCTGTTCTCTGGAGTTGTGTATAAGCTCCTTAAGACATTGCCGGCGAGGTTTACCTCCCCTTACTCGGTGCCCTCAATTTTATTTGCTGCCCAAACTTTGCACTTTAAGCTTCCTATCAAAAGGAAGCCTGAAATAATTCCTCACATTGGAGCTGTTGGTTTGGAAAGTCCTTTTCTTCTTCTTCTCCCGCTTTAGATACAAAAGGGGTGTTTCCACTTGCAGGCGGGGAACCAACCTTCCCTCCTCTGACCTGGAAGTCAAGATGTGTGTGAGTCTTCCCAAAGGATGGCTGGACCATCATCCATGCAGACAAGGGTGGGATGGCTGCAGGGGTCCCTTGTATTCTGAGATCTACAGGTTCAGGGGCCCTGGAAAGGGTAAAGTGATTCTTGGCCCCTCCCTCCTCCCATCCTCTGCCATCACAGACTCTCAGAGGGAATGCTTGGAGGTGGAACTGCTTGTTAATCCATGGAGAGAAAGTTTTCAGATCTTTCTCTTGAAGATAGCCATGTCTGGATCCATGTGACAAGCAGATGCTGCCTTAGAGCTAGACCCTGCAGGTTTCCTCCCTTTACAGGGAAGAATAGGAAGCTTGTTTTGTTTTGATATTTCACCAGCTAAAGCCCTTCTGGATTACAGACAAAAACTCCATCACTACCACCAATAAACTAAGTTTATGTATTCACTTGTATATTGGTTCATTTGTCCATCTATTCATCCACATACGAATGTACGAATCTCACCCCCATCTACCCACCTATCCAACCATCCATCCATTAATTCATGCATTTATTTCCTCGCCTCACTGATACTTGAGCATTTACTCAGTTTCAGGCAATATGCTTGTCTTGAAGGACACCAGTATGTATGGACCCAGGCCCTTGACTTCTGAGAACTCATAGTTTAGAGAAGGAGACAGACATGTACTTGGGTAATCATTTGATCCTGGAAGAATGGATGCAGTTGCAGACCATCTTTAGCACCCAGCCCAATGGCAGGAATGGGCTGGATGGGACTATAGCCACAGGGTCTCTCCCTCCACTGTATCCTTCCCCACAACCAAGAAACAAACAACAGCAAAATGAAACCTTACCTCATGGCCTTTCGTTTTCCATTCCTCAGTACCCCCTGGGTATGTCAGGATCAGGCTCAACCGTTTTGGCCCCAGCTTGGTTCTTCCCTGACAAACACAGGCTCTAAGAGTTCCTTTGTCCTATTTTATGGTCCTCTTTGTACTGCCTTTGAGAGGGATGTTGGAAGAGTGGTAGAGAGATAACAGGTGCTTTGGAAAAACAAAACCTGTGGATTCTGGATCCCAGTTCCCACAGGGACCAGGTCTGGGATCTTTAGCAGGTTATTTAACATGGCCCAGCTTCTGTTTCCTCATCCATTTTTAATAACAGTGCTACTTTCTGTGTGAGATTACAGTAAGTATTAAAATCATGACCATGAAGCATATGTATGATGCCTGTCATTCATTCTCTCACTCTACAAACCACACTTTGTTGGGCATTCATTAAGCACGTGATGAAACAGGGATGAATTAATAAAGTGCTGGAATTCTAAAAATAGAATATTGAGCATCTACTGTATTTAGGGTACCATACTAGGCACAGAGTGGGTATGTCAGAGTGAATAGGATGCATGATCTACCTTCTTGATCCCCTTTCTATGATCTCATGCTCTACCAAGATTATGTTGCTTCAATTAAAGGTCTGGGATTGCAGAAATGTTACTTCTTTCCTTTCTTGGTCTTCTGCCTCCTGTCTGATAATTCCAACCAGTAACCAGACCTCCATGCCTTTGCATTTATACTGCCCTCTCTGCCTGGAGTGGTCTTGCCCATCCCAATTCATACCTTCCCCTACTTGTCAAACTCCTACTCACCCTTCCAAGCCCAGCTCAGAGATATCCTCTGGAAAGTCCTGCCACAGTGCTAAAGATGGTCTGTAACTGCATCTATTCTTCCAGAATCAAATGCTTACCCAAGTACATGTCTACCTCCCTCTCTCAACTGTTAAGTTCCTTGAAGTCAAGGACCTTGGTCCAATTCATCTTGGTGTCCTTCAAGACAAGTATGCTGCCTATAACTGAGTAATTACTCAGTAAATATCAATGAGGTGAGGAAACAAATGCATGAATGGTTGGGTAGGTGGATAGATGGGGGCGAGATTCTTACATTCATATGCGAATGAATAGATGAACGGATGAACAAATGAATGAATACACAAGTGAATACATAAACTTAGTTTATTTGTGGCAGTGATGGAGTTTTTGTCTGTAATTCAGAAGGACATTAGTGAAATATCAAAACAAAACAAGCTATCCTGTTCATTGATAAGGTTTGAACTTTGAGGATTGCTTTGTAGGGAATCCCTGGGGTATTTCATAAGCTGATAAATCTGAGGATAAATGAAATGTTGAGTGCTGTGAATTTCAGGTATGAGTTGCATTCCACCCAGATGGTGGGAGGCGAAGGGGACCTGCCCTCTGTGCTGCGTGACCTCTCTCCACCCTGCTGCATCCTCCCTTCTGCCTTTCTGCCCACTGTGATAGCCTGGTCCTAATTAATCATGGTGGCCTTTCAGCAAGTTGGGCCTGGACACCAGGATTTTCTCTGCAGTTGTGGCTGCTGCCTGGCCTTGAGTCCTGCCATGCTCACCTCCCAGACAAACATACTTAGCAGGTGTTTTCCCCACATTAATAATCAGAATTGACACATTCTAAATGAGGCCCTCCTTGTTGTGCAGGGCAGCTCTGATGGATATGTGGGGAATTGACGGCCCCTGAGAAATGTTTTTGCCATTACCAGCATTTCTCTGACAGGTTTTTAATAGTCCCACTAAAACTGCAGTATATTGGAAAATTTTGTAGATGAAGTGCAAAGGGCTGCTGTGACTTAGAGGCTCTGGGGTGGAAAAATACAGTTTGGGGAGCCTTGAGTTGTTTGAGTCAAAAGAAGCTGCTCTAATGTGGATTTGGGCTAACAGCTGGGAAGGGGGCAGTTTGGCCGGGGGTCTTTGAGGAGACCTGGGTTGGGTTATGGATGGCACTATGCAGTGATTCATGTGAACAGTAAATGAAACAATGTGTTCGGCCCTGGAATAGAGCCTGGATTAAAATGCGAGGTTAGAGAGAGTCAGACAGGATGGGTTCGTTCATTTATTTATTTAGTCATTCCATAAGCGCTGATTTACCTCCGACTCGTGTGTCACAAATATAAATTAGCCTCCATAAGTTCAAATTTCTATTAACTAGTTTAGGGCCTTGGGCTATTTATGCAAATGTGAATTCTGATCCTCAATTCCCTCATCTGTAATATGAAGCTATTAATGCCTAGTCTTTTGAATTGTATTTCAGGGTTGGAGATCCAAAATGTAAGCTTCTATGTGGGTTGGGTTCCCTGCCAGAAACAGAAGACATGTATTGATGGGATAATTGAGAAGAGTTGAATAAAGGAATGGTTTATCAAAAGGTTAAAGGAAACAGATAAGATGCAGCGCCCTGGGACTAGCAACTGTGGAGAGCTGTTACAACCCCTAGGGTTCCAGGGGGAAGGAGGAGTTAGCAGAACTCAGAGGGCTGTAGGAAGGGTTGCCTGACATGAATGTGGCTTTCAGTAATAAGTCAAGTCATAACCAACCTATATTCTAGCAGACAGGAAGTCAAGAGGATGAAGACTCCCGTATCTCTCTCATCCTACCTTCTGCTACCCTGTAATGTTTTCCTTTGCCCAAACTCAATAGGGAAGGGGGATCCATCAATATGGTTCCAGGATGCAGAATAGATTGGATGAAGGTGGAGAGTGGACCTGGGGGGATGAATGGAAAAATCTGTCCTGCACAGATCCTAGCACAGTGTTGATCTCTCAGTGAGTGAATAAATGGTAATGAACATGGGTATCAGGAGCTCACATTCCCATTGGGAGTGAGGAAACAGCTGGCATTATTATTCGCATTTGTGCCTGAGGCTTAAAAAAATGGGAGGGCCTCTCATGTGTTTGCTAGCAGACCTGCCTTTCCTGTTACCTCCAATTCAGTTCTCTCATTTTCTCTCTCTCTTTGCCAGCCACTGGAGGGAGGTTGTCGCTATCCATTTGTGCAGCTGTAACAAAACGATGAGACTGAGTAATTTATTAAGAACGGGAATTTATTTTCTCATAGTTCTTGAGGGTGGGAAGTCCAAGATCAAGGCATTGGCATTTGGCTTCTGGTGAGGGCCTTCCTCCTGCATCCTCCACATGGTGGATGGGGCCAAAAAGGGTAACAGGGACAAATGCTATATCCTTATGTGATGGAAATGGAGAAGAGCCAGAAAAGGAGCCGGAGCTAGTTCCCTCCAGCCCTGTTATAAGGGATCAATCTATTCATGAGGGCTGTGTCTTCCCAAAGTCCCTTACCTCTTAATACCAACGTAATGAGGATGAACCTTCAACAGGAATTTTTAAGGGAGCCCCAGAATTCCAACCTTAGCAGAGGTAAACAAGTGGCAACGCTGCTTTGCTGTCCAAGGGTGAAAATCAAATCCAAGAGAGTGAAACCAGCCATTGGGAGTTCATTAAGGAATCAGGTCTTTGCCAGGGACTGTCCTCAGTGGGAAAGACAAGAGCTGAAAGCTAAACAAACCTGGTAATGCCCCAAGATAAGCTTCCCTAATTAGCAGAGAGGCGACTGCAGGATCACTGATGCTCTCAGCCCAGCTCAGCCCTCTGAGAGCCATCGCATCATCAGGGACTCTTCTTCCTCCTTGGCCCACTGATCTTCCCAAATGCTCTTTCTAAACCTCTTAGAGCCACTTTCCCAAGCAGCCAGCCTTTCCCCACTGGAGGAGCAGGACCTCCAGGAAGAGAAAGAATGGTTAGAAAAATGCCTTGCCATGGCCTAGGGGAGAAGCTAGAGCTGCCTTCTAACACCTCCACCAGCAGGCACCAGTGATGGCTGAGCCTGGCCCAGTGGGAAAATGAGGCATTCAGGCTTTGGTGTGAGATATCCAGGTAAAAATACGGACTCGTTTGTTCATTTGCTGGACAGTGACGGCATGTTGACTTAACCTCTCAGAACCTTCTTTTTCCACCATGATGGAACCTACCTCCCTATTGCCCTGGGCAGTAAGACAATCGCGGCCATGCCTTCTCTCCCTTCACGGGGGCTGTGGATATGAGTTGCATCTTCCTGTATTCTCAGTTTGAAGCTCCAACCACCTGAGCACCTCTCTTAGTATTTCCCTCACAATCTTGTGGCGCCCTCAGGAGGCCACAGGGCCAGGGCCCCTTGTGAGCTGGGTCCCTGCCAGGTCATCTCAGAAAGCTGCTGTCTGACTGCTGCAAAAGGTGGAGCTGGGTTTCTGAGCTAATTTTGGTTACTATTGAAATAGGTCATTACTGAGCACTTTTGCACAACCAGAAAATCAATTGGAGGCAAACCAGTTTGCTAACAGGGCTCATTAGAGCCTCGTTATAACTTAATTGCGTAGGTAACCACACAAGTGCATAAATAGGGATGAACATAGTCAAGGAGGGGGCTATCAGAACAGGGATCAATTCTGGATTCTGGAAGTCCTGGCTTCTGAGAGAGAGGGAGTATGGAAGGTTGAAGTCTACAATGGTACATCACAAACTTTAACAGGCTTAAGAAGGAGCTGGGAATCTTGTTACAATGAAGGCTCTGGTTTAGTTGGCCTGGGGTGGGGCTGAAGAGTCTGTGTACCTAACTAGCTCCCCGGTAATGCCTGCGCTGCTGGTCTGGACCACACTTTGAGGAGCAGGGAGCTGGACCACTGGACACTTTAAGAACCACATCCACTCAAGACTGAACCACCAATAGAAGACCATCTCACATCATAAACTTTGTATTTGGGGTTACTCAGTCCATTTCTTTCGGTTTCCTCCTTCCTTCTTGCTGTGCCTTACTCTGTGAGCAGGTAAGACTACAAGTGTGTGCCATCATGTCCAGATAAGTTTTTTTAATCTTTGGTAGACCCGGGGTCTCCCTCTGTTGCCCAGATTGGTTTCAAACTCCTGGCCTCAAGCAATCCTTTCACCTCTGCCTCCCAAAGTGCTGGAATTACAGGCATGATCCACCACCTTGCCCAGCCCAGTCTTCTAAATGTTAGACCTTCTTACAGGTATATAAGGGTATATCACTGTGATTTTAATTTGCATTTTCCTAGTGACTAATGATGTTGAGTATCTTTCAACTCCTAGTTTTCCATGTGTATATCTTCTTTGGTAAAGTTTCTGCTCAAATATTTTGCCCATTAAAAAAATTTGGGTTGTCGATTTTCTTGTTGTTTTTATTGTGATGCATATACATAAGATAAAGTCTATCCCTTTAACCCTTCAACCTTTTTTTTTTTTTTTGAGATGGAGTCTTGCTCTGTCACCCAGGCTGGAGTGCAATGGTGTGATCTTGGCTCACTACAACCTCTGCCTCACAGGTTCAAGCGATTCTCCTGCCTCAACCTCCTGAGTAGCTGGGATTACAGGCGCATGCCACCACGCCTGACTGACTTTTGTATTTTTCGTAGAGACAGAGTTTCACCATCTTGACCAGGCTGGTCTTGAACTCCTGACCTCGCGATCCACCTGCTTTGGCCTCCCAAACCTTTAACCATTTTAAAACATACAATTCAGTGGTGTTAAATGCACCCACAACATTGTACAACGATTACCACTATGGTTCCAGAGCGTTTTCATCATCCAAACAGAAAACTCATACTCATTAAGCATTCACACCCATTCCCTCCCGGCCCTCAGCAACCACTAATTTACTTTGGTTTTATGTGGTCTACCCATACAATGGAGTATTAATTCAGCCATAAAGGGAAGGAAGCACTGATTCATGCCACAGTATGGATAAACCTTGAACATACTATACTCAGTGCAAGAAGCCAGGCATAAAAGTTCACATATTATAAAATTATGTTTATATTAAATACCCAGAAAAGGCAAGTCTCACTGTTGAATTTTAAGTGTTCTTTATATGACAGGGATCCTGTATCAGGTATGTGATTTGCAAATAGTTTATCTGTATTATAGAGTTGTTCTGAGGATTAAATGAGCTGATACATCATGCTCTTAGCCCAGGTACTGGCATCAGCCATGTGCTTAGTATTTGTTTGCTATTGAGATTTCATTATTTGGATTCAGTCTCACTGGGAATTGTAGTGATTTATTCTGACTCTGAACTTAGTTAAAGCCCTTTATATAGAATTAAAGATCTTCACTGCTGACTTGGGACTCTGGAATTATAATAGATGAAATTTAAGGATTGGGTTATTGTAGGTATTCAACTAACTTACGTTATTATGGCAAAAACCGCAATTACTTTTGCACCGACCTAACACAAGAAGTAACTTATTTTAAGCAATTAGGATAGTAATGGTAATAATAGTTATCATTACTAATGTCAGTGAATAACCTTCTGCCTCCAAGTTAACTAACCTGTAATTACTCTTACAAGATGATACCTTCCCCTCTCCAAAATCCTATGGACAAGGGGTCTCTTGAGGCCCCCCTCTGCTGCCCACGTCCCTTGGTCAGCATCCATATGCCCTCCTTTCCCAGCCTTAGCTGAAGTCCCTTTAGGAAACTGTGTAACTGTTACCTTGTATGCTATTCCTAATGAAGAAGAGACAAAAGGATTGTACTCTGTAAAATAATATAAGAATAAATTCACTCTAATTTATATGAAGATCTCTATTTACTTCCTGCCTTCCCAAATCCAAGCTTCGCCAACTTTTTCTCTCTTCCGAAGAATTATACCCCCAGCAGCAACAGTAATAACCATAAATGTAGCCTCCATGCTGAGCATTTCTTAGTTAAATCCTCCCCAGAATTCCATCCATGCCCACTTCACAGATGAGGAAATTCGGGCTCAGAGGCCACATAACTTGCCCAAGGTCATGAAAGGAGTCAGTGGCAGAAATCCCATCTTCTCATGCACTTGTTTATCCTACCACCTGGCCGTTTTAAACTTTTATGCCTGACTTGTTTTCTTTCGTTTTTTTTTTGAAACAAGATCTCACTCTGTTACCCAGGCTGAAGTGCAGTGGCATGATTCTAGTTCACTGCAGCCACAACCTTCTGGGTTTACCAATCCTACCTCAACCTCCTGAGTGGCTGGGACTACAGGTGTGCATCGCCATGCCTGGCTTATTTATTTATTTATTTATTTATTTATTTATTTATTTATTTAAGATGGAGTCTTGCTCTGTCGCCCACGCTGGAGCGCAGTGGTGCGATCTCGGCTCACCGCAAGCTCCGCCACCTCCCGGGTTCGTACCATTCTTCTGCCTCAGCCTCCCTAGAAGCTGGGACTACAGGCGCCCGCCACCACGCCTGGCTAATTTTTTTTGTATTTTTAGTAGAGACGGGGTTTCACTGTGTTCGCCAGGATGGTCTTGATCTCCTGACCTCGTGATCCGCCCGCCTCGGCCTCCCAAAGTGCTAGGATTACAGGCGTGAGCCACCGCGCCCGGCCTTTTTATTTTTTTGTAGAGACAGAGTCTCCCTATGTTTCCAAGGCTGGCCTCGAACTCAGGAGCTCAAGTAATCTCCTATCTCAGCTGCCGAAAGTGCTGGGATTACAGGTGTGAGCCACCACGCCTGGCCTGATTTCCTTTCCAATATCTTGTTCACATGTGGGTCTCCTTTAAATTCCCTTCTATCCTCCCATTCCCTGTTTGGAGACCCAAATGGTCAGTAGCTGGCCGGGACCTGACTCTTCACATTGCATGATTAGAACAGGAGCAGCTCTGTTGATCAGAAACCTCAGCCAGGGGTGCTAAGAAAAGAGCCTGAAAAATGAGTATTCAGTCACTAATGGACGAAGAAGAGGTCCAAATTCCTTTTGGACCCCACTCAGAAAGTCCATCTGCTTCTCTCCAGAGGAGCCGAAGAGAACAAAGTGGACCCTGTTCCAGGAAGGAAGCCACAGCAGTTTCCACAGAGGCAAAGAGAATCATTTTTCTTAGGTGTGTGAAGGTCCTCAAAGAGTGAGGTAATAGGTTGCTTTATTAAAAATTAATCTTCTTGTAAAACCATTGCAATACAATGCACTTTAATAAATCACCCCACGCTTCCGAACACATTTATTATCCCTTCTCAGGAAACAGTGGGCCCAGAGAAATTGGTGCTGTGGAGAGAATGGCTGCTGGCTCACTAATGAACTCAGATGGGGGCAGGGGCTGGGAGCCTGGGGCTGGGGGCTGCGTTAGGTTTGAAATCTACCGGGTGGTGTGGATTTTGCATGGGTATTACAATTGGTTAAAATCTATTAGGCTTACTTGGTTGGATCTTACAGCCTCGGGACCCGGGTATACAACCTTTGGGATTTCTGGGTTGAGAGGGGCCCAGCGAAAGGACAGCAGCTCTGGCTAGGGCTGATGAGGTCATGTGAGCCTCCAGTTCTCTGTGGGGTGCTCTGCGATGATGGATAGTATTAGTTCCAATTTGCAAACAGAGACCCACCATCAGCCCCCAGTGGCTCCCTAAAGATGCTCCTCATCCTTCATCTCTGCTATATCCTTAGGCTTGGAGGTACTTGGATTTCAGAAGCAGGCAGAGTACCTTCTCCCTTTGGCTACCTATTCCTTCAAACTCTCCTCCTACCTCCTCTAGGAAGATTCTCTGACTGCCAGTACCCATCAGTTACAAAACCTTCCAGGTACTTTGGATTCTTACTGGCTGAAGTAGCACCTCTTTACAGAAGTGACAAAACCATCTTCTCTCCTTGACCAAGGATGACACTGGGTGCCAAAACCATGCCACCTGCACCCCAAATTCCACAGCCTCTCATGAAACTAGACCTTGCATCTCCTATCTGAAGCTCCTTTCTCAATTATTTCACCTGGCCAGGCATGGATCATGCTTATAATCTCCATACTTTGGGAGGCTGAGGCAGGTGGATTGGTTGAGCCCAGGACTTTGAGACCAGCCTGGGCAACACAGTTAAACTTCATTTCTACACAGAATACAAAATTAGCCAGATGTCATGGATTGTGCCTGCAGTCCCAACTACTAGGGCGGCTGAGGTGGGAGGATCGTTTGAACCCGGGAGGTTGAGGCTGCAATAAGCCATGATTGTCCCATTGTACTCCAGCCTGGGAAACAGTGAGACCCCTCTCTCTCTCTGTCTGTCTGTCTGTCTGTCTGTCTCTCTCCCTCTCTCTCTCTCTCTCTCTCTCTCTCTCTCTATATATATATATATATATATATATATATATATATATATCCCTAGATCTAGGCTGAAAAAGTTCTATTTTGTCCTCTCTGTATTCTTTTTATCATTTTATTTTTAATTTTTGTGCGTATACAGTAGATGTACATATTTATGGAGTACCTGAGGTGTTTTGATAAAGGCATGCGTGTCCTCTCTGTGTTCTCTTTGTTTTTGGGATCCAAACAAAAATATTTCTTCTGTCAGTCTCTCCTCTCATGCAAATAAACATCCTGACTGGGAGATCCACCTACCTCCATTAAATCCCAGAAAAATCAGACACATCCCATTTTGGGTTCAGCTGAGGATACCCCCTTTCCTGTACTCCCTCCCTGCACTGTAATCCAGTTCAGCACTGTCTTGTGCTCTTGTGCGTGCATGCTCTCTCTCTCTCTCTCCCCCCGTCTCTCTCTCTCTCTCTCTGTGTGTGTGTGTGTGTGTGTGTGTGTGTGTGTGTGTGTGTGTGTGTTGGGGTGTGCATGTCTAGGAGCAGCCATATTTCTATTACGGTAATTAAACAGGGGTGAAGTATAGCTTGGAGCTTTGAAATCCTTATTCTTCTCCCCAGTTCCCCTCACATTTCTTCTTAAAGTGAGCTTGCTGACAAGCAGGTACTGATGGATAATGGAACTCTCGCTGATATCCCATTCGTGGCTGGAGTTTCAGGTACTTCCATTTTTACAGTGCTTGGCACGGTGTAGGTAATAAATAAATGTCTTTTCAATGAGTAAGAGAGTGAGAAATTAATGGATGAACAAGTAAGGGAAGCCAAAATTCTCATAGCTCAGGGAACAGGAGAAAGTCTGACTAATGTTTGGGAAAATGGCATACCACCAAGACCCTTAGTGGGGGAAGCCAGGCTGGAGAGGGGAGAGAGAAAGGGGTTCATGAAGATGGGACTGGAGGTGCAGACAGGGTGCCTGCAGTGATGGATCTTGTGGGCTGTTTTTTTTGTTTGTTTGTTTGTTTTGTTTTTTGAGTCAGAGTCTTGCTGTTGCCCAGGCTGGAGTGCAGTGGCGTGATCTTGGCTCACTGCAAGCTCCACCTCCCAGGTTCACACCATTCTCCTGCCTCAGACTCCTGAGTAGCTGGGACTACAGGCACCCGCCACCACCCCCGGCTAATATTTTGTATTTTTATTAGAGACGGGGTTTCACCGTGTTAGCCAGGATGGTCTCGATCTCCTGACCTCATGATCTGCCCTCTTCGGCCTCCCAAAGTGCTGGGATGACAGGTGTGAACCCCCACGCCCAGCTGGGTCTTGTGGGCTGTATTAAGCGTATTGGTCTTTATGGTGAAAGCAGTAGGGTCTTTGAACAGTTTTAAGCAGGAGACAGGTAGTTAAACATATTAAATAATTTTATCCCAGATCACTAGTAATGCTGCCTCGTTAGATCATCACCATCCTTAGCATTGTTACCAGTCATTGGGCACCTGCTGAGCCAAGCTGTGTGTTAGGAGGTTTCTGTATCTGATTTGATGGTGCCTCCAGGCAGTGTGTACCATCATCAAATTTGCATATGAGGGAACGGACTGAGAGAGTGAAAGCCATTACCCCAGCAGGAGAGCCTGGGTTTCATTGCACATCATGCCTTGCAAGGGCTTGTATATCATGGGGTTCTCACACTCCCCATGTGAGGGGATACCATTGTGTTCTCTTTCCCACTCTTGGGTTGGAGAGAGGTCTATAAGCAACAGAGAGCTCTGCCTTCCTTTACTCAGTCAGTAAGTTTTTTGAGCACCAGCCATGTGCTAGGTTCTGTGCTAGGCTCGCCTTCTGAAACCCACCCCCAAAGACACATGGAACCTCTGAAGTGGACGTGGTCTAAGTCCATTAATGAGACTTTTTTGGACAATATTTACTTTGTTAGTTTTGACGAGAACTTAGAACCATAAGATAGGACCCTTGTTTTCAAAAAACTGTCAGCATGGCAGGAAGAAAACAGAGAGTCTTGACCGTGGAGGGGGCAACAAAGAATGGGCTTCAACATGTGATTAGGAGTGTTCCTGGTTACTGCAGCCTGCAACTAATGTCTCCCCTGAACGTTCGATCCCTGTGTCCATTATGTTCTACACATACTTCATGCTTAACGGGGCTACAGTGGGAGGGAGGACTCTGTTTATGTCCCATAGTCTATGTAAATGGTTCCTCCACCCACCAAATACATTACCTATGACTCATCTCTTTCCCTTGTTCCAACCGTACAATGGATGGGTCTTAATTACCTCTTGGATCTGTCCCCATCTCTATCCCTCCTTCACCTCCTCTCCTCCTATTTCCCCCTCCTTGTCTCTGCTTTCTCTCCATCCACAGGTCTGTTCTCCTGCCCTGGTATCTTTTTCTGTTTGAGCCACTATGACAAAACACCACAGACTAGGTGGCTTATACACAACAGGAATGTATAGTTCACGGTTCTGGAGGCTGGGAAGTCCAAATCAAGGTGTCAGCAGCTTCGGTGTCTGCTGAGGGCCCACTTCCTAGATGGCCGTCTTTTCACTGTAACATCTGTAACATCCTATGACAAAGGGTCATATGAGCTCTGTGGGATCTCTTTTATAAGGGCCCTAATCCCATTCATGAAGGCTCATGCCTGTGACCTGACCACCTCCCAAAGGCCTCACCTCCTAGTACCATCACTTTGTGGGTTTAATATATGGTTTTTAGGGGACACAGGCATGTAGACCACAGCACCTGGGAGGTTAGCATTGTCTTCCTAGGGTGCCTCTCTGCTTCCATCTATGCTCTGCTTCTGCTCTAGAGTGGTCTTTCAAAAGCATGACCTCACTGTGCCCCTTCTCTGAAACCCCACAGAGGTTTCACTTTGCTTGCAGGAAGCACCACAAACTCTGTATTTTGGAACACAGGCTCTGTGTGACCTGGGTCCTTACCTTCTGCCATTTACCTCTTGGAAGACTTACATTCTACTGAGGCTGGACTACTTGACATTTCCTATCCAAGTTGTGTCTCCAGGCCCTTATCTATGCTGCTCCCACTGCCTGGAATGCCCTTTCCCTCTGCCATGCCCACCAGGTGAACCACAGCTCATCCTTTAAGACCTGACTTTAGTTTCTTTCAACACATATTTTTGAGCACTTCCTCTACATGCTAGGCTGTGCCCTAGGCAGGCCCTGGAGCTACAGAAATGATGGATAAATGAGGAGCCAGCTTTCTACCTCAAGTGCCATGTCACTTTTTCATTCATCACTCACTGCCATTAGAGAGGCTTGGCCTTTCTGCTGGCCTCTATCATCACATCCCACTCCTTTGAAGTCCCTTGCTTACAAGCCAACATCCCGCACTGGAGTGGGACCTCTGGCAGGGAGGGGTGACATCTTTGTCTTCAGGTGACTTTACTGCACACTCACTGTGTCTGAGACATTGCGCTTCTGCACAATAAATGCACTTTTGCATTAAATATTTCCACCACCTCTAGGAAGTGGTTGTTGCTGTCATTCCCATTTTATAGATGGAGGAAGCAGAGCTCGTGGGGATGAAAACACTTGCCCTTGGTCCATACTCACCCCATAGCCTGAGTGCAAAGTCCATTCTCTTAACCGCCATGCTACATTGTCTTATTCAGTTCTGTGTCTTTGGCACATCACGTGGAATAGAACACAGAGATGTTTGCTAAAGGAATCTTACTGTCTGTAGGATAAATCCTAGAGGAGGGGAGGCAGGAACAGATGGCATCAGGGAAGATGTGGAGTGAGGAAGGGCCGTCCCAGTGATCCTGGCCATGTGGCTGGACCGTGCCTGGAGTGGTCAGCATTAGCAGCACCAGAGCTGCAGCTGCCCCCAGGTTTCCAGCCACAAGGGAGGAGAACCCACCCCAGCCTCTTTTTATCATTGGCCTAACTAATTTCTTTCCCTACCTTCTTTTGTGTTCTTGCTTGGCCAGTTGTCAGAGGGCACCTGAAAATGAGGTTGGTGAGAAGGAACATTTTCGCCATGAATAAGAGCTATGAAATCATTCCTCTGAAGCGCATTGCAGCGTTACCCTGAATTGTTGGGACGCGACTCCAGCAGCGTCCTGAGTGACACCGTGCCCCCGTCTGTCTCCTGTGCTCTCCCAGCCTCACAGGGGTTTAAGAGGATCAGACAGTTAGACAAGCCAGTCTAGATCCAGCCCTCTCTTTGACAGCAATTTCTTAATCAGAGGAAATTTGATCTCAATTTCAGGAAGTATTCTCTCCTTTCTGATGGACGGTTTTCCCAATCTCTGGCTCCGTAATCCCACATGTTTAAGGGGATCCCTCATCACAGTACCCTCCCTCTGAGCCCATCTCCCCTACGATGGCAGGAAGGAGGCTTGCTGACCACCAGTCCTCAAGAGCCTGGTTTTCCCTCCTTTCCCTTCTCTTCCCCTCCCCTAGACATGCTGCCCTGAGGTGCTCCTACCGAGGTCTCTGCAGCACACCCCCATCAGGACCAAAGTCATTGCTCAGGCAGGACAAAGGCTCCCTGCTGCAAACTGCTGTCATTTTCTCCTCCTCTGGCCTGGGAGATGACATGGGGGCTGCCTCAGATGCTGAAGCCCAAGGCTACTACCAGGCTGGCCACCTACCATTCCAGCTGGGGCAGGGGAATGGGCTCTCTGCCATTCTCTTGACCCTGTTTCTGCCAGACTATCCTGCCTTCCCAGCCAGTCCTGGCCAGTTCAATCCAGCAAACACTTACTACTGGCGGGGGCAGGGAGGTGAGGTGGGTATATACAGGGCAATATCATAAAATGGTGAGTATGTTCTCTGAAGCCAGATTTCCAGGGTGGAAAATCCTGTCCCCTCTTTAATATCTCTGAGACCTCAGGCAAGTAACTTAGCCCGTTTGTCCCCCAGATTTTTTTTTTAATCTTTAAAATGGGACCAAAAATAGTTTTACTATCATAAAAGTATGGGAATTCAGTACAATGCATTAAGTACTTAGAACAATACCTACCTGGAGCAGAATAAATGTTCCACGAAGCATATGGCTGCTACTCTACCACGTCATTTTTTTTTCCCCACTCATCTGGGTGAAGTGTATATGGGATCTCTTATACTGATGTTTTTAACTCCTTTATGGAGATATGCTTGACATACTAAAAAGGGGGACATATTTAATATATTCATCTCAATGAATTTGAGATTATGTATACACCTGTGAAACTTACCACCACTATCAAGACCATAAACATATCCATCACTTCCCCAAATTTCCTCCTGTCCTCTTTATTATTATTATTATTTTTTTGGAGACAGAGTCTCGCTCTGTCACCCAGGCTGGAGTGCAGTGTTGCAGTCATGGCTCACAGCTCACTGTAGCATTTGACTCCTGGACTTAAGCAGTTCTTCTGCCTCAGCCTCCTGAGTCGCTGGGACTACAGGTGCCTGCCACTAGTCCCGGTTAATGTTTTCAGTTTTTGTAGAGCTGAGGTCTTGCTATGTTGTTCAGGCTGGTCTCCAGCTCCTGGGCTCAAGTGATCCTCCTGCTTTGGTCTCCCAAAGTGTGGGGATTACAGGCATGAACTACCATGTCTGGTTCTTTATTATTATTAATGTGTTTGTTTTATTTTTATCTCAGTCTGTTCCTGCTGCTGTAACAAAATTCCTGAGACTGTGTAATTTACAAAGAATGGAAAGCACAAACATTAATTTTCTTATCGTTCTGGAGGGTGGGAAGTTCAAGGTCAAGGCACCAGCAGGTTCAGTGTGTGGTGGAGGCTGCCCTCTTAGCGTCCAGGATGGTCTCTTGTTGCTGCATCCTCACGTGGCGAAAGGAGAAGGGCAAAAAGAGCCCAGCCAGTTCCCTGCAGCCCTTTCGTAAGGCACAGAGCCTTCATGGCCTGATCACCTCCTAAAGACCCCACTCACTAATAGTGTTGCATTGGGGATTAAGTTCCAACATAGTTTTTGAAGGGGACACACGCATTCAAAGGCTGTCAGGTATGAACACTTCACATGAGATCTGTCCTTTCAGCAAATTGAAAAGAAGTTGTTTATAATTTGGGTTGGTTCCATGATTTTGCTGTTGTGAATTGTGCTGCTACAAACATGAATTAACAGCATTTGCAATGACCTGGATGAGATTAGAGATTATTATTCTAAGTGAAGTAACTCAGGAATGGAAAACCACACATCGTATGTTCTCATGGATATGTGAGAGCTAAGCTATGAGGATGCAAAGGCATAAGAATGATACAATAGGCTTTGGGGACTTGTGGGGAATAGGGGGAGGGGGCAAGGGATGAAAGACAATAAATATGGTGCAGTGTATACTGCTCAGGTGATGGGTGCACCAGGTTCTCTCAGATCTCCAGTAAATAACTTACTCATGTAACCAAATACCACCTGTACCCCAATAACTTACAGAAAAATAAAATTAAAAAATAAAATGTTTTAAAAGGAAGTTGTTTATAATTGGGTTCTCACTAGTAGTAATAATAAACACATGGTAAATCCTGGAGATCTACTCTATATCATAGATCCTATAGCTACAAATACTACATTGTGCACTTAAAATTTGCCAACCACAAAGAAATGGTGGGCAAGAATTGAGGTGATAGGTACATTTAAAATACACAATGCAGCTACAAGAATTTTGGAATTATGTGTTGTTGCTGTGGACTTATGTCTTCTTGGGTTTCCAATCCATGGCCTGGAGAGTTTTGCTAAGAACGCTTCTGGACTCCCGGAGTGTTAAAGTTAAAGGAATTGGAGATGGTTTGTTGTCATGGTTAAGGGCATCAACTTTGGAACCTAGCTGCCCGGGTTTAAGTTCCAGCTCTGCCGTGAACAGCTTTGGGAACTTGCATGTGTTGCTTAAAGTGCGTTTGAGAGGCATCTGAGGCCTCCGTCTTGCTGGGCTGTGGGCTTAGATGTTGCTTTCTACATGATAACTGCATGGTTTGAGGCTGGTGGCTTCAGAGGTCTTAGGGCACCAAGCTATAGGAACTATGCTGTGTAGTAAGATCTCAAGGACTTATTCATCACTTAAAAATTAGTATTGCTAGTGGGAACCACTGCTGCACCCCATTTGGACGTTTTCCCTCTTAGCACATTAAACCCTTTTGCATACCCATTGCCTTACCCTGTGGATCCTGGAGGACCGTGAGAATCTTGGACACATAGAGGGCCGTCAGATACCGATGCAGTGAGTGGATGAACACCCACTCACTTTGCTATTCTAGCATAAGTTCTTACACATAGTTGGTACTTGATAACTATTTTGGAAGTGAGATTATGGGTTGAGTATGTGAACAGATAAATAACTGAATACCAGATGGCAAGTGTATAAAGGAAGGGGTAGCTCCTGCCTCTGGGAACTGATGAGCTGGCAGAGTCATAACCAAATGCGACACAGCATGTGAAGTGTTCTATCAGAGGGAGTAGTCAATACTGCTTATTGAGAATATAATATGTGTCAGGCACTGCCCTCTTTAGCTGGGGTCCCCAAACCCCAGACCATGGACTGGACCAGTCCATGGCCTGTTAGGAACCCAACCACACAGACGGAGATGAGTTGCAGGCAAGTGGGTGATGTTTCGTCTGTATTTGCAGCCACTCCCCATCACTCGCATTTACCACCTGAGCTCCACCTCCAGTCAGGTCAGTGGTGGCATTAGGTTCTCATGGGAGTGCAAACCCTACTGTGAACTGCACATGAGAGGGTTCTAGGTTGATCGCTCCTTATGAGAATCTAATGCCTGATGATCTGTCACTGTCTCCCGTCACCCCCAGATGGGACTGTCTAGTTGCAGGAAAACAATCTTAAGCCTCCCCCGATTCTACATTATGGCAAGTTGTATAATTATTTTATTACATATTACAATGTAATAATAATAGAAATAAAGTGCACAATAAATATAATGTACTTGAATCCCCTGTCTCCCTGGTCCATGGAGAAATTATCTTCCATGAAACGAGTCCCTGGTGCCAAAAAAGGTTGGGAACCACTAATCTATGGTATAAGAGTTAAGGACAAGGTCCTGTAGCCAGATGACCTGGTTTCAAATCAAGATTCTGACTTACTAGAGGGAAACTTGGAGGAGCTGCTTCACCTCTCTGGGCCTGGGAGCTGGAAGAAGTGCTCATATCCACTTTGAGGACTAAGAATCCAAGGTTCAGAATGATTAAATTAATTTTCTCAGGGCCGAGGAGAGAGTAGGAGGGGGCCCTGGTCGGAGGGGGCCCCGCAGTCTGCGCCAGGTCCCTGCTATTTCCAAGGACTTGTGGAGAGTCCTCCATGATGATGGCTGAATAGATGGTAGAAGGGGGCTGCCTCCCTCTTTTTTGTCACCCACATGTGTCATTCTCACTGTCGTGGAGCTTGTCTGTCTCCCTCCTTGACAGGGAAAACAAGTGCCAGACAGTGTTCCAGCGTCCAGGGCAAAAGGCCATCTGGTGTCTCCATTTGTCTCAGAAAAGCCAGGGCGCATTCCCAGGGCCCTAGTCATGCTCTGTTCATGCAGAGGGCTTCAGGGTGACTTCAGGCTGGTCAGTGGCTTTCTGGGGTGATTGACACATGCAATTTCTCTCCTCCTTGTCTGGCTGAGGTGTGGAAGGAAAATTGGATGTTGTTGAATAATTGAAAATGAAAATCCCTCCAAATTGATTCCTATGAAAACAAAATTGAGTTCCACAATTAGGCATCCTGCCTTTGCAGGGCATCTGAGGCCTCGCTCTTCCCAGGCTGCAGGCTCAGACATTGCTTTCCACATAACTGCATTCTTTGAGCCCAGTGGCTTCAGAGGTCTTAGCAACTCCAGAGAGAATCTAGAAGGGAACCCTGAGGCCTGCTTCCTATCCGTGGTTCCTGAGGTAGGCTAGAAGGTTTATCCTTTGTTTTACTTTCCTGGGGGACCCCAGTGACATAACCAAGTGTTTCATACTGGCTTGTGTGCCTAAGGGTCTTGTGAGTGGGCTCTGTCCATCTGCGTTCTTACTGTAAGGGTCAACACTCTCACCCCATCAGAAAATTAACAGGTCCCTGTTGTGGAATGATGTTTTTGCAAGCTTTCCAATCCATGGCCTGGAGTTTTACTAAGAACTTAGACTCTTGGAGCATCAATACAGGAAGGAATTGGAGGTGGTCTGTTGTTGTGGTTAAGTGCATGGACTCTGGAACCTTCTTGCCCAGTTTTAAGTCCCGGTTCTGCCATGCACAGCTTCAAACCCTTGCATGTGTTGCTTTATTTCTGCAGAATGCACTATGGTGATGGAAGACAGCCCCACTGGGGAAGGAATGAGCAGTACCAGGAAACCCAGGTTCAGAGATACTCCCTGCCTGGGCTGTGAGCAGGATACTGCAGGGAACTCTCCTCTCCATGCCACAACTTTTGCAGATTCCACCTTCATGCTCGTTTCCTGGATGAAATCACAGCTCATAACAGAGCAGTGCCAGAAGTCACCTACTACAAGTTTGGAAGGAAATGTTTACATCATCTACTGGGGTTTCACCTGGAATTTGTGGATGGAATTTAGGAGCATTCATAAACTTGGATGGAAAAAATTATAGCATCCTTTCTCAGTGCATATTTTTATGGTAAAAACCATGTAACAAAATTTACCATTTGAACCAATT
Organism: Chlorocebus sabaeus; assembly: GCF_047675955.1. NCBI lineage: Eukaryota > Metazoa > Chordata > Mammalia > Primates > Cercopithecidae > Chlorocebus > Chlorocebus sabaeus. The sequence goes on from NC_132908.1 coordinate 5,824,491, forward strand.
TAAAGTGTACAATGTAAGGACATTAAGTACATTTACAGCGTTGTACAGCCATCACCACTTAATTTTCATCACCCCAAAGTAAAGCCTCATACCTATTAAGCAGTCACTCCCTGTTCCCTCCTTCCTGTATTATTCCTTAATATGAATAAGGAATAATATTCCTTTTATGTATAATTATATCATTATATATTTTATGTATAATTATATCATTGTATATTTTTTATATAATTATATATTATTCCTTAATATGAATAAGGAATAATATTCCTTATATGTATAATTATATCATTATATATTTTATGTATAATTATATCATTATATATTTTATATATTATATATTATTCCTTAATATGAATAAGGAATATTCCTTATATGTATAATTATATCATTATATATTATAATATTTATATATAATTATATAGTTATATTATAATTCTATTCCTTACATAATGTATAATTATATATTATATAATATTCCCTATATAATTATATATTATATAGTATTCCTTACAATATTCCTTCTTTATTATAAATATTACTCATTTACAATACTATTTCTTTAGCACCTTTTACCTAACATTTACCTGAAATATACTATGCCTCTCAAGTGTGAATTTTGAAGCAAACCACAGTAGTATTAGCAGTACCTGTGACCTTGTCCCCAGTAGATGTCTGTTCCACATTTTCGTGTTCCAGATGTTTTGAAAGTCTTTTATGCCAGGAGGTGGCAAACCATTTCTGAAAAAGGCCAGGTAGTAGATATTTTTTGGTGTTGTTACCTATATGGTCACTGTCTCAATGACTCAACTCTGCCATTTGGCATGGAAGCAGCCACAGATAATATGTTAACATATGGGTGTGGTTGTGTGTCAATAAAACTTTATTTACAAAAGCAAGAGCTGGGCCACATTTGGCTTGCAGGCAATAGTTTGCTGACCTCTATGTTATGCTTATCTCTATTGTGAAGTTAGTAATAGTTATTAGATTCACCACTGTGTTTTGTTATTTAACATATTAATTAAAATCACATCCATAGGCTGTCTTACAAATTTTTATATCTGTATTTTAACATAAGTTCCTTTTGTAATTCCAAATATATTATTTTTTCATTTATAAGCACTATTCTGAGAAGTGGTGAATAGGTTTCACCTGACTTGTGAAGGGTTCCATGGCAGGAGCAAGCTAAGGAGCCCTGAATCCTTGACCAGTAGTGTTGGAAATGCTAGAATATCTTTGAAATATTCTGGAAGACAGTCGTGTAGCTTCTTCTAGCACACCTCCAATGACACAGTACTCATCATCTCCCAGAGAAGCCTATCTCTTTGTTGGAGCATTCTTGACCCTACGAATATTCTTTCTCCTGTTGACCCCAGGTCTTTTTCTCTTTCACACATGAGACCCTCCTTTAAAGTTATGTGAAACAGGCGAGGCACGGTGGCTCATGCCTGTAATCCCCGCACTCTGGGAGGCCGAGGTGGGTGCATCACGAGGTCAATAATTTGAGACCAGCCTGACCAACATGGTGAAACCCCATCTCTACCAAAAATATAAAAATTAGCTGGCTGTGGTGGCGGGTGCCTGTAATCCCAGCTACTTGGGAGACTGAGGCAGGAGAATTGCTTGAGCCCAGGAGGTGGAGTTTGGAGTGAGCTGAGATCATGCCACTGCCTTCCAGCCTGGGTGACAGAGCGAGACTCCGTCTCAAAAAAAAAAAAAAAAAAAAAAAAAAAAAAAAAAAGCTACATTGAACAACTCATATTCTACTTCTACACCGTAGTTGAAGACAACTCTCCATGCACCCCAAGAACTCCCTCCCTCTACATCAAGACTCTGCAAGATTTTTCTGACAAAGGCCAGGTAGTAACTGTTTTAGGCTTTCTGGTCATACTGTTTCTGTCTTAACTACTCAACTCTACTGCAGTGTGAAGGCAGCCAAGAGGGTTTGCAAACAAATGGTTGCAGCTGTTTTTTAGTTAAATTTTAGATGGCAACCCCTGCTTTAAGTTAAACCCACCCTAATTCTAAGTCCCCTTGCTATCATGGCCATCTTCCTCTGAATGCACACCACTGTGTCTATACAGTTTTTTGTCTCCTACATTCATCCGTTCACTCATGCATCCACTCACCCATCCACCTGGTCATCCATCCATCCATCCATCCATCCATCCATCCATCCATCCCTCCTTCTATCCACCCATCTAGCCAGACTTCTGCCCATCCATCCACTCATCTCCCCACCCACCCACTCACCTACCCACGCATCCATCCATGCATTCATCTTTGCATCCAATCCATCCATCCATCATCCATGTATTCATCTATCCAGTCTTCTGTCCATCCATCTATCCATCCATCCATCCATCTACCCATCCAGCCAGCCAGCCTGCCTTCTGTCTAACCATCAATCCACCCAACCGTCCATCCATGCGTTCAAACTATCCATCCATGCATCCAATCCATCCTTCCATGTATCTGTCCACTCATCCATCCACCCGTTCATCTATCCATTCAACCACCCACCAATCCACCCATCCGTGTGTGGCAGAGCATCATTTAACTCACATATAAACAATTTATAATTACTGTGATAAGAGCTGCAAAAGGAATAAACATGGTATTAAAGAATAATGGTCACTACTAAGATGGTGTGATTAGGTCTGAGTGAGAGACATCTTAATCTAGAAATAAAGGATGACAAAAATGCAACCCGGTGAAAGTTGGGAGTGGAGGATTTCAGCAGAGGGTGGAGTGTGTGGAGGGCCCTGGGCAAGGAAGAGTATGCTGTGCCTGTAGTCTGAAAAGAGAATAAGGTGGCTGGATGCATTAGTAATTTATTGTTGTGTAACAAATTACCCCCAAAGTGAGTAACTTAAAACAACAGTTACCGTCTCACTGTTCCTGTGGGTCAGGAATCCAGACACAGCTTAGCTGGGTCCTCTGCTCCTGGTCTCCCACAGGCTGCAATTGAAGTGTATTGCTAGGGCTGCAGACATCCGAATGCTTGGCAGAGGAAGGATCTGCTTTCAAGCCCTCTCCCTGTGCTGCATTCTATTCTTTAGAGGCAAGTCTGTAGGTCCATCACACTCAAGAGGGGCCCACTCAAAGGAATGTGTGCCAGGAGGAAGGGGTCACTGGGAATCATCTTAGAAGCTGCCTGCCACACTGGGGTATAGCGGGTGATGCGGAGAGTAAGGCAGGGACCATCCTGCGGAGCCTGGAGGCCACAGCCCGTCACTCAGAGGTTATCCTGAATGCTAAGGGAAGTTATTGAAGGGTTTCAAGCAGGGGAGTCACATGACGAGCTATGCATTTTGAAAAGATCATCTTGATGGCTGTGAGGAGAATGGATTGAAGGGGCACAGGGAGCAAGGGGAACAGAGGAGGCTGTTGAAGTCATCTGGGGAAGAAATAATGATGGCATAGACCAGGGTGGTGGCATGAAGTGTCAATTGGGGGAGGAGGAGGGTGCCTTATTATGGAGGCAGAACCCAATGTGTGTGCTGTTCAGCTGCATATGAGGGTTCTGGTGGCCCTCCTCTACCTCCTCCAACGTCCCCCGCCATCCCCTCCTCCTCTTTCTCTCTTCAGTAACAGTCCCTGCTCATGATCTCCCATGGGCTGTGTAGATCTGCTGTCCATGAGCCAGGCATTGACGCAAGAGTACAAAGGCATTGCTAATGCTGTAAATCCTGGATCCAATTTATTTGTTATTTCCACTCATTTGAAATGCACCTGTTACCCTAAAGGCCTTTGAATGCCATCAGCAGCAACTACAGAATCAAAGAGAAATTGGAACCTTTTGGAAAAGCCCTCAATTGTTCAGAAGGGAAACAAACAGGGGGAAAAAAAGGGCTTTGGTTTTTTTCCCCCCTTAGGTGACTTACTGGCATAGATGGCTGGGCTGCTGAAAGACCCTTAGGAGCAAGGATCTGAGGCTGTTTGCTTTTTCCTTCCTCTTGCTTCCAGTCTCTTCGTTTGCTCAGTACATTCAAATGGCCATGACATTTCCTTGTAGGGTTTTTAAAACACCACACTGCCACTTTTCTTCAGGCTAGGATTGTCCAGCATCCATCTTGTGGGCTGCAATGCTCATTTGCAAATCGTCTTGGATACAGTGGCAGCTCAGAGTCTGGTATCACCCAGCTAATCAAGTGTTGGGTTAGAGACCATTTGCCCAGCCGTTGGGCAGAGTCAGGAAAACCCTCCCTATCCACTCGGTTGAGCCTTCCTATGCATTTTATGATGTTGGAGGTGGAATCATTTTAGCCCAGCATAGGCAATCCAATTGTCTAACAGGCCTTCTGGAACCTAATGAGATCATTAAATTTCCAATCATTTGCTCTTTGGTTTTTTTCTTTTTTTTCTTTCTGTAAACATGAATGTGACTCAGTGAAAGCTTAGTGCTTATCACAGACTCGCCACTGAGGGAAAGAGGATTGTATGGAGGCCAGGACTGTGGGGGCTGAGTAAGATCTGGATATGACCCTCGGGAGAAAGGGGTTCACGTTCCACCAAGAGTGATGACTTCTAGCTCCATTTGGGTGGGTGTCAGTAGCCAGCAGATGTGATCTGGGAGGTGAGAAAAGATGTATGGGAAGATAAAATGCAGCAGCTAGGAAGATCTCTGAGGCCAGATCAAATCATTCAGTATGTCCTCTCTGCATCGCCACTGCCCTAGAATAACACTCACATCTTTACCACCATTGCAGTGTGCCTGCTGGACCTTGTGCTGCCGTACCCCGTGGTTCTAATGATATTGACCATCTTTTGTAAATAGCCCAGGGTCTTCAGACTGTGTTCGGGCTGTTTCCTGGCTGTTGTCTCTGCCTTCCGTGCATAGAATGATTGGCTTTTGCTGGACATTCAAGCTTCTTCTGTGATGCCCTCTCCTTGGCCAAATTGACTCAGACTGTCTCACCTACTACCCTTCCCTGTCCCCACCAACTCTGTTTTTTGCCTAGCCCTTGTTGCCATGTAAATTAACCTTGTTCATGCATTTGTTGGTGAGTTTAATATCTGTTCTCCTTACCCGCAGGGATATGAACATCTTTAATAGTACGTGCCACAGAGTAAGCATTTGATGTGGTTTGGATGTGCGTTCCGACCACATCTCTTGTTAAAATGTAATTCCCAGTGTTGGAGGCGGGAACCTGGTGGGAGCTGTTTGGATCATGGGGCTGGATCCCTCATGAATGTCTTAGCACTGTCCCCTTGGTGATGAGTGAGTGAGTTCTCCAGCGATCTGGTTTTTCAGCAGCGTCTGGCACCTTCCCTGCTATTCTATCTATCTTTCTCCTGCTCCTGCCATGAGACTTGCCTGCTCCCACTAGGCTTTCCGCCTTGAGTAAAAACTCCCGTGGGCCTACGCAGAAGCTAAGCAGATGTTTGTATATTCTGTAGAACTGTGAGCCAATTAAACCTCTTTTCTCTTCTATTACTATTATTATTATTGTTTTATTTTTTTCAAGATGGAGTTTCGCTCTTGTCCAGGCTGGAGTGCAGTGACACTATCTCAGCTCACTGCAACCTCCACCTACTGGTTTCATGCAATTCTCCTGCTTTAGGCTCCTGAGTAGCTGGAGATTTTTGTATTTTGTATTTTGGTAGAGACAGGGTTTCACCATGTTGGACAGGCTGGGATTACAGGTGTGAGCCACTGTGCCCGGCCTAAACCTCTTCTCTTTATGAATTACCCAGTGTCAAGTATTCCTTTTTAGTCGTGCAAGACGGCCTAATACACTCTCCACTATATAGTGGTGAAATAAATTATTTAGAAACAAATGCATAAAACTCTTTTAAGTGAAGGATGCCATGCTTGGATCTTGTTCACCTCAAGTTTCTACTGTCTGAAATGGGGTTTGACACATGGTAAGTACTCAAAAATGTCTATCAAGAGGTTGAAAAATGGGGCGGATGTTAACCTTCATCCTAGAGGGAAGGCGTGTCTGTTTGGTTGAAGGAAGACCCCAGTCAGCATCAGACCATGATTCAGGACCCTGTGTTGAGGAGGCAGAGCCTGGCTAGGGGCTTAAGAGAGAACTGGGAACTGAAACAGAAACAGAACTGGGTGAGTAGGAAACCAGGTCACCTGGGTCAGGTATAATCTGGAAAGTCTAATAGGTAGGCTGGAGCTCAGCAGATATGGGGTAGCTCAGATCATGCCCCAGGGCCTCCTGAAACAGGGGTAAGGCTGTGGAACTAGTTCTTGACCCCAGCTAGTTCCAAACCTTATTGGCTAATGGACTAGGGAAGGATGAATCCACAGAAGGAAGGCTGAGGCAGGCAGGGAAGAATGGGGCATGCCCAGAAAGGGCTATTTTGCCACTTCCTAGATGTGTGACCTTGGGATGGTTACTTGACATCTGTGTGCCTTAGTTTCCACAATATACAATGGAAATTGATAATAGTCCCAGCTCTTGGCGCAGTTTCAAGGGTTATTTTATGTATGAAATGCTTAGTTTACAGCCTGGCATGTAGAGTATAACACATGTTAGCTATCACTGATAGGCTTCTGATTATACTGCAATTACACCTGATTGATGTCTCTCCCAAGAGCCTGTAAGTTCCCTGAAGGCAAGTGCACAGCTGTGGGGCAATTAGCCTAATCTATAAAATGTCCAGTGGCCTTTTCACTAGGGGCATCATGGAATTAACAGAAATTTAAAAAGCTGAGTCTGGGTCTTAGAACCAGAGTGAACAGGAACGAAAGATGTTCTGGAAGCTGACTTTCCTATACTCCACCTCTTTGGGACCACAGGAGGAAAGGGTGTACATCTAGAGTTACTGGAAGATTTGCTGCGAATGATAAGGTTAAAGGGTCCTCAAAGGTCATCTTGGACATCCCCAGGCTGTAGAAATACCTGAGAAAGATATTCACCAATGGTGATTCCATCCCTTTTTGGGCCACAGGTGTTTTTGAGAATCGGGTGAAAACCACCAACTCCCCAAAATGCATAAGCACAATCTTCCATTCAATTTCAGGGTGTCCACAGATTTCTATGGTACAGGACAATCCAAGGGTCTGGGTAAGAACCCCATTCTACAGCCTTATGTGTAACGTCTCACTGCAAAAGGAAAGTGACATCTCGTCATAATTTTCTAGTCCAGGGATAATATCTGTATCAATAAGAAATCTGTAGAAGGTCAAAAGGAAAGGAGGCAGTCCATTTTTGTACCTTTCAATTATAAAGGTAACTTAGCTGATACAGTGTTTCCAATTAAAGACACTTTTAGAGGGCCTCCTTAATTGAAAGATAAGGATGATTTGTGATCCGTAAATCAAGAATGGACGTGTGCATTGGTCCTTGAAATGTCTCATGTTGGCAAATCTCTGTCTTTTGAGAGAAAGAGATACACATTTATTTCGTTTCCCTTGTCTTTCAGCTTAGTTAGCCCTTTCTTTAGCCCAGGCCCTTTCCAAATTGTTGTAATTTTGGAAAGATTGGAGTCTTTTATGCATTATGTACTATTTGGAAGCAATAAAGTATTCATGCATATACTACTCTCCCTCTCCAAACTAGAGTGGAAGAGGATGACACTTTTGTGGCACGTGTTTGAAGCTGCCTTTCCTAAAACTTAATTGACCTGAGCCCCCTGCAAATGCACATAAAACAGATACAGATTTTTATCCTCAGTGTCCAGCCCCAGGCCTGGCACCAAGCCACTGCTCAGTTTGAGGTGGCCTTAGTTGCAGAGGTCATCTGTGAATCCTGCTTATTTTAAGAAATTAAGAATTTTTCAATGGCTTCAGTGGTACAAGTGGTTTTTGGTTACATGGATTCATTTTACAGTAGTAAAGTCTGAGCTTTTAGTGTACTTGTCATCTGAATAGTGTACATTGTACTCAGCAGGTAATTTTTCATCCCCTCTTCTGAGTCTCCAACGTCCACCGTACCACTCTGTATACCCCTGGATACCTGTAGTTTAGGTTCCAGTTACAAGTGAGAATATGAGGTATTTGGTTTTCCATTCCTGAGTTACCTCACTTAGAATAATGGCCTCTAGTTCCATCCAAGTTGATGCAAAAGATAGTATTTTGTTCTTTTTATGGCTGAGTAGTATTCCATGGTGTGTGTGTGTGTATATATATATATATTTTTTTTTTGTCCACACATTTTTCTTTGTCCACTCATCTGTTGATGGGCACTTAAGTTGGTTCCATATCTTTGCAGTTGTGAATGTGCTGTGGTAAATATACAAGTGCATGTGTCAGACACATAGGTAGGTAGGTAGGTAGGTAGGTAGGTAGGTAGGTAGGTAGATAGATAGATAGATAGATAGATAGAAAGATAGATAGATTGATTGATTTTCCATTGGGTAGCTAACCAGTAGTGGGATTACTGGATTGAATGGGATAGATAGATAGATAGATAGATAGATAGATAGATAGATAGATAGATAGAAAGATTGATTGATTTTCCATTGGGTAGCTAACCAGTAGTGGGATTACTGGATTGAATGGGATAGATAGATAGATAGATAGATAGATAGATAGATAGATAGATAGATAGAAAGAAAGATTGATTGATTTTCCATTGGTTAGCTAACCAGTAGTGGGATTACTGGATTGAATGGGATAGATAGATAGATAGATAGATAGATAGATAGATAGATAGATAGAAAGATTGATTGATTTTCCATTGGTTAGCTAACCAGTAGTGGGATTACTGGATTGAATGGGATAGATAGATAGATAGATAGATAGATAGATAGATAGATAGATAGAAAGATTGATTGATTTTCCATTGGGTAGCTAACCAGTAGTGGGATTGCTGGATTGAATGGGATAGATAGATAGATAGATAGATAGATAGATAGATAGATAGATAGATTTCTTTTCCATTGGGTAGCTATGCAGTGGTGGGCTTGCTGGATTGAATGGGATGGATGGATGGATGGATAGATAGATAGATAGATAGATAGATAGATAGATAGATAGATTTATTTTCCATTGAGTAGCTAACCAGTAGCGGGATTGCTGGATTGAATGGGATGGATGGATGGATAGATAGATAAATAGATAGATAGATAGATACATAGATAGATAGATAGATAGATAGATAGATAGATTTCTTTTCCATTGGGTAGCTATGCAGTGGTGGGCTTGCTGGATTGAATGGGATGGATGGATGGATGGATGGATGGATAGATAGATTGATTGATTGATTGATTTTCCATTGGGTAGTTAACCAGTAGTGGGACTGCTGGATTCAATGGGATAGATAGATAGATAGATAGATAGATAGATAGATAGATAGATAGATTTTCCATTGGGTAGCTAACCAGTAGTGGGATTGCTGGATTGAATGGGATAGATAGATAGATAGATAGATAGATAGATAGATAGATAGATTGATTTCTTTTCCATTGGGTAGCTATGCAGTGGTGGGCTTGCTGGATTGAATGGGATGGATGGATGGATGGATGGATGGATGGATGGATAGATAGATAGATAGATAGATAGATAGATAGATAGATAGTTAGATAGATTTATTTTCCATTGAGTAGCTAACCAGTAGCGGGATTGCTGGATTGAATGGGATGGATGGATGGATAGATAGATAGATAGATACATAGATAGATAGATAGATAGATAGATAGATAGATAGATAGATAGATTTCTTTTCCATTGGGTAGCTTTGCAGTGGTGGGCTTGCTGGATTGAATGGGATGGATGGATGGATGGATAGATAGATTGATTGATTGATTGATTTTCCATTGGGTAGTTAACCAGTAGTGGGACTGCTGGATTCAATGGGATAGATGATAGATAGATAGATAGATAGATAGATAGATAGATAGATAGATTTCTTTTCCATTGGGTAGCTATCCAGTGGTGGGCTTGCTGGATTGAATGGTAGATCTACTTTCAGTTCTCTGAGAAACCTCCATAGCATTTTCCACAGAGGTGTTACTGGTTTACATTCCCACCAACAGTGCGTAAGTGTTCCCTTTGAGATATCACCTTACCCCACTCACAATGGCCATTTTTTAAAAGTCAGTAAACAGTAGATATTGGCACAGATGTATCCTGCTTTTTGTGAAAGGAGACAGGATGGCTCAACTTGACACATCTGTGTCATTATGCAGGACCCCCAGAAATATAATGGGGCTGTAGAATTACAGAAGGCAACTGGCCCAGCCTTAGGAGGCTGGTGAGGGCTTCCTAGAAGTGAGGACAGCTGAGCTGAGGACAGAGAAATTAGCACATGACAACACCAGGCTGGGCAGGCACTGCAGGGAGGGAAGCCATGTGTCTCACCACTTGGGAGGAGGAAAGGGCAGGACACATTGACAACTAAGCACAGCATTGCAGAGCCTGAGGTTGCAGTGATCTGCTTTGTAGAAAACGGTGCTACACGTCTGGATTCATACTTGGGGAGGCTTGGGAAAACTTAATGGAGAAAAGGGGTTTTCAGCATATCAGTCCTCCTATCGTCAGACTTTATGGATATCAACAACCTGCCTGTTGGTTGAAAAGGGTCTAGATTCCCAGGCCCCTCTTGGATCTGCTGAATCCGCATCTTTAGGGGCGGGGCCCAGGAATCTGCATTCCTAACAGGCACTCCCCCAACCTCTCCACAGGGTTTCTGCAGGATTCTGAAGCAGGTGGCTCTGCCTGGACCCTTCTTAAGGTTTTATGAGGAAAAGAGTCTCATCTGCCACCCCCATAAAATGTGTTTCCTGTCTCATCCGTTTTAGTTCTTGATTAAACTCAATTTGGCATGTCGTTATATCTGATTACTTATTCATCTTCTTCTTTAGTCTTTTTCTGGGGGACAATTGATTACAAGCTCCTGGAGGAACCATGCCCATAGGCCTCCAATCCTTCCCAGAGCACAGTCTCAGGAGAGAGACACCTGCCTGGCCTTGCTCCTTGCACCCCCTGCCCATGAGCCTTGGTGACACAGGGAAGTTGGGGGAAGAGGAAGAAGAGAGCTCAGGAGGCTGAGGCTGCTTGGAGGGAGGCTCTGGGCCTGGAGTTGAGAACTCAGATTAGTCCCTGCCAGAAGTTAGAATGTGAGGCAATTTAGCAAACTGTAGCTTGCAGCAGATGTTTAATTAGTCGTGAGGCTGTGCAGTGACTGGAGGCTGAGCGGGGGAGGGCAGCTCCGTCTGCTGCTACTGCCACCAGCGCCAAGGGGGACATGGGCTCTGCAGCTGGGGGGTGAGTCTGGGCCCAGGGGAGCCCAAGCAGCAGGAGAGAGACCTAGAGGTTTGAGACCCTGGGACATGGGAAGTCCAGGTGGACAGGCGGGGCACGAGAAGTTCAGTGCAGAGAGGAAGCTCCAAGACCCTTTGCCTGGCAGTGGGGTAGTTCCGAGGCAGAGTTTTCCTCTGCAAACCTCTGGGAGCATGATCGTCAACAGGTCCTAAGTGGAGACACTCACTCGTACCCATCACTTGCTTCCCCTGGTCTGCTCCCCATCTCAGTGGACAGAACCATGACCCACCCACCTTCTTCCTTAGGAGCCACCCTCCATACTTTCTTCTTCTCTGCCCTTCACCTCCAGTTCTTCCCCAAGTCCTGCCAGTTCTGCCTTCCAGACACATCTCAAATCTCCATCTCCATCTCCCCACCCCATCCCAGGATTTTTGTAACTTTGCTCTGTGGATGTTTGGGGGCTGGGTTGTTCTTTGTTGCAGGGGAGTGTCCTGTGTGTTGTAGGATGCTCAGCAGCATCCCTGGCCTCTGCCCACTAGTTGCCCTTAGCATCCCTCCTCCTGCCAAGTTGTGACAGCTACAAATGTGTCCTGACATTGCCAAGAGTTGCCTGGAGGGGAGAAGCCCCCAGATGAGAATGCTATTCCATGGCAGCCCAGGCCACCTCTTTCTTGCTAAGGATCTTAGCTCCTTACTTGTCTTCCTGACTTGTTTCCTGGCTCCAGCCTCGCTTCTTCCAATGCATCCTCCACACTAAAGCCGGAGACATGTTCCTAAGGGAAACTGGGTCATGTGATAGTCTTCCCTAGAGCCCTTCCATGGTGCCTGGTCACTTGCAGAAGTACCCATATTCCTTGACATGATTTGGAGGTCCCTTCTTAGGGGACCCCCATTCATACTTCTAACCTCCTCTCCCACCCCTCAGTCTCTCCTGCTCTGCTCCAATCCCCCTGGAATCCTGCTGCTTTCATGATCCTCCCTTCCCACCTCCTCTCCTCCTCCCACGGAGGCTTTGCACACGCTCTTTATATTCCAGTCCCGCTAGACTTTTCTCAGTTTTTTTTTTTTTTTGACTACGTACACACTGCATCTTCTGCCTGAAACACCCTCACAGATATAGCCCCAAGGGTCCTAGAATAACAAATTAAGATGAGGGTTTGTCCACCTGGCAGAATCCTAAGAGATCTTATTGGACACATTGTTTAATTTTTGTCCCAGTCCAAGTCTGACTCAGACATGGGCTTTCTGGGAGATTGCATAAGCTTCACAATTACAATGACTCTCAGTCACCCTCTGCCCTCCTCCACAGACATTCCCACTCCCCACCCCACTGGTTACCACACAGTCCCTTGTGTTGGGGCAGGAGGAGGTGGAAAAGCACGTCACAGGGAAAGTCTTGATGTCAGTCTCCTCTTTTTTTTTTTCCTGGGAGGTTCCTGGTCCTCTTTTGCGGGTACAGGCAACAGAACTGAGTGGGGATTTTTAGTTCTACCCCCATTCCTGCTTTAACTTTAGAGCTCTATGTGGTTTGCATTGCAGACCGTCAGGAATTATTTGTATAATGTTGGCTTTCCTAGCCAGACTTCCCTGAAGGCAGGGTGCTTATCTCATTGATCACACTATCCTTAGTATTGACCTTGCTTCGTGGCATAGAAGTCTGTTCTCAATAAATCAGACTTCTTGAGTTGGCTGGGGTGGAGGACCCTGTGGGAGGCAGGTTGGGTGCTTGGAGAAGACTGGCTCAGATTGCCACTTCGGAAAGAGGCAATACAGGTACAGCATTTAGGATATATGTGGACTCCAGTTCTAGGGCTAGTTGTTACTTTTTTTTTTTTTTTTTTTTTTTTTTTTTTTTTTTTTTTTTTGAGACGGAGTCTCACTCTGTCACCCAGGCTGGAGTGCAGTGGCGTGATCTCGGCTCACTGCAACCTCTGCCCCCTGGGTTCACTCCATTCTCCTGCCTCAGCTTCCCAAGTAGCTGGGACTACAGGCGCCCGCCACCTTGCCCGGACAGTTTTTTGTGTTTTTTAGTAGAGACAGGGTTTCACCGTGTTAGCCAGGATGGTCTCGATCTCCTGACCTCGTGATCCGCCCGCCTCGGCCTCCCAAAGTGCTGGGATTACAGGCGTGAGCCACCGCGCCCGGCCTAGTTGTTACTTTTAATGTGACATTGGCATATAATTTTTTTTGGTGGGGGGGCTTGCAAACAGAATTCTCTTTATTCCATGGCAGAAGATGATGCAAGGTTAATTTTGTTAATTTCCATATTCCATGTTGAAAGAATACAACACCAGAATGTTGGAATCCTCCACTTTTTTCACCTTACGGACTAGGCTCACATTACCACACGTTGCGTAGGAGATGTAGCTGCCTGGTGTCTGATCTTGCCACGTGTGTTCCAGGTGACAGCAGCTCCTGAGGTCTGGCCGGCGGCCTCCCTCTTCTCATACCTACACCTGCAGAGAGTAATCCTTGAATGCAGTGAGCACGTGGAGAGAATCCACCCAGTGGCTGTTGATGGCTGTCTGGTGGTCCTTAAATCACTGCAGCCAGTGACGGTAGAGAGGAACAAGAATGGGCCACTGGTAAAGACAATCATGTATCCTACACCGGCTCCCGTCCAGTTAGGATGCTGCAGACATGCTGGCAACAGGAAACTTGCCATCTCACGTGCTCAGATGACGGGTTGCTCATTCTCTTGGCTGTTAGATCAAGGGTGATACATTCTGTCTTTCTTCCAATGATACTGTGGGACATCCATATTATCCTGTTTTTTCATCTTTAGGGCCCAGCAGTCACTTTCTGTCTCTAGACCTCGGTTTTCCTATTTGCAAAGTAGGAATTTGGAGGGATGAGTATCTTCCTTGCTTTCAGTTCCAATATTGGTGAGAGCCCAGTCACAAAGGAAGCACAACAAAATCTGTCTCTACAACCAGTAATTGTCATAGTTAGTGTGAACTAAGCACTTTTTGCAGACTACCTCAGTGAGCTCTCACACCATTTTACAAATCAGGAAAGGGAAACCCAGAGGTTAGTTTCCTTGCTCAAGATTACTTGCAGGAGTGTGCTTCTCAGCTGGAGGAAAAGTTTGCACCCCAGGGGACATTTGGCAATATCTGAAAATATTTTAGGTTTCACAGCTCGCTGGGGAGTGCTCCTGGCATATAGAGTAGAGGTCAGGGATATTGATAAACCTCCTGCAATGCACAGGAGAACTCCTACCGCAAAGAATTATCTGACCCCAAATTTCAACTGTACTCAAGCTGAAAAACACTGACTTCCAGCTAGAAATAGATTCAAATTATCGTATTCCAGAAGGTATCCTTTGCACCGGCACAGTTTGGCTGGCTCGGACTCCAGCTATATTTCCCCATCCTCTGTTCAATACTTGTGAGGGAAGAAAGTCTTACAAAAAATCACAGAAAATCAGAACCAGGAATCTAATATTTCTGTTAGTCTCTAACTGGGAGGGAACTGATAGTTTCATTTGGGACCCACTTTTTGCCAAAAGCCCTTTTCTTGGTTTATTGCCCTAATTCCTTTAGCCCTCTCCCCAGCCATTAAGTGTCCGATTGGCATTGTCTGCTCTTGATTCACCAGATGAGGATTTACCATAAGCCCTTCCAGTACAACTCAGGAAACATGTATTAAGTGCTACATTAACCTGAAGTGCCCTGGACTGCAAACAACATACCTGACCTTCAGAGACTTCTTAATCAAGCAGTAAGTAACTTACTCAAAAAGAAGACTGGAGTCAGGTGGTTCCAGGACTAGTTCAATCAGGAATTCAAGGTTTACTTAACAGTTTTGCTTCATCATCCTCAAGACAGTCACTTTCATCCACGTATTTGTAGTCTCATGGTTACAAGATGGCTGCGATTGCTCCAGGCATCACAACCTCCCACTGTGTTTCAAGGCAGGAGGTGGATGAATGCAATTTTTTTTCCTCAAGGCTGTTTTTACCTGAAGAATTGCTTTCTGAGACGATGCCCTCAGCGGCAGTCATGCTCCTGCAGCTCACTGACTAGAATCAGTCTCGTTGGTAACCCCTATGAGCAGTCAAGACAGAGAAACTAAGGTAGACAAAGAAGAAGGGGAGTTGGAATGATTATTGGACAGACATCTAATAGTGTCTGCCACAAGCACCTACTGTGTGCCAGAGGCTGTGCTAGACTCTGGAAGTAGTGACCAAGGCACTCATAGTCCACTGTTTACAGTCCATTTAGTATCTGACTCATGAACACCCTCTTCCTCAATTTCTCCACATCCAAAGTCAGCTAAGAGTCCTTATGTCCCCCATTGTGTTTTAGAAAAAGACTTGGACACTGAGTCACAAACCCGGTAACAAATATAGGACCCTTTTTCTTGGCATCTCAGTCCCAGTCTTATCTTGCCTTCCCCACGTCCCGACAGCCCTATCCTCGGTTGAACCAGAGGCAGAACATCTGCACAGCAGTGAATCACAGCTCGGAAGAGGCTGGAAAAACAAAGCCACACCCAGAGAGGCCACTCCCTGTCCCCAGTGTCTGAGGGCGCATGAGATGAGGTGAGGCCGAGTGCCCCAGAAGATGCTGTGCTCTGCGGGGTAGAAAGTCATTTTGTGCTGACAGGCCTGGCAGTGACCTGGATCTACACCTCTCCTGTGCCTTCAGAACACCAGGAACATAGCTTCCCCAGTGCCATCATGATCTTTACATAAACACTGAGCTTTAGAAGAAGAGGCTTAAATGGGGGAAAATGTTGTTGGGATGAGAGTATGGGCTTCACATAAATGAAAACATGTCAAAAGGGGAGGATTGGGGTTACTTAGAAATGAGGCCATGGGTCACCATTGCCTGGAGATGTGTTTAGGTGAAGCAGAAGGAGACTTCTCACAGCGCACAGGCTTCAGCATGGCCTGCGTGGTCCGCCCGGAGATGCAGTGAGTTCCCCATCATGGAAAGACAGAGAGAAAACCTAAGGGAACCACTTTCAGGGTTGCCAAGAGGCATTGTCTGTCTGGGTGAGAGCTTGGATTGCCAGAAGCTTCCTACCAACGAGGTCTTATGCCTCTGTTTACCCAAAATGGCCTTGTCTCTTCTAAGCTCTTAGGCTGTTGTAGGGGTAGTGAGCCTGCCACTACCCCTACAACAGGAGAATCAGGATCTGGAGAAATTACCTTGTGCTGCAGATAACCTCTCAGGCAAGTTAGCAAGCGCTCCCTAGTGGAGCTGAGGGTCCTGGAAATAACCGTGGTGAATAGTAACATTGAGTGATTTCCTGGCATTGCATCCAACATTTTGCATAGATTATAGCTCGGAATCCTCTCAAACACTATATAGAGGAGGTAGTTATCACCACCAATCCAGTGTCATGGATGAAGAAATGGTGGCATGACGCGGTGAATAAACTTGCTCAGATTCAGTAGCGGAGAAGCAGCAGAGCCAGGATTTGAACCCACACAGCTGGATCCAGGGAATGTGCTTATCACCCTGCAGCTGCACTGCCACGCATGTAATCCCAAACTGCAGATCACCCATCCGTCCATCAATCTTCTTCCTCTCTCCATGGTATCTTCTTCCAGGGAGCAAGGGAGGGGCCGAGAGAGTAATTTCCTCACCTTGTCCCTCCCAGAAAAAGTTGCCAGATATAACAAGTAAAATACAGGGCGCCCAGTAACTCTTCAATATATGAATGGACACGTACAACCAGACATTCAGATACACAGCAAACCTTTGTTTAGCATAAGTATATCTTATTACAATATCTGGGATATACTTATATTAATCTCTATCTGTCTAGTCATTGTTGATCTGAAACTCAGGTGTAAGTCATGGGTGTCCCGTATGTAGCTGGCAACCCGACTTCCCTGGCCTGTAGAGGCCCAGTGCTCTGTCTGACTCCCAGCCCATCAGCTGATGGCCTGATGTAGCCCAGTTGTCATTTCAGCATCGAGGACTTCCTTTCTACTCACAGACTAAAAGAATCAGAAATAGATGTGGCTGCTTTAAAATGCACATCTGCGTTCCCCGGGCTGCCTCTGCTCAAAGCCAAGAGTCTCAAGTCTGCTTTGAAATTAAACATCACCAGGTCTTTGCTCTGGGTAGACGTGGCCTGGTGGGCTGCCATTCTCACCCAGAGGCACACCACGCCCCATCCTCGTCCTCCTCTCCCTTTGCTAATGGCATTCAGGCTTCTTCTGCCTGCAGGTAGATGGTGAATCTCCACCCTGAATCGTGGATTTTGTGTGTCAGGTTCCTGGAGAGAAGCCTGGAAGAGTGACAAGGAAATGGAGCCGCTGAAATCAAGTTTAGACTTGTTAGAGGGAATCGTATTTAAAAGGCGCCTCAAACATGTTAACTGCAGCTGTTCTCAGCACCGAGAGAATGGCGATGATTTTCCTAGTAAGATGCAGGAGATCATCATATGAGAAGTAGTTAAGCAATAATTTAGCATCGTCGTTCTCTGCTAAGCTGACGCGAGCTGCCTCCGGCAGGAGGGTTTGGGGAATTTTGTTCTCTCTGTGGGAAATCACAAAGCCCTTGGATTTGATTTCCATTTAAATCCCTGAATGCTTGGTTGTCTGCCTTAGTTCCCTCATTCATTCGTAGGCAAGTATGTATTAAGCACCTACTGCATGCCCCACACTGTGTCATTTCAGTCCCTAAGTGCGTGCTGCAGGTGTTCATTCATGTATTCACTCATTTATCCATTTTTAAACTTATTAAACGTTTTTCAAGCCAAGTGTATGTCTGGCTCTACACTAGGTTCCGGGGATATTTAATAATAGAAAATAATGAGGTCCATACTCTTCCTTCAAAGAATGGATTTCCCATTGCAGGAAACATACCTCTAAGCATGTAATCAAAAGGCAATGGGTTAGTCCCATAATAATAACAAGATGGGACTCCATTTATTGAACAGCTACTGTGTACCAATCGCTTTGTCCACATTACTGTTTTTGTTTTTTATTTTTTAATTAATTTATTTATTTTGAGACAGAGTCTCGCATTGTTGCCTGGGCTAGAGTGCAGCGGCGTGATCTCGGCTCACTGCAACCTCCCCCTCTCGGGTTCAAGTGATTCTCCTGCCTCAGCCTCCCTAGTAGCTGGGATTACAGGCATGTGCCAGCACGTCCAGCTAATTGTTTTTTCTTTTTCTTTTTCTTTTTTTTTTTTTTTTTTGCTTTAATAGAGGCGGGAGTTTCACCATATTAGCCAGGCTAGTCTCGAACTCCTGACCTTGTGATTCACCCATCTCAGCCTCCCAAAGTGCTGGGATTACAGGTGTGAGCTACTGCACCAGGCCTATTATTTTTATTGTTATCTTTTATTATAGGTTCAGGGGTATGTGTGCAGGTTTATTATATAGGGAAATTCATGTCTCAGGGGTTTGTTTTACAGATTATTTCATCATCAAGATACTAA
Source organism: Chlorocebus sabaeus (assembly GCF_047675955.1). Taxonomy (NCBI): domain Eukaryota; kingdom Metazoa; phylum Chordata; class Mammalia; order Primates; family Cercopithecidae; genus Chlorocebus; species Chlorocebus sabaeus. The sequence continues at coordinate 5,843,061 of NC_132908.1, forward strand.
GCTTAGGACCCAGTAGTTACTTATTCTGATCCTCTCCCTCCTCCTACCCTTCATCCTCAAGTAGGCCCCAGTGTGTGCTGTTCCCTTTTATGTGTTCATATGTTCTCATCATTTAGCTCCTACTTATGAGGACATGAGGTATTTGGTTTTCTGTTCTTGTGTTAGTTTGCTAAGGATAATGGCCTCCAGCTCCATCCATGTTCCTACAAAGGACATGATCTTGTTCTTTCTTATGGCTGGATAGTATTCCATGGATACATGGAACATTCCATAAATGTTCCACATTTTCTTTATCTATTCTGCCATTGATGGGCATTTAGGTCGATTCCATGTCTTTGTTACTGCACGTCTATGTTCACTGCAACACTTTTCACAACAGCAAACACATTATTATTTCTAGCACATTATACCCAAGCCATTCCTTGAAGCAAGGTAGCCGTTATTATTTCCATGTTGTAGATGAAAAAACAGAGGTGCTGAGAGGTAAAATAACTTGCTCCACCCTGTGCAGTTAGTAAGTACAGGGGCTAAGTTTAGAACCTAGGTGCATCCTTCTCTGAAGCCTGAACGCTTTCCACTCTGCCAAGTTGCTTCTGGCACCAATGGAAGAGGAACAAAGAGAAGCATGCAGCAAACTCCGACAAGCACACCTGAGTTGGGTTGTGGAGGTTGAATTTAAGAATTTTCCTATCAGAGAAGTCAGAAGAGTTTCTCTAGAGAGGAGAACATCATATCTTGAAAGAGTGAGATTATTTGGGAAACTGAGGGAGGTGAATGAGAAGCTTTGGAAGAAGCAATATGGAACCCAATTCCTGGGCTGCTTGGATGGTCTAGTGATTGTTTGTTTTGCTGGAACAAAGGGATGGCTCCTTCTGAGACTAAAGCTTGGTGTTTTGGAGTACCAGGGACTTCGCCCATCACCTACCTTGAGGTCTTACATGTTCACAAAGGACAGTTTACCATGAGGGTTATTATGTTCTTTTTTCCATCAACCTGACTTAGAAATCTCAAACTTAGAAACTCAGCCCACATGTCAGAGCAAAATTGCCAGCAAGAAATGATGCATGCTGCATTTTAAAATCTGGTTGTTGTGGCTGATTATATATGCTGTTCTAAAAAGCCCTGGAATAAAGTTTCCCATCCCACAAGAGTAAAGAATGGTCCCCAAAGTAATTGGCATTCCATTATTGATAAATGTGTTTGGCCACGTGAGAACAATAGCATCCGTCTTCGTCCCTGATATCTGATAAATTCACGAAGCTCCTGCGTTCACCTTGGGCATGCGTGTAAGTCTAGTGGCAAAGATTCCTTCACTAACTAGCAGCTTCAAAATGTGCTGTGTCCAAGGGAAAAAGAAAAAGGGAAATGTAAGCAGTGTGTCACTTTTGGAATATGTGTCCTGAATGGAGAAGAAAAAAATACACTACTGTTCTCTTGTCTTTTCTCTGCCGTCTTAGAAATCGGATTAGTCATTATTAAACATTTTAAAGTGGAATAAAAAGAGGGAGAAGATTCCAAGGGCACATTGCGACTTTGATCTTAACAGAGCTATCATTGTCAGGAGCCGACACAAAGGCGGTTTCCTTTACACATTGAGATCCTGGTAATTAGGGCCTTGTAATGACCCATTCCAAAAAGAAACAACTCTGTTCTTTATTTGCCGTTAAGAACACCAAGAGTTTATTTGCAGAGAATTGGGTTTAATTCAATTAGCAGGAATTGTGAGGCATTCGTAACACAAGGTATATTAGCCCAGCACTTGGTTTGTAATGAGAACCAAAAAGCATTTAGGGAAAGAAAAGCTAATTACCCGAGATTTTTTTTTTTTTTTTTCTGTAACACGGAGGGTTTAGTCCAAATTTCAGAGGCCTGTATTCCCAAATCCCTTAAGCTTTAATTAATGATTAAGCAGGGCAACAGGAGATGAAGAAGGACAGCAAAATTTTGCCATGGAGTCATTGCCAAGGGGGTATTACTCATAACCCCACCCTCAGCCAGCACTTCAAAGTTTACAAAGCATTTCCACCATCATTATCTGTTCTGAATATTCATTTCCTTCTTCTTCTGGACCAATTCCCCAGCACTGGGAATATTCCCCTCCAGCCTGTCTTGAGTTTCAGATTTCAGCTTGCTTCTCCAAGGAGGTCCACATCCAGTCCAGGGAATATTCCTCTCCAGCCTGTCTTGAATTTCAGATCTCAGCTTGCTTCTCCAAGAATGTCCTCATCCAGCCCAGCTGTTTGCTTCCAGAGATGCACACAGGAAACTGACGACTATGAACCCCTCCTCTTACCTGCACCTTGGTCCAGATTGATGACCCGGGCCAGGTAGCTGAGCTTCTTCAAACTTCACTGTGCTTTTCTTTGTTATTCCCCATGACTGTGCTGTCCCATTGGGAAGCCAGTGCCAAATGTGGTTACTTATATGTAAATTCATTAAAATGAAACTTAAAATCCAGTTCTCAGTAACACCGGATACATTTTTAGGGTTCAGTAGCCACACGTGACTGGTGGCGACTCTTACTGGACAGCACAGACACAGCCCACTTTCAGCATCCCAGAGAGGTCCGTCAGATAGCACTGGTCTATGCAATGGGGGACGTCATCTATCTTTAGAGGGTAATGCGTTAAGAATTTTGTGAGAAAACGGCCTGGCGTGGTAGCTCACGCCTGTAATATCTGCACTTTGGGAGGCCGAGACGGGCAGATCACATGAGGTCAGGAGTTCAAGACCAGCCCGGCCAAGATGGTGAAACCCTGTCTTTACTAAAAATACAAAAATTACCCGGGCATGGAGGTGGGCGCCTGTAATCCCAGTAATCCTAACTACTGGGGAGGCTGAAGTAGGAGAATCACTTGAACCCGGGAGGCGGAGGTTGCAGTGAGCCGAGATCATGCCACTGCACTCCAGCCTGGGTGACAGAGTGAGACACTGTCTTTAATTAAAAAAAAAAAAAAGTAGTGAATTTAGCAAGAAGATGCACAGGAAGCTCGTGACTAATGGTGGAGGCCCAGTAGTAGCATCTTTGATGAAAGAAGAGCGTGGAGAGAAGGAGGAAGAGAAGAGGGCACCCCCTTCTTAACATCCATTCTTAACACAGTGGGAAAGAATAATGGGGAAAGGTGTAGGGAAAGGAAGGTAACTTCTGTTACAGCATGTTTTATGGGCTTCATTATCTCTGTGTCTCTGTGTGATTATTTGACAAATATTCATTGAGTGAGCCAACTATCTCATCTATTCCTCACAACCCCCATGGAGGAACAGTTTTCTTCTCCCAACTGGGTAGATGGAGGAATGGAGGCTCAGGTGGGTGACCTGGTGTACCCATGGGTGCACAGCCAGTGAGTGCTGGAGCTGAGACCCCCTGTCCCGAGGAACACCAAGACCCTACTTCTCTCCACCACACTCAGCTGTCTTCATCAACACAGACTTCCAGCTGGTTCTTATTAATTTAAGGGCTGGGCGCCAGTGCTCAGGTAGCCAAGAATGCTCCACTTCGTAGTCTTTGCATGATGAGTGAATGTGAAGAACCACATGGGTCCCTGAAAAGGCTTCAGCAAGCCCCTCAAATGTCTGCTTCACTGGGGACTTGGGATTTCCTTCAGAGCAGCTGTGGTGAAGGACACGTTTTGCAAACCGCCCAGCCATGCACATAAACTGCATTATTAGCCTATAAATCAATTAGCGCATTTGGGCTCAGGCTGCACAGAGCTGCTCTGACAGATGGCCATCGGTCTGTCTCCGTCTCCTTAGCTAGATCCCAAGAGGAAGGGAAAGAAGAAAGAGCTTCCAAGAAGGTGTTGACCCCAGTAGCTCTCTTGTAGCGGGGAATAGGGAATCCCACGGGGGCTGTCCAAGGGCCAGGCTGTTCTCTGGAAAACATTTGAAGAATTAAATTGAATTTGGTGACTCCAGAAACTTCGTTGGAGTGAGAAAAAACATGACTCTCGGTAGGAAACACATGAGCATTTTGGAAAAGACACTGCAGTTGGAAGAAGTAGGGGGAAGGACACGTAGTCGGGAATGGACAGGACCTGGATTCCATTTCCAGCTCTGCACGATCTTGGGCAAGCCATGATAACTTCTTGGCCTCAGTTTCCTTATCTGTAAAAAAGGGGAGGGGATCTAAAAATATGTCCTGATTGCATCAAAGGATTAAAAGGATTAAAATGTGTATACAAGATGTTACAGGAGAAAGAGCTTTTTCCAGATAGATTATAGGAGCTTACGTATCATTTGCAAAGAAAAATGAGGTGGACATTAGTTTTCAGGGTCTTACCTAGGCTGAGTTTTTATTAGAGGCATGTCACGGTGTTGCATTAGAACTGGAGAGCAGCATGGTTATGAATTGAACAATGCTTACTCCTTCATTTGTCCTTTCTGGAGACTTTTAGTGAAGCTGTATGACCCTCCAGAGGCTGACTGGCTTCGCTTCTGATTCCAGCACCAAGCCTTCCAGTTGTGTGGCCTGGATTGGTGTTCCACAGCCTCACTCTCTTGGTCCCTGCGACAAACATTACAGTCACCTTTTAGGGTGGTCATGGTAGTCAATGAAATGAAGACTTGTAGGGTGTTTGGCCCCATGCTCAGTTCAGAATCAACACCCAGACTACATTAGTCATGGGTATTGCTAACCGATTGTAATTGTCCAGGACTCTGGGGATACAGGAATAAATAAGGCATTGTCTTGTCTTTGCACTTGAGGAGCTCTAGTGCAATGGCTCTGAGACTATCTGGTGTAAACACCCCCAATAGTGATAATCTAAGCATTACCTGAGAATTATCCTGTATGGCAGATGTACCCGAATGTGTGTCTGGAGCTAGGGAATCCGGGAGTGGCCAACCCAGAGATTTGTTCCTTGTCTGTGAGGAACATCTGTGCTAAGTGAAATTGGCATACAAACTGCATGCAGTTAGCAAGCAGGTTGCAGTTTTTGTGTCCAGCCTGCCACCACTAAACTGTATATAAGGTGGATATCTGGTCCAGCCCACTACCATTGGACTCTATCCCCTATATGGAAACCCCTAATAAAAACCCATGTCTTGTTTTCTGGCTCTGGATCTCTGGCCTCTTGAACCTGGTGCCTTCCCCATTGACGTTAATAGGGGTTCGGCACAACATGTGGAATCAGAAAACCTTCTGAAAAATAAACACACAAATATGATTCCAGGTCAGGAAACGCTAAAACTCCGTGGACTCCATGTTAAGAGACTGGCCTAGTTTGGAACTATGGGTAAAGCAAAGTTCATACCCAGCACAGTCATCCTAATTGTAACAGACGAGTCGCAGTTGCTCTCAAAATAGGTAATGAGGGCAAAGGAAGGCTTCCTAGAGCAGGTGATGTCAGTTAAAAACAAGCAAATAAACAGCTTATTAAATAAGCGGGGTGGCATGCCTGTAATCTCAGCACTTTGGGAGGCCAAGGTGGGCGGATCACCTCAGGTCAGGAATTCGAGACCAGCCTGGCCAACATGGTGAAACCCCATCTCTACTATAAAAATACAAAAATTAGCCAGACGTGGTGGCAGACACCTGTAATACTAGCTACTCGGGAGGCTGAGGCAGGAGATCGGTTGAACCTGGGAGGCAGAGGTTGCAGTGAGCCAAGATCACGCCACTGCACTCCAGCCTGGGTGGCAGGGCAAGACTACGTCTCAAAAAAAAAAAAAAAAAAAAAGTAAGTGGGGTGAGGGCAGCGCTGGAGCTCCAGATAGAAGGACCAGAATATGCAAGACTGTGACAGTGGAAAACACAGATAAGAACATTAGAGTCCTTGGTCTTCTAAGAAGTGGAGGCAGAGTCCATTGGAGCCTCCTTGGGGTCAGAGATAAGGTTGCATTTAACTCATATTTCTTCTTTTTGAATTGCTTTTAAGCAAATGCATTAACTCGTATTTCCAATTTTATTTTCTTGCATGGAAGAGGTTCTTGACTTTAAGGACGATGGAGTGCCCTGATTTTAGCTGTCATGTGGATTTGGGAAATGGCAGAAAGAAGTGTCACCAGGTATTGCGTCCAAACAGGAGACTTGAGGTTACTGAAATCACCGTGAGGCTCTCCTTGCTCAAGGTGTAGGAAGCGGAGGGGATATGTCTGGGGCACTGATGCATTTGCTACAATCCTCTACTTCAGAAACTCATTCCCAGGCATCCAGTTTCTCCCAGGGGTCACATCCTAGCTGGATACCCAGTGTCCACTCTAGGGTTCATCTCGGTGGCCATGAGCCCTCTGATTTCTATCCCACATGGTTCTCAAGGCTTGGTTTTACTGACTCGGAGCCGCCGTCCACCACTGGTCAGAGCCAGGAAATCTGGAAGTGCCAACTGCTCATGGAGGCTGCTCTCCTGTTGCGTGGCCCCCTCACTCCAAGGCGTCGGCTAGCGTTTGTTCTGATAATTATTTATTAGCATCTCGCCGAAGCACAGCTTCCCTGCAGCTCCTGTATGATCTTGAGTGTGCAGCGTGTCTCCTCCCACGTCTTTGGAATTGTGAGTTGTGCTGTCATTTGTTCCCAAGAAGTGAACACGGAGGCATTGTGTTCCCCTCCAAAAGCGTGTTTTCAGCTACTCCCAGTGTAGCCCAGCAGGTCCCTGCTCCTAACTCAAAGGGAACGTTGTATTTCGGATTTGTTTTTCTTTGCGGCTCATCTACTCACAGATGTTTGTCCTTTGGCTTGTTTCTCTTTCTAATTAATTTTTGATTAAGTTTTGCAACACCTTCTGTCTCCACCAGTTTCAGCCACCCCAGGTGATTCTATTTACTTTGAACCCAGGGTGGGAGTCTGGGCTCTCGGAGGCTCAGCAATTCGGCAGCTGAGGGGGAAAGGAACTTCCAATTAACTGGTTAAGTGATGTTATCCGTCTTATCCAGAGGGATAAGTGGAGAGGATGCTGTTTGACCCAAGCATGATGGGGAGAGAAAAAGTGAATGAATTAATGAGTGGAGTGAGAGAAAGGGGAAAGGTAAGGTAAATGACCTTGCAGAAAGAAAATGAAGCTGATAGTGTGGCACTTATTAAGAACACATGTGTGCAGACACATATCCTTTGAACCAGTAGCTATATTCTTTGGAATTATTCAGAGGAAGAAGAAATAAAATATTAAGCACTAGTATCCTGTGTGTCAGGAACTATGCTGAGTTCTCTAACAAAGTAGCAGCAGTAGTCATTGCAGTAGTAGTCACCATCATTGCAGTAGGAGTGGCAGTAGCAGCAGCAGAATTAATAACAGTAACCATGCATTATGACCTCGGACAACACTGCATGTTTACTCTGAGAACTATTTTCAGTGCCTTATGTGCATGATCACATTTACTCCCTAAAGACCCCTATGTGATCCTCATTGAACAGATGGGGAAACTGAGGCTCAGAGAACTTGAGCGTTGCCTCGGTTTGTACAGAGAGTCAGTGACAGAGGTGAGTGAACCCACAAGGGTGACTCCAGAGCCTAATGTCTCATTTCCTTCACTTGCCATCTCGAAAGGGCCACAGGCCAGGTGTGAGCAGTTCACATTTGACCTTGCAGGCAGGGAGACAGGCAGCTCAGCATGGGAGAGGTGAAGGACAGGTTTTCAAAGGCTGGGACAGCAGGTGCACAGCCTGGCTGGAGATGGCATCGGGCGTATCGTGCTGCGTTCCAGGAGGCTCGTGCATCCTCTGAGCTAAGCTGAGCTGTGGCCACCTGGAAACTTTCCTTGTTGATCCCAGCCTCCCTGTGGGAGTGCACCCCCAAACCCACTTCCCCAGGTCCCAGGCCTGCTTTATTTCTCCCTTTGGTACCCTGTGCTGTGGACTTACCCTCAAAATCAGCCCAACACCCTGGGTTGTGAAGCCAGACTCTATGACGGTAGTAACTCTCCTGTTATTATCGTGGCTGTACCTTGTGTTCCACACAGAGCAGGAAGGATATCAGTGTGCATTCAGCTTGGTGTTACTGATCACGTCCTAACTGGAGACAAGATGCTCTGCCCAGCGTGCAGTGGGTGCTTTTCCTTCATCCTGCAAAGGCTGCACTGGAGGCTCCTTTCACCGTCATCGTGCATTTTGTCTGAAGACCTTTTCCCAGGACCACCGCTCTCCACACCCCTCCTCCTTAATTTTCCTCTGTGTGTTTTCCGAGGCACTCTCTGCACTGCCAGGGACAGCCTAAGATTTACCAGCCCTGCCAAAGAAGATGAAATGCTCAGGGGTCACTGGGCAGGACGAGGTAATAAGAAAAGCAAACGGTCAACAGCAGGCCCAGCCCAGCTGAAGCAATTACCAAGTTTCTCCTCAATTTTGAGATTGCAACGGGGAGAGCAGAGATGGCTGTGGCGGGACATAAATTATGTCATCTCTGTGGTATCAAAGGTTCTGAGCAGTCCTTCCTGCTGTCCTTTTCATTTTGGCTCCGTAAATACTGTGTCCTTTTAAAAAGACTCATTGTTCATGTCCGTTCAAAGGTGATAGGAAAACCACAAGTTTAGCGTTCTGTGGGTGGGTGTCTTAAAGGAACTGTCTGTTGCTGACTCAGTGGCTGAGTAAAGGAGGGAAGATGTCTTGGCCAGGTGTAGAGAGTTACTGAACCCTGGAACGTTGGCTGGAGAGCAGAGGCTCCATCATCAGACGCACCTGAATTAAAACCGCCAGCCCACCACTTACCAGCCATATCAGTTAGGGCTGTTTCACTTCTCTGCTTTTAAAATCGGAGACAATAAGAGACTCTACATCATAGGGTGTGATAAGGATCAGTAGAGATTATATATTAAAAGTACTGAGAACAGGCCGGGCGCGGTGACTCACGCCTGTAATCCCAGCACTTTGGGAGGCCGAGGCGGGCGGACCACGAGGTCAGGAGATGGAGACCATCCTGGTTAACACGGTGAAACCCCGTCTCTACTAAAAAATACAAAAAATTAGCCGGGCGCAGTGGTGGGCGCCTGTAGTCCCAGCTACTCGGAAGGCTGAGGCAGGAGAATGGCGGGAACCCGGGAGGCGGAGCTTGCAGTGAGCCGAGATGTATCATGGCACTGCACTCCAGCCTGGGCGACAGAGCAAGACTCCGTCTCAAAAAAAAAAAAAAAAAAAGTACTGGGAACAGCCTGCAGAATGATCAGAACGATCCTTAGTAAAAGTTAACTGGGTTCACCTGCCCCTTATTATTCATAATATTGCATAGAAAACTACCTGACCTTCCAAGGTCATGCCTTCGAGTTTGTGCCTCCAAGCCTTTGCCCATGCTGTCTCCTCTGCCTCGAACGCCCTCCCTGCCCACCTCAGGTCGAGTTCTCCAGAGCTGAGATGTGGCTTTTGAAGCAATGAGGATTGCAGGCGTGGCCACAGGAAGGGCCTGTCTAGAGGTGAGGGAGGGAAGATGGGGCAGCAAAGATGTGGTTTAGTTGAAGTTGAGCCCCAGGCTGATGCTATGGGAGGCTCTGAATGTGGATAGCTCCATGGAGCTTGCACACTCTGAATTATGCGAAGTGCACCTTTATACCACCATCTCAGCCAGCCTTGGGCTGCAGGCTGGCACCGGATGGAGGTCAATGCATAACTGCTCTGGCACCTTTGGGCAAGGCATGATTCTCCGGAAAAGGTGGCAAGCTGAGAGCCCTGATCAACCAATGCTTGGTGCAGCTTGGCCAGCGGTGGAGGGGGGTGATTAAAATGCTGGATTTGTAAAAGGGATTATGCAGTTTGGTGTGGTGGCTCATACTTGTAATCCCAGCACTTTGGGAGGCTGAGGCAGGAGGATAGCTTGAGCCCAGGAGTTTGAGGCTGCAGTGAGTTATGATTGAGCCACTGCTCTCCAGCCTGGGTGACAGAGCAAAACTCCATCTCTAAGGGGGGGAAAAAAAAGGATTTGGAATATGGGTGGAGGATCACCCTTCCCCTGCCAGCAGACTCCTACCCATCCTGCAAGTCATTGCTCTGCTGCCCCTCCTCTAAGGCCCTGTTCTCTATGCCTTATGCTCTGAGTCACTTCCTTCTCTCCGAATGCAGAAGACTTTCACTGCAGGTTCCTTGGTTATAACACTCATTGCACTGTAATAGAATTGTATGTTTACAGACCAGGCTAGCCCCAGGAAAAGAGACTGTGGATATTGGAGTCATCTCTTGTGTAGAGAAAGGAGGCAGCCAGTAAGGGGTTGCAAGCTGAATAGGGGCAGAGCAAGGAGGGAGTGGGCTTCTTGGGGTGAAGGTTGGAGCCTCAGCCTTGCATTTCAATGCCAGGTAGCATTTGATATCCTGGAGTTGAACAGCTCCCGGGTCTTCCAGCCAGACAACCCTCACCTCCTGAGAATGGCCAGGAGAAATTATGGAAAGTCAGAAGAGATTGCACAGTTCAATTTCCCAAAAGAGTGTAGAAAACAAAGCAAAGCTTGGTAAGCATGTTGGAGTCCTGCCTTGGGCACGGCCTGACCTGCCCCCGTGCTCCCTGGGCTTGTGGAGCCAGATCCCATCTCAGCCTGAGTCAGACCCAGGCCCTGCCAGGTAATCTAATCACCGGACCATCCAGCTGCACCTGAGGACACAGACCCTGCCTTGGAGATCTCTCTTGATGGTTACATGCCTTTCTTTCTGTCCGTGGCAACAAGCGCCCTGTCCTTGGATGGATGATGGTTTGAATGAGCCTTCAGAAAAGAGAGCCCAACAGCTTGGCCTGGTCTAGCTTAACAGAGTTCAGGATGTGAAGTCCTGTAGGCTAGGGGGGTATGGGGTACAGAGAGGTAGGTTGGTACCCTAGCTAAGCCTGCTGCATTTCAAATTCTGGCTTTTTTTTTTTTTTCCTTTGAGACAGGGTCTCCCTCTGTCACCCAGGCTGGACTACAGTGGTTCAGTCATAGCTCACTGCAGTCTTGAACTCCTGGCCTCAAGCAATGGTCCCCCGCCACCCGGCCTCCCAAAATGCTGAAATTGCAGGCATGTGCCACTGCAGTCAGTCAAATTCTGCCTTAAAAAGGTATAATTATTTTGTGTTTTAATTATAAACTAATCTCTTATTGACTATATTTGATCATATATCAGCTAAGTTTCTATTTTTAACTTTTGCCAGCTTTATTGAGGCATACTTGACAAAGAAGAGCTGTATATGTTTAAGGTTAACAATATGTTTTGATATGCACATGTATTGTGAAACGCTTACCACAATCAAGCTAATGGGCATATCCGTCACCTCACATAATTATGATTTGTGTGTGTGTGGTGAGAACACGTAAGATCAACTTCTTCAGAAATTTCAAGTATAGTGCAGAGTATTGTCCATTGTCATCACAAGACTATGCGTTAATGAGATCCTCAGAACTTACCCTGTGTAACTGAAGCTTTGTGCGTTTTGACCAACATCTCGCTATTTCTTCTCACCTCCAGTGCCTGGCGACCATCGTTCTAGCCTCTGCTTTTGTGAGTTAAACTCTTTTAGATCCCATGTGTAAGTGAAATCATGCGGTATTTGTCTTTCTGTGTCTGGCTTATTTCACTTAGCATAATGTCCTCCAGGTTCCTCCATGTTGTTGCAAATGGTAGGATTTCCTTTAAGGCTGAATAATGGTGTTTATATGTTTATACCTATCTACCCGCCCCCTCCCCCACCACACACACACACACACATGCGCAAACATACAAACACACACCCCCCCCCCCCACATTTTCTTCATTCATCTGTTAGTGGAGACCTAGATTGTTTCCCTGCTTTGCTATAGTGAATAATGCCGCAACGAACATGGGGGTGCACGTATCTCTTTGAGATACTAATTTTATTTCCTTTGGATATATACTCAGAAGGATTGCTGTATCATATAGTTCTAGTGTTTTTGTTTTTTGTTTTTTTGTTTTTTGAGGAAACTCCATACTGCTTTCCATAATGGTTCTATCAATTTACATTCCCACCAACAATGTATAAGGGTCCCCCGACACATACATGCACAAACATACAAACACAGACGCACACACATGCCACATTTTCTTCATTCATCTGTTAGTGGAGACCTAGGTTGTTTCCGTACTTTGCTATAGTGAATAATGCCACAACGAACATGGGGGTGCATGTATCTCTTTGAGATACTAATTTTATTTCCTTTGAATATATATACTCAGAAGGATTTTGCTGGATCATATGATAGTTCTAGTGTTTCTGTTTTTTGTTTTTTTGTTTTTTGAGGAAACTCCATACTGCTTTCCATAATGGTTCTATCAATTTACATTCCCACCAACAATGTATAAGGGTACCCTTTTCTGCATATCCTCACCAACACTTGCTGTCTTTTGACTTTTTGGTAAGCAAGCCTAACAAGTGTGAGCTGATACCTCATTGTGGTTTTGATTTGCATTGCCCCAATAATTAGTAATGTTGAGCCCCTTTTCGTAAGCCTGTTGGTTGTTTGTACATCTTCTTTGGAAAATTGTCTGTTCAGATTCTTTGTTCGTTTTTTAATTGTATGTGTGTGTGTTTTTCTCATGTTGAGTTGTTTGAGTGCCTCATATATTTTGGATATTACTCCCTTATTAGATATATAGTTTAGAAGTATTTTCTCCCATTTTGTAGGTTGCTATTTTGTTCTGATTGTCTCTTTTGCTGTGCAGAAGATTTTTAGTTTGATGAAAGCCTACTTGTATATTTTTGCTTTTGTTATCTGTGTTTTTGGTGTTATATTAATACATTTATTGCCCAGACCAATGTCAACAAGATTTTCCACTTTGTTTTCTTTTGGTAATTTTATGGTTCAAGTCTTATGTTTGAGTCTTTAATCTATTTTGAGTTGATTATTGTATATAGTGTGAGATAAGGATTCAATTATATTCTTTTGCATGTGGATATCCAGTTTTCCCCATACCATTTATTGAAGAGACTGTTCTTTCCACATTGTGTGTTATTGGCATTCTTGCTGAAGATCAGTTGACTATAGATGGCTGAACTTATTTCTAGGCTCTCTATTTTGTTCCATTGGTCTATATGTCTGTTTTTTGCCACTACCATACTGTTTTGGTTACTGTTCCTTTGTACTATATTTTGAAATCAGAACATATGTGGTGCCTTCAACTTTGTTCTTCTTGCTCAAAATTATTTTAGCTTTTAGGGGATTTTTGTAGCTCTTTATGAATTTTAGAGTTGTTTTTTCTATTTCTTTGGAATTTCTTTGGAATTTTGATAGGGATCATACTGACTATAGATCACTTTGGGTTGTGTGGACATTCTGACAGTATTTATTAATCCTATCCATGAATATTGGATGTATTTGCATTTATCTGTCTTAAGTTTCCTTAATCAATATTTTGTAATGTTTAATGTACACGTCTTTCAACTCTTTCGTTAAGTTTGCTCCTATGTATGTTATTCTTTTTTTTTTTTTTTTTTTGCTGTTGTCAATAAGATCGCTTTCCTAATTTTCTTTCCAGTAGTTCATTCTTTGTGTATAGAAATGTGACTGATCTTTGTATTTGGATTTTGTATCCTGCAACTTTACTGAATTTGTTTGTTATTTCTAACTTTTTTCCAGGAGTCTTTATGGATTTTTCTCTCTCTCTCCCTCTCTCTCTCTCTCTCTCTATATATATATGTACACACACACACACACACATACATACATACACACACACACATATATACAGAGGGAAAACCACTATATATATTTAATGTTATGATTTGTGTGTGCATGATGAGAACATGTAAGATCAACTCCTTCAGAAATGTCCAGTATATAGCACAGTGCTGTCCATTGTCATCACAAGACTCTGCATTAATGAGATCCTCAGAACTTATCCTATGTAACTGAAACTTTGTGCATTTTGACCCACATCTCTCATTCATATATATACATGCATATATACACATACATCTACGTATATGTATATATAATCTTAGCCCCATCTTCTGGATAGCTTGCTGGAGCTTTAGCACTTGCTCCTTCACCTTGCATTTTTGTGTTATAGAGATGGCTTCTTTTCTTAAACCTCATGAACCAGGCTCTGCTAGCTTCAAGCTTTTCTTCTGCAGCTTCCTACTATTCTCAGCCTTCATAGAGTTGAAGAGAGTTAGGGTCTTGCTCTGGATTAGGCTTTGGCTTAAGGGAATCTTGTGGCTCATTTGATCTTCTCTCCAGACCATTCAAACTTTGTCCATATCAGCAACAAGGCTGTTTCGCTTTCTTATCATTCCTGTGTTCACTGGAGTAGCAATTTTAATTTCCTTCAATAACTTTTCTTTTGCATCCACAACTTGGCTAACTGTTGGGAGGAGGAGGCCTAGCTTTTGGCCTTTTTTGCTTTTGACATGCTTTTCTCACAAAGTTTAACCATTAGGTTTTGATTTCAGGTGAAAAACATGTGACTCTTTCTTTCACTTGAACACTTAAAGGTCGTGGTAGGATTATTCACTGACCTGATTTCAATACTGTTGTGTCTCAGAGAATGGGGAGACCTGAGGAGAGAGGGAAAGATGGGGAACAGCTGGTTGGCAAAATAGAACACATACTACATTTATCAATTAAACCTCCCATCCTATGGGAGAAGTTCACAGCACTCCAAACCAATGACAGTAGCAGTATCAAAGATCACTGTAGATATAAGATAACTGTAACAGATGTAATAATCATGAAAAATGTTTAAATTATTGCAGGTGTTACTAAAATATGACACAGAGACCTGAGGTATGCACACACTACTGGGAAAATGGCGCTGATAGACTTGCTTGACACAGGGTTTCCACAAATCTTTAATTGATTACAAAGCAAGCCGTGTCTGTGAAGTATAATGAAATGAAGTGCAATAAAATGACCTGGACCTGTAATAACCTCCCACCTCCAGTTATGACAACCAAATATGTCTCCAGACATTGCCAAATCTCCCCAGCACACTTGAGTGAATCCCCTGTTGTTGGACAACTAGGTTGTTACCTATTTTTTCCATTATAGAAAATGTCCCCAAGATTTTGGGAGGCCAAGACGAGAAGAACACTTGAGCCCAGGAGTTTAGGACCAGCCTGGGCAATATAGAGAAACCCTGTCTCTACCAAGGGAAAAAAAAAAAAAAAAAAGAACCGCACAAAACTTAGCCAGGCATGGTGGTGCGTGCCTGTAGTCCCAGTTAACTGGGGAGGCTGAGGTGGGAGCATCACTTGAGCCTGGGAGGCAGAGGTTGCAGTGAGCTGTGTTTGCACTACTGTACTCTAGCCTGGGTAACAAAGCAAGACCCTGTCTCAAAAAATTTTTTTAAAAAGTTACAAAATATCATTTTGTGCTATAAGCTTTTTGTGGTATTTCTGATATGTAGAAGAGACTTCCAGAGGCAGAGGTATGAGGTCAGTGGAAAGGAGGGTTTTTAAGGATCTTCGTCTGTATTTCCACATTGCCAAGCTAAATTTGGCAAGCTAAAGGCTCCCTCTTAGTAGCTTTTTCTAACCTTGCAACCTAGCTGCAGAAAGTAACCAGGGGGTCTTCAGAAGAAGACTTAGATGGTGACACCTTACCCCGAAGATTACAGGTTACAATGGGAAGGGCCCAGAGAGCCTCAGCACCTACTTCTCACACCAACCCAGCCTCTTCCCTTCTTCATAATTAAGCTTCAGATAATGTTTGCAATCTCCCCGTGTTTTCCACCATGTGTCAGGGTGACTGATGGGCTCGTCACAGCTCAGACTCCCTGCAAACCAGCACTGTAACTGCTTTAACCTTCCTTAATATACCAACTTCAAGGGCAAACCAAGGACGGGGATTTGCCAGGCCCTCCCTGATCAGTCCCTCCCTCCCCTGTGACTTTTCCTTTCCTCTCTTCTGCCTCTTGCTCCTCTCAAAATCATCTGCAAGATAGACCTAAGGCAGTTGCTCAGCACCATAAGTAAAACTATTCTTAGGTTACAAGCTGCCAGAATTTTGAAGCAAGTGCATGTAAATATTTCATTCCTGACAGTGAGAGTTATTAAGAGAAACCTTGTGCGTTTTCTAAAAGAATTTTAAGAGACATTTATTCATTGGACATGTCTGGAGCCTACAGAATTTGGTAGGAGATGGGGAGGGAGGTAGAGAGATGAATATCATCCATGAATGGGCTCTTTCCATTTTTGCACTTACAGTTAAAATTTCAGATGAGTTCTGGCAGCTCAGTGGCTGGAACCAAGTCCCAGGCCAGAATAGAATACAAGAGAAGGAGATGGGGGGATGGGAAGCTGCCTGCTTCAGAAATACCCCTTTAGAGCCTGGTATGGTGGCTCACGCCTGTAATTCCAGCACTTTGGGAAGTCGAGATGGGCAGATCACATGAGGTCAGGAGTTCAAGCCTGCATGGTGAAACCCCATCTCTACTGAAAATACAAAAATTAGCCCGGCATGATGGTGGGCGCCTGTGTTCCCAGCTACTTGGGAGGCTGAGGCACGAGAATTGCTTGAAGCTGGGAGGTGGAGGTTACAGTGAGCCGAGATCACGCCACGGCACTCCAGCCTGGGTGACACAGCGAGACTCTGTCCAAACAAAAACAAAAACAAATACAATTCTGTAGGTGGGCTGTTTGCAAGTGGCTCTGTTGAATACGGTAGGGCTCATAACATCAGATGTTAGGACTTCTGCTACTGTTACAGTGATTACCCTGAACTCACAAAACCACAGCTGTCCATTCTCAATCTCCAACTCTAAGCCAGACGTTACCATTGAATATACATAAAACAGCAAGACAGATTTTTGTGTCCCTTTTTTAAATAAGGAAACTGAGGCTCAGACAGGTAACGTAACGTTCCCATGGTAGAGTAAGGATTTATAAAGATCAGGTATTTTTGACTCCAGAGCAATCCTTACACGTTCTACCAGCTGGAGATCAAGTTGAAGGTTCTGAAAATCATTCGCCAGGAAAGGGAGAAAATTTATTGTGGAAAATCACAAAGAACAGCATAGATGCCCAGGGTTTTGTGACAGGGAGGATAAAACTCTGCCTACCATTGGCCAGCGACTGTGCCAGGCACCTTGAACATTGTTTTTGCTTAATTCTTACAGCAGTCTTATAAAATATTATTTCCATTTTACAGATATAAAATTATGGACTTAGGGAGGCTAAGTCACTTGTCATCATCCATGGTCATGTAACAGAGTACCCCTAAAACTTAGGAACCGTTTATTTACCTCAAGATAGTGTGGGTCAGGAATCTAGGCTGCACCTGCTGGTCATGAGTTGAGTCAGTTTTCTTGGTGAAATTCAGTTGACTGGCACATTGGTCAGGAAGACCGGAAGTCTGGGCTGCCCTGGGACTGATCCCAAAGCACCTAGATGTAGCCTCTGCAACAAGGCTAGTAGTTAGGATAGTCAGACTTCTGAGATGTCAGCTGCGGGTGCCCTGAGAGCAGCCCAGTGGACAGTAGTGGAAACTGTCAGCAATTTTTTTTTTTTTTTGAGATGGAGTCTTGCTCTGTCACCCAGGCTGGAGTGCAGTGGCACGATCTCGGATCACTGCAACCTCCACTTCCTGGATACAAGCGATTCTCCTGCCTCGGCCTCCTGAGTAGCTGGGATTACAGGCACACACCGCCATGCCAAGCTAATTTTTATATTTTTAGTAGAGAAGGGGTTTCACCATGTTGGTCAGGCTGGTCTCAAACTCCTGACCTCATGATCTGCCTGCCTTGGCCTCCCAAAGTGCTGGAATTACAGACGTGAGCCACCGCGCCTGGCCTGCTTCACCACTTTTTGACAATAGGACTTTAAGGTTTTCTGTTTGTACCTGTGACAACAATCTAGAGATTCAAGTTGGTTCAAGGAAAGAGTTGACTCAGTTTGTTTAAGAACTCACAACCTGTTGCCTGCTCCCCTTTGTCAAGGTGGCTGTGTAAAGGAGAAGGGGAATGCAATGTTTCCTCTTATCCCCAAATGGATCATTAGGACCCAAAGTTGCCTGCAGAGATAAACTATGCATGATAAGCTCCAAGATAGTGAGGTTCAGCTACCTCCCCAGGGCTAAGAGAGGACAAGGCAATTGTGCTATTTCTAGTGTCCACTAGTCTATATAAGTGGAAGATCAGAGAGGATTCAAGAAGAGAGAGAAGAATGAGTCATGGGTCAATGTCCTTCTCCACAACGTCGTAAAAAAAGCCAAGCTACAGGGCGTCTCTTGTAGTTACTGGGAGGCCAGCAAGAAGAGGCCCTGATCTCATGCAGCATCTTTGATGGTCGTCCTTCTGGGCTTACTTGTGCAGGAGGAGATAAAAAGGAATGGAGGAGAGAGAAAGCTTCATTCTCTGCTTTGCTCTTGCTTTTTGTGGCTAGGTGAGGACCCGAGTTTCCTGAGGACTAAAGGGATACCAAAGAGAAACTGGGTCTGAGCTTTGTGGCTGGTGCACCAGGGAGAACCAGCTGCAAGGCGAGACAATTTCAGCATCAAGAGATGGAGTCACACAGCCAGCATTCCAACACCAGGAGAGTTTGGGAGAGGTTGAGCAGAAGTGGATTTTCCTATCAGGGAACCATGTAGGAGGATCTCGTACAAAGTAGTGCTTCAGTGGGGATGTGTGGCCAACCAGCTGGGTCTGTTCACCAAAACCATCTTCTCCCCTTTGATACACGGTTGGCTATGCTTACACCCCCCTGCCACACAGGCAACTGTGTGACAGCTCTGGACAGTTGAATGTGAGCTAGAATGATGCATGCTGCTTCTGGGTGTGGTCCGTAAAAACCACTACTCATTCTCCTCCTGTTGCATTGGGATAAAGATGATGATGATAGCTTTGCAAGCCACATCTTAAGCATGGCAGAACCCTTTTCACTCTGGTTTTCTGAATGTTCCTGTGGAAGAGATCTGTTATCCAATTTGATCTCCCACCCAGGACTCCTACATGAGAAAGGAATGAATGTCCATTGTGTTGAGCTGTTATGCATTTGGTTCTATTTGCAACTGCAGCTTGGATATCCTTGACAAACACAAGCAGCCTTCACCCATAGAAATGCCCCAAATCCACCTATGCCCCATGACGGTGCCAGCATTTGGACCTCTTTCATGCAGAGGGCATTTGTTGCTGTTGGAATTCACCTGATCACCAGTGGCATTAGCGGATGATTTCATTTGTTGCAAAGTACAAAGGATGTTGTTGCCCTTTCTCTTGAACCCATCTTCTTAGACCCAGTGGCAGAACTGTTGAAACCAGAAAACCAAAGAGGAAAGAGGTCACGAAAGAAAAGACCGTACGTTCTCCCCAGTTAGTCCTTCTGGTTACCCCCTAGGGGGAATGGAGGAGATGCACCTTATACTGTATGTGAGACCAAAGTTTTACACTGAGTTGGACTTGAGAGGATAGGAATTCTCAGGCCTGAGAGTGACTGGGCCATTATCTGTGTCTGGCCGAGATGTCCTTACAGCTCAGAAAACCTCCATGCGTGTGTCATTCGTTTCATATGCTGGTGTCAGACTGTTCCATAAGTCAGTTCCATACAAGCCATAGACAGTCTGGCAAAGATGACGCGGTAGACTCCAGGGCGTGGGGATCTAAGATTTTTATGTGGATGACTGGCAACAGAAGTAATCACCCAGATGTCGCCATGGATCCTCGTGTTTACCTGGAAAGCCGGTTTAAGTTAAGATGCACTGACGTCACAGGTAAAGGCTTCCCGTTCCGGCACCGTGGTGTGTCACTTGCTGGTGGGGAGGGAAATCTGGAGGCCTACCAGGATGGCACTTGAGGAAGGGGTGTGATTATTCGGTCTTGCTGCCTGGCCGGCCACTTGTAGCACCATTGGCACAGCCATCCCTACTGTAAATACTGGAGGAAGGGACGGGGTGACCTGCATCAGTCAGTGAGAGGGGAAGGGATCATGTCCAGTCGGGGAATAGCAGACAGTCACCCACTGCGTGTCGGGGTTTTGGGATGGGAGCATTGCAGAGCTGTGCAGGGAGCACTGTCTAGGATGATACAGACCCGGTTCAGTTCATAGCTCTGCCACT
The DNA here is from genome assembly GCF_047675955.1 of Chlorocebus sabaeus. Taxonomy (NCBI): domain Eukaryota; kingdom Metazoa; phylum Chordata; class Mammalia; order Primates; family Cercopithecidae; genus Chlorocebus; species Chlorocebus sabaeus. The sequence goes on from NC_132908.1 coordinate 5,862,948, forward strand.
TGCCAGGGAAGTAATTAAATCTCTTTGATTCTTATCCGGATCCATTTAAAGTGAGCTCTATCCCTTGAATGACCTGATAAATTCCTTCCTGTGCTTGAGCCATTTTGAGTTGTTTTGTGTCATGCTACCGAAAGAGATCTGTTTACCACGACCCTGCAGAAGTTATACAGGGTAGCCCCACGCTATTCAGCACGGAAGGCGGAGACCACAGACTGGTTTTCAGCGTCAGAGCCCCAGACAGTGTTTGGGCATGTCAGACAGGGTTCAGGGAGAACAGGTGGCTGTGACTGCACAGTGATCTTCCCTCTATCTGTTAACTCAGTCTGGACATCTCCTGACGTGTGAGAGTCCCAGGAGGGAATCCGGGTCTCCATCTTGTGGCAGAATCCCTGCCTGGGTTTCAGAGGCAGCTTTGGAGTTCGACCTGAGTTCACACCCAGCCCCTGAAAGTCCCTGGTGTGGCCTTGGGAAAGGCTCTTTATGTCTCCAATCTCAGTTGAAAAGGAATCACGTCCACCGACTTCCTAGCACAAGTGAGAAGGAAACCCTTAATGTCGGCCTTTGCGATTTCAAACACATGCAGAGAAACTGAAGGAGAGGAAGGAAAATGATTAAAGGGATGGGAAATAGCTGGAACAAAGCTTTCCAGAGTGTCCTGCTGGAAGTTTCCCACATCCCTTTTGCACCCTGCGCTGGTCCACAGAATGGCCCGCCTCAAACACAGCTCTAATCATAACAGCACCCCACTGCAGACACTCTGATGACTGCTGCTGGCTTGATAAAAGCCCATGGCTGGAGCTGGCGTCAGCAACCCTTAAAGAGCCCTCCATCTGCCAGCAGGCCTCTGCAGTACGGTCTGGCTTGCCCAGCGTGCAGTCCAGCCACAGTGGGCTGTGACAAACCCTGAGGTCCGTGGGTGCACATTCGTGAATACTACGTGCCTTAGAAGTGAGTCTCTGAATCTAATCTAATTTTGACTATGAAATCCACTCTGAATGCAGTGTAGAGAGGGTTCTAGCTACCTAGAGGGGCCTCAGTAAAGTTTACACCTTGTTCCCTATATTTAGCCAATTGGTAAAATTATTAATGCGGTATAGTTTATCTGTCGTTGTCCACAATCCCTACCACTCCCTATTGCATCACGATATGCCTTACCTTCTACTGTGCCCCCATATGTGAATGCTTGAGAGAGTTCTTTTTAGTCTCCTTTTTGATAAGAAAAAAAAAATAGCCAACATTCCCACAAGGTCTTTTTTTTGTTTTCCATTTTTGTGTGTGTGAATTTCTTTTAAGTTCAGAGGTTTATATTGCAGGTTACAAAGGTAAATTTGTGTCATGGGGGTTTGTTGTACAGATGATTTCATCCCCCAGGTAGTAAACGTAGTGCCCATTATTTTTCTGATTCTCTCCCTCCTCCCACCTTCCATCCTCCAGAAGGCCCCAGTGTGTATTGTTCCCCTCTATGTGTCCACGTGTTCTCATCATTTAGCTCCCACTTCTAGGTGAGGATATGCAGTATTGGTTTTCTGTTCCTGTGTTAGTTTGCTGAGGATAATGGTCTCCAGCTCCAATGATGTCCCGGCAAAGGACATGAGCACAACACTACTCATAGCAGCAAAGACAAGGTCTCTTGTTAACGCTAAAGTGGTATGAAGCTTTATTTTTTATCCTGGTTTAAACATATGTTTTATTTTACAAGTGGATACATTATTGATGTAAACATCTTAAACAATTCAGGAAAAGAGAAAGTTCCCCTGACTTTTCTTCACCCCTTGGGTCTCAGTCAAGTTCCAGTTTGCTCAGAGGTAAACCTTTTGTCAGTTCGGTGTATATCCTTTGATACATTTTTCAGATATGCATCGATGGTGTGCATGGTGAGGGAGAGATGGATGATGTATATGTACTTGAGTTTTGTTTTTTTTTTAGAAAACGACATCATCTTATGTTCACTTTTCTGCTTCTTTCGTTTTTCATAAACAATATATGCTGTAGAGTTTTTAATGTCAGCATAGAAGAATCTTCCCCAAGCTGTGTAATGGTTTACAGTATGGATGGATCGTAAATGACTTGGCTTTAAAGATCAGAAACTGGAAGTCCAACAGCCACATTCACATCATGTATGTGTTTTTTGTTTGGCTAGAACCATGTTTTGCCTGGTAAAAACTGAAATGCAAATGGCTTTAGCTAGTGGGCCATCCTTAGCTACCCCAAAGGCCCTGCCACTCCCTATTGTCTCCCTTTATAGGCGGGTTAGTATTCAAACCCTGGACTTTAGTCATTATACTCTTTTAAAAATGTATTGCTGTCAGAACAATGCCAAGATGGACAGTTAAGTGTGTGTCTTTTTATGTTTGTATTTCCCTAAGGTAGATGCAAGAATTGGCTTCCCCCCTAATAGGGGGGAATGAAAGGGGCTTGATGATGTAAATGGCACAAATTTAGGAAACGCTAAAATTGTGACTTGGGGGACATCAGAGTAGTCAGCTGAAAACTCTGTTGCCCACGGAGCTCAGTGAAGCAGAGAGAGCAGTTCTGCCTGCGGCTTATAGCTGTTGAATATCATATTTCCCTGACATATTCCTGTTGGTTTTCAGCAGAGAAATATACACATTCACATGAGGTAATGTAGCCCAGGGATCTTGTGTGCTTGTGCTTTAAGGATGTGGCTGTTCACCACGGAATCAGCTACTTTCCCAGTCCTGAATGGGCTCCAAGAATGAGGGAGGGGAGGGAAGGTTCCAACCTCTGACATCCATCACACCGTGAGTTTCCCCATGGTCGGGCCCCGGATTCATGGCTTGGCAAGTCTTCAGCCACAGCTCATGGACTTTCTTGGCTGAGGTCAGTCTGAAGTCTGGTCTCCCATTTAGGGGGCTAATGGTGCATGAAAGCTGCTCTGTGGACACTGAGCTCTGCCTGAGCTCCCCAGTCTGTTGCCTTGGGAGTGAGTGTGGGAGATATGGTGCCAAAGCCAGGTCAGTAAGAGCTGCAGGGGCTGGTCACCTAACTTGGGAAGTCATTCGTTCTTAAGTCCTTTTTCAGATTCATATCTGTTAGCTGGTATTGGTCTGTGTGTTACCCTGGGTTGCCGTAATAAAACACCATGGACTGCAGCTTAACCCACAGGAATGTATTTCTCATACTCTGGAGTCTGAGGGTTCAAGATGAAGGTACCAGCAGACTCGGTATCAGAAAAGGGTTTGCTCATTGGGTTGTAGGTGGCTGCCTTCTTGCTGTGTCTTCAAGTGGCCTTGCTTGTGTGCAGGAGGGGGGGGGGAGAGAGAGAGAGAGAGAGAGAGAAAGTGAGAAAGTAAGGTCTCAGCTCTCTCTCCTTTTTTATGTTCCTTTTTTTTTTTTTTTTTTTTTTTGAGATGGAGTCTCGCTCTGTCGCCCAGGCTGGAGTACAGTGGCTCAATCTTGGCTCACTGCAAGCTCCACCCCCCGGGTTCATGCCATTCTCCTGCCTCAGCCTCCCAAGTAGCTGGGACTACAGGCGCCCACCACCAAGCCTGGCTAATTTTTTTGTATTTTTAGTAGTGACAGGGTTTCACCGTGTTAGCCAGGATGGTCTCGATCTCCTGACCTCGTGATCTGCCTGTCTTGGCCTCCCAAAGTGCTGGGATTACAGGCATGAGCCACCACGCCTGGCCATGTTTCATTCTTTTTTTTTTTTTTTTTTTTTTTTTTTTTTTTTTTGAGACGGAGTCTCGCTCTGTCGCCCAGGCTGGAGTGCAGTGGCCGGATCTCAGCTCACTGCAAGCTCCGCCTCCTGGGTTCATGCCATTCTCCTGCCTCAGCCTCCCGAGTAGCTGGGACTACAGGTGCCCGCCACCTCGCCCAGCTAGTTTTTTTGTAGTTTTAGTAGAGATGGGGTTTCACTGTGTTAGCCAGGATGGTCTCGATCTTCTGACCTCGTGATCCGCCCGTCTCGGCCTCCCAAAGTGCTGGGATTACAGGCTTGAGCCACCGCGCCTGGCCATGTTTCATTCTTTTAACACAGAGTTTCACTCTTGTTGTACGGGCTGGAGTGCAGTGGCATAATCTCAGTTCACTGCAACCTCCGCCTTCCCTGGTTCAAGTGATTTTCCTGCCTCAGCCTCCCAAGTAGCTGGGATTACAGGCACACACTAGCACACCCGGCTAATTTTCTATATTTTTAGTAGAGACAGGGTTTCACCATATTGGCCAGGCTGGCTCGAACGCCTGACCTCAGATGATCCACCTACCTCAGCCTCCCAAAGTTCTGGGATTATAGGCGTGAGACACTGTGCCCGGGCAGCTGTCTCTTCTTCAGTGGGCACTAATCCCATCATGAAGGCCCACCCTCATGACATCATCGAAACTTAATTACTTTACAAAGGCCCAGTCTCCAAATACAATCACATTGGACGTTAGGGCTTCAGTATATGAATTTTGGGGACGTAGCTCAGTCTAAGCAGTCGGATGGGACAGTATGGCTGAGGTTGGCCAAGTCATCCAGGTATAAGGGAATTTGTAGGATAGGAAGCTTCTTAAGAGTTATCACACAGAGAAGAAGATCTGGTCTCTAGATAGGAGACCCTTTCTAGGCATAGATGAACAATGTTGAGAGGTGTCTACAACAAATCCTTTGATATAGAGAAGGCTTGTAGGTGGGAGCCTGAACATCCACCTGACTTTATGTTGGGTTTAAATCTAATTTCTTCTGCTTGATAACATCCTGACTTTGGAAAAGTGACCCAACTTATACAAACTCAATATTTTCTTTTATGAAATGGGGTCCTAAAAGTTATTCGAGGGCTTAAATGAGATAAAATATGTAAACAACGTGGCACCATTCCTGGCACAACTCTCTATTTCACAGTATTTTGAGGAATTTTGCAAACATAAAGCTGCTGTTATTGCTGTCATTGTAGCTTTTACCTAGTGTTTCTCACAGCACTGACTTAAAGGTTTAAGAGGGGGAAAAAACATGTCAAAATGTCTTCAGCACGTTTGTTTTCATTTTCAGTGTTTATTTAATCATTATCAGTACACGGACATTGCTCACAGCCCTCCCCACTTTTTTTTTTTTTTTTCCCTGACAAGATTGTTATAATATGTTGAAAATATTAATTATCCTATCGCCTCATTAACAGGACTGGATAAACAAATCATGTTACTGTGCTTGGTGGAAGAAAATGTGTGTGTGTGTGTGTGTGTGTGGTGTGTGTTGCAACCTTGTCCCCTCGGGTCATAACAAATTATTGATGCCAGTTCCTTTAAAAAGACAATTAATCCAATTACCTTCTTGTTGAATCAATACTAATGTCTTTTCTTCTTTAACTTGCAGGTTTCGGCAAGTCAGGCTACAGGCAAAGCTGAGGTAGGAAACACGGTTTTTGTGTCCCTTTAGAAGACAGTTTGAAGTGGGTTTCTTTTGTGATGGAGTGCAACGAGCACTCTCGCGGTGATTCTTCCGTGTTTCATTTCCTGGTGGCTTGGACGGTATGTTTTCGGTTGAGTGGTTGCTGTGCTGCTGGGTTTTGGGGTGCGCAGGTCACCGCACTGCTCTTCATGGAGTGTGCATGGTAAAGGTGATGCAGGGTAACTACAACGTCTGTTTCTTGATATATACATCATGATTCTAGCCCAGCTCAGACAAAGCCCTGGCTCTGCCAGTGAAACCTCCACTGTCTCTATTATACAGTTTCCCCATTACTTCTCTTTTGTTTTTTCTGTATATTTTTTTCCTTTCCCTTATTTTATTTTATTTTATTATTTTTGGGACACAGTCTCGCTCTGTTGCCCAGGCTGTAGGGCAGTGGCATGATCTTGGCTCATTGCAACCTCCACCTCCCGGGTTCAAGTGATTCCCCTGCCTCAGCCTCTTGAGTAGCTCGGATTATAGGTGTGCACCACCACGCCTGGCTAATTTTTGTATTTTTAGTAGAGATGGGATTTTGCCATGTTGACCAAGCTGGTCTCGAACTCCTGGCCTCAAGTGATCTGCCCACCTCAGCCTCCTAAAGTATGGGGATTATAGGTGTGAGCCACCGTGCCCAGCCTGTTTTTCTTTTTCTACTCAGTCTCCAAGGCATGAAAAGAATTGTGGTGGATGCTGACAACATAGGTAAAGAATAAAAAATGAAGCTGGTCAGAAGTCACCAGCAAGGTGACCACCCGTTGGAAATTGTCCATTTTGTAATGTAATGGGCTCCTGCAGAATATGCCCAACACTATGGAGCCGGTGACTCTCACTCCCAAGCCACTGTGTGGGTAAAGCAAAGAACACCGACCCGGGTCCTGGGAGCCCTGGGCTCTGTGTGATGTTGCGCATCATCTTAATTACATCTAGTGTTCCATTCTTTTTTTTTTTTTTTTGAGACGGAGTCTCGCTCTGTCGCCCAGGCTGGAGTGCAGTGACCGGATCTCAGCTCACTGCAAACTCCTCCTCCCGGGTTCACGCCATTATCCTGTGTCAGCCTCCCGAGTAGCTGGGACTACAGGCGACCGCCACCTTGCCCGGCTAGTTTTTTTGTATTTTTTTAGTAGAGACGGGGTTTCACCGTGTTAGCCAGGATGGTCTCGAACTCCTGACCTCGTGATCCACCCGTCTCGGCCTCCCAAAGTGCTGGGATTACAGGCTTGAGCCACTGCGCCCGGCCTAGTGTTCCATTCTTGGAACCCTAAGCATGTGGGAGTTATTTATATCCTACTGCTCAAGGTCATCACCAAAGTCTGATGTTTCAAATTCGAGAAATTGCAACCTCAGGCATAAATGGGTTAACTGTAGCTATTCGCTTTCCTCAGGTATACCATGGGGATAGTTATACCTCCCTTTGATCCATCACACGGTTGTTAGTAGGGTGGAATAGAATAAAACTTGTAGAGGCAGATTCTCGCGGGGTTCTGCAAACACCTAAGGGGAGATCTTTACCCACAAGTATCCATTCCCATTCAAATGTCTCCATCCTCGGATGTGGTAACTTGGTGTGCAAAGGTTTTCCAGGAGCTGTGATGCATGTAGTGTGAGTGATTTCAGATGCCTAGTGAGGCAGGGATGTGGGAAGCACAAGGATAGGGCAGAGATGAGCAGCCTCCACTGTCACCTCTATCCCCATGATCTTGGGACCAGTCACTCTAGTGAGTTACTAACCAACACAAATCTTGTTTCCTCATTTTTGGAACAGGAATAGCAATATGCATCCTATGAGGCTGTGGAGAGCATTAAAATGGCAACGGCAGTGTTTCCTCTGGTGGTTTGCTGTCACGGGAATACCAGTTTCTATGTATTCAGCACCTCTGATGCACCGTTTATTTATAAACACACTGTATGCATCATTATATAAAATCCTCACAGAAATGTTGTGATGTATAGGCTATGATGATCCCCACTTTACAGAAGAGTAAACTGAGACTTAGAAAGGGTGAGTAACTCTCCTAGCGCCGTTCAACTAATGAGGAATAGAGCTGGAATGCGTAACCATGTCTGGCAGGGTACAAAGTGCCATGCCGTGTAAACCACCCGGATTGTGGCCTGGTGCACAGCAGGTGTTCAGTAATATTAGCTCTGCCAGTCATGAAGGACTGATGGCGCTTTCTAGAGCATACCTGAGTATGTCCTGTTTCTCTTTGGTCGGTACCCCATACGGCCATGTGTTGTCTATGATCTTCCATCTTTCTTCCTTTCCGCGGACACATTCTTATATCTGCGTCCTATTTGACAGTTTAAAATAATCATCCTACAAGAAGACACCCATGTTTCCGCTTTTCGACTTCACAAGATAGATAGATAGATAGATAGATACATGTTTGTGTGTGTGTGCATATATATATATTAAACGGAGTCTCGCCCTGTGGCGAGGCTGGAGTACAGTGTCATGATCTCAGCTCACTGCAACCTCCGCCTCCCAGGTTCAAGCGATTTTCCTGCCTCAGCCTCCCAAGTAGCTGGGACTACAGGCGTGTGCTACCATGCCCAGCTAATATTTGTATTTTTAGTAGAGATGGGATTTCACCATGTTGGCCAGAATGGTCTCAATCTCTTGACCGTCTTGTAATCCGTCTGCCTCGGCCTCCCAAAGTGTTGGGATTACAGGTGTGAGCCGCTGCACCTGACCATTCATAAGATATTTCTTATCCTCATTTTACCAGTTGAAAAAAAGGAGGTCCGAGGAGTTGAAGTACTTCCTACATAGGTGAAATAATGTTTAATCATGCAACAATTCCACTTCTACTTGTGTGGAAACGAGTGCTTATGTCCACCAAAACAACACATGCAAGAATTCCCATAAAGGTTTTTTTTTTTTTTTTTTTTTTTTTTTTTTTTTTTTTAGAAGGAGTCTTGCTCTGTTGCCCAGACTGGAGTGCAGTGGCGCGATCTCAGCTCACTGCAAGCTCTGCCTCCCGGGTTCACGCCATTCTCCTGCCTCAGCCTCCCGAGTAGCCGAGACTACAGGCGCCCGCCACTACGGCCGACTAATTTTTTTGTATTTTTAGTAGAGACAGGATTTCACCATGTTAGCCAGGATGGTCTTGATCTCCTGACCTCGTGATCCACCCGCTTCGGCCTCCCAAAGTGCTGGGATTACAGGTGTGAGCCACCGCGCCCAGCCCCCATAAAGGTTTTATTTACCATACCCAAACACTGGAAACAAACCAAATGTCTATTAACGGAATAATAGATAAAATCTATAGTGGTATATTCATGCAATGAAATACAATGCAGCAATAAAAAAATATCATCTATAGATATATGACACAACCTGTATGAATCTTAGTGATATAATGTTATAAGAAAAAAACTATCAGAACAAAAGAATGTACTGTCTGTGATTTCATTTGCATATGTACATATACACCCACATATAATTTATATATTATAAATATGAGATATATATATATATATAAAATAAACAGACAGCATTCATCTCTGATGATAAAAGTAGGAAGAGTGGTTACCTCTGGGAGGTGTTGGCTGAGTAGGGGCAGAAAGGGACCTAATGGAAATGTCCTACACTCTCATCTGGATGTATTTACGAAGGCAACCATCATATATAAAACTGATAGGGCTCTACACTGAGGATGTGTGCATCTTTTAGGTTGTAATTTGTATGCCAAGAAAAAAAAAAAAAAAAATGAAGGCCCTTAGCAAGAAAAAGAGAAAACACAAAAAGTATCAACCAGGATGATGGGGTGGGGAGAATGGTAATGGTCAGTTGGTCATGGTAGGGGTAAGTGGGATGAAGGGAATTAGGAAGTGTAGGAATGCTTCATGTACAGAAACGCTTTTGATCAAAAATAGTCTTCCTTCCTTCATTCTTTTTTTATTCCAGTCTCCCATTTCCCAGATGGAACAGTTTTTTTCCTGTTTTGTTTTTTCTCCTTACCATTATTCCTAAGGCTGAATGATCATTGCTGCAGCCAGATCAGATTTTCTTTCATGACGGCAGGGAGGTAACGTTTTATTAATTGAATTTCTAATGGCAATTCATCAAAGCAAGCGATCACCATTATTTAATGTGTGATCCATATTCATGGCGTGTTCTGTGAGGTAAATAATAGTGGCTCTGGGAAAGCGCTTCTGTGAGGTCCTTTTCCTTCTCAAATGACTTTCTGTTTGCCCCCCCCCAAGTAGAGACAAACAGTTGTAATTTAAGCAGAACAAACCCCACCTGTGGAGGAGACATTGGTTAAAAGGAGACAAAAAGAATGGCAAACCCACAGACTCAGTGAGAATGAGTGGCTTTGCCAGTTCCCTTTCTCTCCGCAGATTGACAGTGAATATGTGAATAACGTTTGCTAAATCTGGACTTTGAAAACATGACAGCAAGCTGTTTGTGCCAATAAATTTTCGTGGCATATGCCACCCCTCCCTGCACCACACACAGTTTTAATAAGATGGCACACCAGCTATTGAGAAATGTGAAAAACCCTGTGGAGGAAAGAGCTTTATCTTCTGACCAAATTCTGCCCGGCAATGTTTATGACAGCTGAAGAATTTATCTGAAATTCCCTCTGCTCGCCGCAAAGCACCTGGCCCTTTGTCCCCAAGCAGCCTTTAAGAACCAAACTAAGATGTCACATACATAATATAACAGATAAATGGCCCAATTTCCATGTCCACATGATGAATGGAATGCAAGTTCAGCACACACATATTTGCACATTAATTGGCCCTGCATGGTTCCATTTTGTTCCTAAGTTGCTACTGTATGTCTCGTGGACTCCTTCCCCTTCAAAATCATTAAGCCTGTTTTATCGCACAAACGCATACACATTTCCCCCTATTTATCGTCACGCAGCTTGCCCTGCTGAGAGAGAACGAAGTTACCTGGGTGCAGCCATTGGATTGCAAATGCGTGTGTCTGAGCCCTCTCCACCACCAACTGTATATTAACACAGAGGTCTGAGACCCAGCCCCACGTTGCCTATGCTGACAGCCAAACAAAGGAGACTGTAGACGAGGATATTTGAGGGGAAAAAAAAAATTATTTCATTTCACTTACCAGTTGGTTTCTTGCCTCACCTTAATGATTTCCTGTTGGTAGTTTAATGGCAATGTAAACTCAGTGGAGGGCCTCAATTTTGATAAATTGGTCTGCTTTTATTTCATGGCAAAGCAATCGAACGGAGATTGATTGATATTACAGCTTTGCTATCCCAAATAATTGCAATGGCAAACTACCCAGGCAGCAAACTCAGTGGCCTTGGGAGAATGTAGGTGGAATCTCCCTCCGACCATTATTTGTTCCTTCCAAAAGGAAACTTTATCCTAGGCCTAGGAATCATTTATTTCTGGTGTCTTCCAAGTCCAGTTCTCAGGAAAATGAATCGGGGGCTGCAGAGCCCGTTAAAGATATTCTCACCCGCTTGAAAAGACACTAGTGCATTTGAGAAAGAGGCTGAGCTGCTTAGTCTGGGAACAGAAGATCAGTCCTAGCCATCCAGTGTCGTTTGAGAATCTAGCACATTTCACAAGGGTCAGTTGAGCTGTTTCATCAAGAAGGTTATAGAGGAAAGAGCAGGAGGTTTGGAGTCTTGTAGATGAGGTGTGAACGATGGGTCCACAGCTTATGAGTTACATGACTGTAGTCAAGTCACTGAACTGCTAAGCAAGCCTTTTCTCTGCAAAATGGGAGTGTTGAAATAACGTACAAGGTTTGTTTCAACTTTAAATGAAATAATCAATATGTAATGCCTGGTTGGGCTTGGTGGCTCACACCTGTAGTCCTAGCACTTTGGGAGGCTGAGACAGGAAGATCACTTGAGCCCAGGAGTTCGAGACCAGCCTGGGCAGTAGGTGAGGAAAAAAACCATCTCTACGGAAAAAAAAAAAAAAGGCAGGTGTGGCGGCGTGTGTGTGTAGTTCCAGCTACTCAGGAGGTTGAGGTGGGAAGGTTGCTTGAGCCCTGGAGGTAGAGGTTGCAGTGAGGCAAGATTGCACTACTGCACTCCAGCCTGGGTGACAGAGCTAGACCCTGTCTTAAAGAAAGAAAGAAAGAAAAAAATGCAATAATAGAATGCTTAAGACAGAGCCTGGCATACAGTACATGTTCAACAATTAGTATTTTGCTTCCATACAAAATCCCCCTTCACTTATATTTGTACTAAGTAAAACAATAATTAGGGTGTGGTGACTTATGCCTGTAATTCCAGCACTTTGGAAGGCCAAGACGGGTGTATCATGAGGTCAAGAGATTGAGACTGTCCTGGCCAACATGGTGAAATACTGCCTCTACTAAAAATACAAAAATTAGCTGGGTGTGGTGGCGCATGCCTGTAGTCCCAGCTACTTGGGAGGCTGAGGAGGGAGAATAGTTTGAACCCAGGAGGCAGAGGTTGCAGTGACCCAATATCATGTCACTGCATAATCCAGCCTGGCAACAGAGTGAGCCTCCATCTTGAAACAGACAAACAAACAATAATTAAATAACCTAATTAGGAATCATCGAGACCTGTAGTTTTGAAAGCTTGCTGTGCTACCTTTGCATCATGGCTGTATCCTGCCCTAACCAGACAGAAGTTCACTCCTATGACCTAATTCACATTGGAGTTAATGGCCCTCTTGTCTCCACCCAAGGACAAGATCCACTTGAAGATCAGCAGTACTTTCCAATGAGCACTCTTGGCCTTGTCTAATTTTGCCCAGTCACGCTTTGATAGTCATCTCTGTCCTTGAAACCAGCACCAAAGAATATTTAAAGAACTCTAAACAATCACGTGGTCTTAATTCAAGGGTTCAGAATTCTCAGTTGGAGATATGGTTGGTGTTTTGTAATTTCTTGAACATTTAAATGACAGTCTATTACAGTCTAGGCACAATACTAGGCCCGGAAATACGTGTTCAAAGTTGACACACTATCATATCCTCAAAGAACTGATGGTTCAATATAGCATTATAGAGTAAATGCTGTAGTGTCACTTGTCTCATGAGGGCTGATGTTCTCAACAGAGCAAAACTGTCCCCATAAGGCTCCCTCCGTATTTGGTAAGTTCCGGATCTCGGTTCAAACATAAATGAGCCTAGATAGGCTAGGGATATTTATAGAGGCTGCTCAGGTGAAGTCGTATGCAGACTAGAACTTCGAAGGGTGGATTAGGTTGTCATCAGGTAAAGAAAAGTCAAGGGCCCGAGAAAAGGCAGAGATGGGGAAAAAAGCTGCCTGTTCAGAAAATAAGTGAAAAGTAAGTGTGGAAACAGTGAAGGAGGATGATGTAATCAGAAGGAAAACAGAAAAACCAAGGCCAGGCATCCTCATGGAAATCAAAGAGTAAGATGGTTACAAGAGAGAGGTAGGGGTGTTGGATAATTCAGAGGGCTCGAGGAAACGGGGTCAGGACCCCTGGCAATGAGTTTGGCAATCACACCATCATTAATGTCCTCAACAACAGCCTTTCCAACGTGGATGGCTTAGGAGTAAATGGAAGGAGAAGACACGTGGGCCACACTGGAGCCCAGCTGTTCAAAGCAGCCATTGGTTGATCCAAGGGACCAGTGGTCCTCTGGCTTGAAGGAAAGACAGGAGTTGGGAAGGAATTTTGAAGATGGCAGAGGCTTGGGTACATTGTAGTCTTGGAGAACGGGCTCAGAGGTTACGATGGTGGGGATTACAGCACAGTCGGGATTTACCCATTGAAAGGTGATCCGAGTGTGCTTGAGGCTGTTGTGTTTTGCTCATCATTGTCTAGCACCAGAGAGCTATGATACTGATTGGATTGAGCGGAGACATTTTTTTTTCTTCTGTGACATTGAAGGAAAAAAAGATGGAGAGTAAATGTGGATACATTTTGAAGGAGAAGGAAGATAAATTTAAAGAGGTTATGCCTGGCAGCCTTTACTTTCCCAGTGAATAGCAGAGGGAAATGTATGTGCTGAGAATAAGGACAGCAGCTGGGCGTGGTGGCTTATACCTGTAATCTAAGCACTTGGGGAGGCAGAGGCAGGAAAATCGCTTGAGCCAGGAGTTTGAGACCAGCCAGGGCAATGTAGCAAGACCCTCTCTCTCCAAACAATTAAAAAAATTTGCCAGGCAATGTGGTGCCCGCCTGTAATCTTGGCTGCTCAGGAGGCTGAGATGTGAGGATCACTTGGGACCTAGGAGTTTGAGGCTGCAGTGAGCTATGATTCCACCACTGGACCCTAGTCTTGGTGACAGAGCAAGACCCTGTCCCCCATAAATAAATGCATGAATGAATGGATGGAGAATAGGGGCAGAATTAGAGGTTAGAGGGGGAAAATAAGCAGACAGAAGAAATAGCTGATATGAGATGGTGGTGGGAGGCTAACTTACCAGCAAGCTGACATCCAGAAGCACTTAGCGGGGAGGTGAGCAAGAACCTTCCCATAGCAACAGCAGCAGCCGTGTTGATAATTGCAGCCGTCCTTTACCACGTGTGAACAGAGTCCCAAGTACTGCATTGTCTTGACAGCAATCTTTACAATAACTGTGAATGCTCCACGTTACAGACAAAGAAACTGAGATGTGGAGAAGTGGTGTAGGTTGGCTAAACTTACTCGAGAATAGTGGGACCCAGGTCTGAACCAGATTCATCTGACTGCAATACCTGGGCTCTCTCCATTAGGAGCAACGTGACTGTCCCTCTTTTATCTCCAGTCCCAATGAGTGGTGAAACTTGGGCACATGACTTAATCTTTCTTTGTCTTGTTTGTCTGCCCCATAGCATGAGGACAATTAAACAGTGAACTTTATGGCTTATTCTGAGAAGTTGAAAGGCATACTGTAGCTTACAGAAGTCAGTAAGCATATTATTTGGTACATAAGCCGTCCATAGTACATGCTAGTCATGGTAGTGGTTACTTTTATTAATGTGCTTGGTGAGTCACTCTAAGCTACAATAGGAAATAGCAGAGGTATCAACTAGAACCAATTCCTGGCCTCTGAACCGCACAGAAGCATCAGTCCTAAGAGTGTTTCGGAAGCATCTTGCTCTGTGAAAATTCATTAAGGGTCTCTGGAGAAGTGAACCGTTGTAAAATTTCTCTACTTCTTCATTTAAAAAACTGGGTTTCTGTTGCTGTGAGGTTTGGGGGATGGATTGGAAGAATCCCACCTTTTTTTTTTTTTTTTTTTTTTTTTTTTTGAGACAGAGTCTTGCTCTGTCTCCCAGGCTGGAGTGCAGTGGCGTGATCTTGGCTCACTGCAAGCTCTGCCTCCCAGGTTCATGCCATTCTCCTGCCTCAGCCTCCCAAGTAGCTGGGACTACAAGCACCTGCCGCTACGCCCGGCTAATTTTTTGTATTTTTAGTAGAAGCAGGGTTTCACTGTGTTAGCCAGGATGGTCTCAATCTCCTGATCTCGTGATCTACCCACCTTGGCCTCCCAAAGTGCTGGGATTAAAGGCATGAGCCACCGCGCCGGGCCTATCCCACCATTTTTACCTTGCAGTGGGGGGTTAATGAGTAAAAACAACAAAACGGGGGGAAAAAAGCTAACTTTTAATTAGCACCTGAGTCTGTGCCAGCCAGGCCACTCTGCAAGTCATTCTACATACCTCATCTTATTTAATTTTATCCTCACAAGAACGCTATGAAGTACGTCCTCTCATTTTTTCTGTTTTACAGATGAGCACACTAAGGCTCAACATGGTTAGTTAAATGAGTCACAAATGTAATAGTAGGGAAATTGAGACTCACACCCAAGGCTATCGGACCCCCAAACCACCTGGGGTGCTTGCAACGTGAAGTCGGGAGTCGCCTCCAGTCTCTTAGAGGCAAAGGCTCAGTCTTTTAACCCTGGGGAGAAAAATCTCATCTCTCCTCCCCTAAATTATCTCATCTTCCAAGGCTTCCCCTGCTACAGCTAAACCAACCTCGTTGACTGCCTGTTTTAAGATTTTGTGAGTGCTCTGTGATCACAAAACCCATTCCCACAACCATGTATTATTTCCCACAGTTTTGACACCATTTATTTCCATAGCATTATACATTCCAACCTTCTGACTGTTTAAGATCAAAAGATGTGCTCCCGGGCTCATACTTCACTCCAGCTCTCAGACTCTGTGCACCAAATTAGACAGAACAGCAGAGGCTCCAGCCTGTCGTAGTCTGTAATGTTGCATAATTCCAAGGATTCACCATGTTTTATCAATGGCAAAAAGAGAGACGGACTCAGCCACAGTGGTGGGGCTTTCATGGAGGATATGGGGGAAGGCCTGGAGATGCAGTGGTGGAAGGGGAGTGCTGGGATGTTCAGAATCAGCCTAGAACATGGTTGATTGTGGAAATCCCAGGCCAAGGGCAAAGATTTATAGAGGGTCAGAGAAGAAGGAGGAGATCCACGTAGGGTACCGTGCTGCCTCCTAAGAGAATAAAAGAATTGCTGATTATATCCAGGGGGGAGGGAATAGAGATTGCGTCTGCTCTCCAGGCTGGGCTTAGTGGTTCTAGAATGGAGCAAACTACCTACTGATCAGCAGATGGACTTCTTTGGAGGGGTCATGCGTTGATTCAGCAAGCTTTAAAGAGCGTGTAATGTGTGAAACCACTCTTTCAGACCCTGGTAACTTAAAATGAATGAAACACTTTTTTTCTGCTCTCAAGGAGCCTGTGATCTATGAAAATACACTGATGGGTGAACAGCTAAGCTGTAATAGAAGTGGGTTCAAGGGGGAGAGTGAATACCTAGAGGGGCCTGTTCGGCTCTCCCAGGAAGCCTGGCTTCAGATGAGACGAGTCTTCCTGTCCCATTTACCCACATGCACCTGATGCAGGGCAGACAGGCCCCAAAATTGGGGCTTAGCCCAAGAGGGTTCTTGGCTTTGCCTAGGAAATAATTCAAGGGCAAACAGTGGTGTTAAACAGCAGCTTTTATTGAAGTATCAGTGTACAGTAGCACCAGAGGGACTGCTCTTTCCTGAGCAGAGCTACCCTGAAGGGAGTGTGCCCAGAGTAGCAGCTCAGAGGCAGTTGTACAGTCATATTTAGACCCACTTTTAATTACATGCAAATTAGGAAGCAGATTATAGAGAAATGTTTAGAAATAGGGTGGTAACTTCTGAGTCCTTGGGTTGTTGCCATGGAAAGGGCAATAACTCCTGGGTGTTGCCATGGTGATGAGAAACTGACATGGCACTCTGGTGGGCGTGTCTTATGGGAAGCTGCTTCTGCCCCATCTGTGTTTTAGCTAGTCCTCAATTTGGTCCAGCGTCTGAGTTCCACCTCCAGAGTCAAGTCCCACCTCCTACCTCACACTTGCTCTAGAACGAGTACGGGGCATTGGAGACTATATATACAGACGCCACACTCCATGACATATTTTAGTAATCTGAAAGCAAGTGTGATAAACAGCAAAGATTGCTTTGGATCGACTGTGTGTATGGATAAGGGGTAGGGGAGGAGGGAACAATTGGAAAATCAGCTGGACGTGTGGGTGAAGGGCATTGAAGGTCACTCTTGGTCGTGGGGGTGATAATGATAACAGTGATGGTGGTGGTGGTTAGAGTGGCAGCAGTAAGAACAGCCAGCATTTATTAATGCTGACTGTATGCTAGGCACTAAGCAACGTATTGTATATAAATTACCTCTTTCATTCCTTCCAATGAAGTTAGGAGAATGAGTATTAATATAGACTTCATTTAACAGATGAGCAAACCAAGGCTCAGAAGAGTTTATGGGACCCACCCAAGGTCATACAGCAAGTAGGCAAAGTTAGTATTTGATTCTATGCAATTTGCCTCCTGAACCAGCGGTCCAACAAAGATGGGGGAAGCAGGCTTGAAAACTCCCTTGGGTTAAAGTCTACATTGCTCAATGCAAACTTCTCATGATAAATGATGCTAACACACTTTGGAGAAACTTCGTGACTATGCCTGATTCCCGGCACTAATGTAGCTTGACTTGGGGCTGATATCCCACTTATCTCACCAGAATGACAATTAGGGGGTGGAAAAAAAAAGAGTTATTGCTATTCTGGCTTCCTCTATTGAGCTATGAATAAATGATGATAGCTGTGAAATGGTGTGGTGTTTAGATCGTTTCTGGTAAATTAAAAAAACTAAAAATTGAATAAAGTGGTAATCCATGCAGCCATTTAAAATAGGAGGAGTGGAACAAAATTAGTAAACTCTTTTAGTGTCTTCCTGGCCTTGTCATTCTAATGTAATTAGTTTGCAAAAATATTAATTAATACTCAAACATCTGACGCGTTTTTTACATGTTAATTTGAAATGTGTTAGTTACATTTTCTACTTTGCCCTGATACTGTCTTCAGCAGCAGCACAGGCAAGAATTCTGGTCCTGTAGCCCCCTCCTTAGAGCACAGCAGTCGAGTAGATATTGAGTAGCTATTGGGAGCTCCTTGCAAAACTCGGAGCTGCTTGCACCTTTGCAGAGAAGGGGAGAGAATGCTGTATGGAAACAGCATGTTAGTGGTTTTAGCTAGTGAGGACTGACTGCAAATGCAGTATCTCAAGAAGGCTTCCTGAGTTCCAGTGATCAAATGCTGTGCTGGGCCAGCAGGGGTTTCAGATGGTAAGCAGAAGCTGGAGGGAGAAACTCCTCAGATCACATTTGAACTAGGTTCTTTCCACATCTTGCAAATGGGTTGTGTGCTCATGCCCTAGAGAAAGGTGCTGAATTCTAAGCATGTCTCATGAACTATCTAGCCACTGATATCATCTAAGGGTGTTATCTGCTGCTTTTTCTTTTTTTTTTTCTTTTTTTTCTTTTTTTTTTTTTTTTTTTTTTTGTTTTGCAACAGAGTCTTGCTGTGTTGCTCAGGATGGAGTGCAGTGGCGTGATCTCGGCTCCCTGCAACCTCCGCCTCCCAGGTTTAACGATTCTCCTGCCTCAGCCTCCCAAGTAACTGGGATTACAGGCGTGTGCCACCACACGTGGCTAATTTTTATATTTTTAGTAGAGACAGTGTTTCACCATGTTGGCCTGGCTAGTCTTAAACTGCTGACCTCAGGTGGTCTGCCTGCTTCAGCCTCCCAAAGTGCTGGGATTACAGGAATGAGCCACCGTGCCTAGCCTATTTTCTTATTTAATTCATACATTAGTCAGGAGATGCTAAACTATGCAAGTAACAAGTTAACCATGAAATCTCAATGGCCTACCCAAAGAGGCTTATTTCTCACCCATGCTATGTCTGATGAGAGCTGGGTGACTCTCCAGGGTGGCTCTCTCCGTCTGTTGACCTCGCAGTACAGGATGCTTCTCTGTTGTCGCTTCTCTGGGTCAGTGCCTACCTCCACTATCACTCTAGCAGGGGAAGAAAGGAAACGCTGAGATGGCACTCATCCCTTCTACTCACAGTCCGCCAGCTAGAATGTATCCCAGGACACCTGTAACAAGAGGCCTGAGAAGGTGAGGAGCACATGGATGTTCTCTGGGAATTCAGTGCCTGCCACGGTGTGCCAGTGAGGCCCATGACAGTGATGACAACAAGCAGCTGTATTCTCATCTCACTTCTCTGCTTCACTCACTGCTACACTGGGGTCACTTGCCTGGCACTCTGTTACGCACTTTGTTCCATTCATGTCACTGCAGTGTCAGTCTTTCCATTCTAAATAAGATGAAATGGAGGCTCAGAGGGCTAAAACTATGTGTCAACGGTTGCACAGTTAGTAAGGGGTACAGTCAGGAACCAACCCAAAATCCGACTCCAGTATCCCCACTGGTTTTCTGCCTCCCAAGGTTCTTGACAGGTTTCCTTTGGTAGCATTGTAGTGGAAAGAGCTGAGGGCAACCCTTAGAGAACATCCCTGGAGACCCAGAGGACAAGGATCTGTTACGTCTCCAAGGGATGATACAAATGATGCCCACATTTGTGCAGAATTTATTACTTTCAACCAGCAGATCCACGTTCTGCATCATATTTTAATCTTATAGTAATCCTATGGAAGATTTGGGAAGAATAGTATTAGTTCTTTTTTGTAGATGCATTAGTAGAGGGTCCAGGGCCGGGCGCGGTGGCTCAAGCCTGTAATCCCAGCACTTTGGGAGGCCGAGACGGGCGGATCACGAGGTCAGGAGATCGAGACCATCCTGGCTAACACAGTGAAACCCCGTCTCTACTAAAAATACAAAAAACTAGCCGGGCGAGGTGGCGGGCGCCTGTAGTCCCAGCTACTTGGGAGGCTGAGGCAGGAGAATGGCGTAAACCCGGGAGGCGGAGCTTGCAGTGAGCTGAGATCCGGCCACTGCAGTCCAGCCCGGGATACAGAGCAAGACTCCGTCTCAAAAAAAAAAAAAAAGTAGAGGGTCCAGGAGGTTAAAGACCTGCTAGAGGTCACCTTGGTAGTCACTGATGGGTGTCTGGACTCCAGACTGAGTCTCTGCGTGTGTGTGGGATTGCGGATCCTGGAGACCCTAGACTGAGGTCCCTCTTCTGTTTCATGACCCCCTTGGACATCTGGGGAGAACAATGGGCCTCTTTGCAGAATAAAGATTTCAGATACATGATACAAAATACTTAGAATCACAAAGGAAACTATTTATATTGAAATACATTTATTAAATAAATTAAAACGTGATTTAGTCAAATCTTTGCTTTCTTTATTAACACATTAAACAAGCAAGTCTAGTAATTACCGTAATTTGGAAGTAGCGATAAGCATTGTGATATTTTGAGATATCTGTGACAATTATAATGTGACTAAAACATCTGTGATTTCTCTTGGTGACAAAGTCACAGGTACTTGTAATACTCCTGCGATGTTGTGGCTTATATTTGCAATTAAAGGGAGTGCTAGATTTGTTAGAGGCTAGTGAAAATCAGATTTTATTTTTTCCTGTCGAAGTTCATGGACTCACTGTGTTCTGTCTAGGGACCCCTGTAGAATCTTGGATCCCCAATGAAGAATCCTGTCCATCTTGGCCCTGAACTGTCTTCTGATTCTAGTTGGGTGAAAGCCTGGAACTGGATGAGTCCAAGCTCAAATTATGTTTGATTTTGTTGCATATATTCACTTGGTCTTTACTACCTTGTGGTAGTGATGTCATCTCTGCCCAGTGCCTGGTCTTAACCCGGGGCTTCTTCTTTTCCAATACAGCACATGTGGCATTTAAGAGGATCAGGGGTCTAGGTGTGGTGGCTCACACCTGTAATCCCAGCAGTTTGGGAGGCTGAGGCAGGTGGATCACTTGAGGTTAGGAGTTCGAGACCAACCTGGCCAATATGATGAAACACTGTCTCTACTAAAAATGCAAAAATTAGCTGAGTGTGATGGCACAGGCTTGTAATCCCAGCTACTTGGAAGGCTGAGGCGGGAGGATCATTTGAACATGGGAGGCGGAGGTTGCTGTGAGTCAAAATTGTACCACTGCACTCCAGCCTGGGTGACAGAGTGAGACTCCATCTCAAAAAAAGATCAGGGGTTAATAAAGGCTAATCATTTTTCCCTCAATACTAGGTACTATAGCAAGACTTCATACCCACTATTTCACTTAATTGTGGTAGATTCTAGCGTTAAATGTGTTTTGCAGAAAGTAATAATGATGGTTAATATTTATAAATATTTACTATGCACCAGACACTCTTCTAAGCACATTTAAAGTACTAAAATAATAATAATTATTTTAGTAGCAGTGGTAGCAGCAGTAGTAATAGTAGTAGATAAGACTTATTTAGCATTCCCTTGGTGCTAGGCTTATTATCTTCTAAGTATTTTACATCCTTAATTTTAATTATTCCCCACCACATTCCTATCAGGTCAGTATTAGTTATTTACATTTTACAGAATAGGAACCAGGTTCAGAGAGATGAAGTAAGTTGACCAAGTCACACGACTACAAAGCCAGCCTTTGAATTCAGGCATTCTCTTTCCACACACTGTGAAGGTAATCACTAACCTCTACTGCCTTGTTTTCCACTTTGTTTTCTGTTCCTTATAGCTATGTCAGAAGTAGAAGTGAATTTTTCACTCCCATTTTATAGATCGGGCAACGGAGACACAATCACTTTAAGAAATTTGCCTTAGAGTTGGCTTCATTCAACTCAAAGATGGAACAAGAAAGCCTGTGGATGAGCAGTTTATGGGAAAGGTTTATGGGCAACACCTGGAAAAGTCATACATTACTTCTGCCCACCTCCCATTGTCCAGAACTCAGTCACTTGGTCTCGTAAACTGCAGGGGAGCCTGGGAAATGTAGTCCAACTGTGTACCCAAGGGGAAGAAACAAATAAATTTTGAGGAACTCAGAGCTGTCTCTACCACAGGCACTGAGCAGAGACCTGGAAAGCTCATGATTTGTGGTGAAACTCCAATCACAGCAAGAGTGAAACTAGGGGTTCAACATTTGAGGAGACACTCTCACGGTAGCCAACCTTATGCCCTACTCCACAGCCCCCCATGGTGCTTGGACTGAAATGTTAGTTTGTGTAGCAGAGGCACCACGTGCCAGTGATGTCCCTGGGCGGCTTAAAGACAGAATTTGATACAATACATTACTGCAAATTAGAGAATGTGAAAAATCTCATGCTGTGGAGATTTGGACTCTGGGTATATTTTTATAAACCATGGAGAGTCTGCAAATGAAACACTGTCAAAGCGAAAACATGAAAATGTGTAATAGTTTGTTACTGTACATTTAAATTAATATTTAAAATGCAGCCTATTCTTTTTTAAAGGAACATTGTTGTTGGCTTTTTCTTTTCTTTAGTTTGGTGTGTATTTTTAATTTAAATGATCCAGACCCTGCTCTTAGGATCTCCTGCTCAAAGCCTATAGAAGCAGCCAGTTTATTGGCACAGGGTGAGAAAATTGGGTTCTTGAATCGTGTGTCATATAGTACTGTGTGTTATATTCCCTCCATTCTTAGATATCAGGGGTTATAAATCTCAGCTTCACTTTAATAATAATTTTTTTTTTTTGCAGGAGGAGAGGATGTAGAACAAAAGCAACACAACATTAAATGTGCATGTTGATTTTAAAACACATTTATATTTCAGATATATTTTTAAAATATATGTGTGTTAAAATCAGAAAAATCTCTTATCCCAAAAGAGAAAACAAACCAATAAACAGTAACAATGGAAATATAATCCTATTCCTGATAATACTTTTTCTGACATTCTCCAAGTATGAAACAAAGCTACTTGGTAACTGCCTCATAACTATTCATCTCTTAGCATTGCATCTTACCATATTGGTAAGTAAACTGTCTCAGAGGAGCCTGCAATCCCAGATATGGGTG